>NC_045593.1:53897090-54227715 GCF_009819795.1 Aythya fuligula
AGTGGGTCAGGGCTGTAACACGATTTATTACAAGGCTTTTGGCTGTGGTGGCATGCAGCTGAGTTATTCTCACTCTGGAGGGGCTTTGGAAAGAACGGTCCATCTATGCGCCACAGATATCTACTTGTGAAAGTGCCTTACTAAATCCCTGGGGGCCACTGTTGAAAATAAATATATATATATTTTTAAAAAAAAAAAAAAAAAAAAAAAAAAAAGAGGTGCTGGTGGGCAGAAGATCAGATTAAAATCCTGCCCATTCTCTGTATTCCCCACTGAGATGGGTGTGTGGTACCTTTGCTCTTTAAGACATAGGTGGTCCATGGGGTGGGCAGAGGCACTTTCCAGTCTTCTGTTTACCCCTGTAGATTCAAGGTGGTGGAAGGTACATGGGATTTCTGCACTGGCCATTCTTTCCACTCCCTGCCTTGCCTGGATGTCAATACCTATAACTGCCTGCCTGAAAAATTAATGTTGGACAGGCTTTTATTTGTCCTTTGATGAAGTGAAGTTATGGCGGGGATTTATGTCTACTTACAAGAAAGGAATAGCTGAATCTGACCAGATGCATCACATTTGAAGGGTGCGTAGCTGATACAGTGGGTTACAAAGTAATTGCAGAAGAAAAGGGCGTTTTTTTTTCTTTCTTCTCCCCCCTCCCCCCCTTTGTTCCCTAGGCAACGCTTAATTTTATATTCAGCACCACTCTGGCAGACTAGAGAATATAATTGGATAAGGGAGGTAGTGGGGAATGGGTAGGGATAGCAAGTCATGTAATTAATTCTGAGCATGGTTTGCAAAGGATGGCACACTTTCAATCTCTGCTGTAAAACCTCCATCCCCAGCCAAAGGAGCTAGTAAAAAGGAGAAAGGAGTGGGAAGGGGAGGGGTGGGGGGGCGTGCAGAGATTAATGAGATTTCCAAAGGGAGAGCTGCGATTTCTAAAAATATCCTTCCTGCTGATTGAGCTACAGATGTGTCACTATTTATCAGCAGACCAGGCCATCTGCTATAGTGTTTCCCTGGAAACTCCTTGTCTTTCCCTCTCCATCCCTCCTCCCTTACCATACTTTGCTATCAGAGTGGGCGAGTGCCCTCCCATGCACAAACTGTGGAAGTGAAATGAAACAAGTTCCCAGTGATGTCATTGGCACTTTTCTACCCAGGGAATCCCTAAGCAGAAAGAAATCATCTCAAGCACCAGAGTCAAGTAGGAAATCTACAGTAAAATAGGAAATCTACTGTAAAATAGGAAATCTTGCTTTAAAAACAGTACAGGAAAAAAAGAAAATGAATCAAGCTTTCCATCATTATTTTGGTTTATACATACCATTCTCTTCTGCAGGTTTCTCCTGGGTGGGAGAAAGAGGGGGGGGGAGTGGAATGGAACTGATTTACTAACATACATACATGTTTCTTGAGTAGAAGTGCCAGCTCTATAGCAGATTATTTTCATTTTTGCATTAGCTGTTTCAGAAATGTGGAACAAATGAAAAGAAGAACAACAACAGCGACAAATGTAGGGAATTTTTTGGTTCTTTAGACCTCAGATCCTAAAGGCAACAAATATTCCCAGAACAGCCTCTCTGCACCCAACACAAAGATGCTCAGAAACCCTACAATATTGCCAGTCACCAGCCATCAGCTGGCTCTTCTGAAACCACACACCTCACTCACTGAGTACAGAAAACCAAACAGGTTAGGCATTGACTTGTCTTGTACTTAGGCCATTTCCTCTCTTTCAAGATAATTACATTTTATTTTTTTAAAGCCTGATGCAGTGAGTTCAATTTGTCTGTGTCCTTCCCATATTAACTCAGACAAAATAGAAAAATCAATCTTAAAACGTGTACCAATATTTCCCACAGTAAAAATGAAAGGCTAGACAACATTAAATTCAGAATTTTAAAGGTGAAGTGAATAGAGATGTTACTTTGACTTATGGATGTAATTTCCTTTTAAATTAATGTCTTAATTTGGTCTTAAGGGTATTTTTTTGTATCAATAATTGGAAAAATTTAAAGTCCTTGATTCTAGCTACTACTTCAAAGTTTGGACCTTTCAAACAAGTATCTCAAGTTATTGTTCAACTCCATAATAACAAAATATAGTACCTGTAGAGATAATTCCAAATTTCTTATTGTCCAATATAAGTCTTTAAAAAGTTTTTGATCTTTCTCCACAAAATGATGAAGAAAGAGATTTCCTTCCTCCAGAGTAGTCTGGCATGCTCACCATTTTTTTCCTTTCCATTTTGGATCCTCAAAAATGTAGATTTGCCAGTTAATTTTATTTGCATGTTTTTATTTGCAGGGAATTAAGCATGAAATCTCAGACAATAAAATCCTAGTTATATTCTTTCAGAAATTCTCATGATACAATTTTATCCTTGCTATAAGTGAAATATTAGGTGATAACATTATTACAAACTTTAAATAACAAAAGGTTTCATTTTTTTGCATCCAGAAGTATGGCCAGGAAAATAGAGTGGGTTTTTGTTTGTTTGTTTACTTTTTTATTTTTTATTTTTTTGGTTTTGGATCAGTCATCAGACTGTGCTTGTGTTGTGGGTTTAATTAAATTATGGCAAAATATATACCTGAGAAGATCAAAAGTGACAAGGCAATGCCCATTTTCTGCCTATTTTATGTTCTTCAGAGGATGTCAGCATTGTTTATTAGTTTAGTTTTAAGACACTGTTGTCTTCATGTTTGTTTTTTAACATAAAAAAATCACTACTGAGCACAGATAGAATTAATGACTTAACTGCTAGATGTTTGGTGAAAGGGTAGTTTTGGATTCAGAAATGAACTTCTCTGCAGCCATGAACATAAGTATTTTTTCTTTCTTTGAAGAAGACTCTAGGTCCTTCTTATTTTTGTTCTGGTAACAGTCATTTAGCTTTGCATTAATATATCACTTCTCAACTTTTTTTTTTTTTTTTTTTTTTTTTTTTTTTTAAGAAATTCCTTAACACTATTGTGTTTCAATCACTCTAAAAGCCATGATTGGTGCTGCATAATAGATGATGTACCAGTGCTGATAAATAGCTCAGCCAAAGCATGAACACTTGAATATTAGCCACTAGCCAACTTCAATTTATTGAATAGGTAGTATCATTTGTGGTTTTGTATCATGGTCCTCCAGGAATAAAGAGACTATGTTTCATTTATTACCAGTAAGCAGTGGGAGATATATGAACCTTATGAAGCAAATACTGGCAATGTAATGCTCATTGGCAATGTGCAATTGGACTCATCCACAGAACAAGACTGTGGGTAATTTTGAAAGATGAAATACAAACTGCTTGTGAAAGGAAGTATGACATGATTTGCTAATAAATTAGCAAGCCCTGTTTCTTCAGAACAGATTCATTCAGTTTTAAAAGATTTGGCAAAATCCAAACTAGCCATGGCTTTTAATGTAACTTAATTCTGTTAATCCAACCATTTGGGAATGTATGCAATTAGCAATGTTTGGTGCAGAGTCACTACAAAAATTAAAGACTCCCTTAAGCACAAATTTTTACTAAGCAGAAGTGTCATTTATTTTGGTACCTAGGATAATATATTGCACATAATTTGTAAATCTCTGTGGGGGCTCAGACTGAGAGATAGCCAAGTTGTTTTACAAGTTGTTTGCATTTTGGTAAGAGGATTTGTCCTTCCTTTGTGACCTGTTGTGCTTGCTCATATTGGTCTTTAGTGACAGAGCAGTTTGATTGAAGCCATCTTGGGAAGGTTTTCATTGATCCCTGTCCTTGACAGCTAGAATGGATAAAAACTGCTTAAGTGGTCTGCTGCTGCACCAGATGCAGGACTAATAATGCTTATGCAGTCATGGAGCAGATATAGAAGTCATCACATGACTTTGCAAAAGCATGATTTTTACATCTTATATACAGAGAACCAGCAGATTATGGTCTTAAACCAAGCAAGTGCATTCTTGGTACCGAGAAGCTGCCTCCTGCTTCAGAAATCTCATATAATTTCATCATACAAAAGAGAAATAATCTGGTAACAGAGTGTCTTCTCACAGAAGAGACCGTGTATGAAACAGCTGGGTAGTCTAACTTCAGCTCTCTACTGTGCATAGGAAGAATGGTAGTTTTCCTTTGTCAAAATGAACAGGGTTTGACAGTTATATGACCCGAACCTACAGTCCACAGCTGCTTGACTAGTGTCACATTCACTTTCTTTCAAGAAGCAATAATAAGATTTTTTTTTTCCCTTGTAATTACTTTTGTGAAATGACATCTTTACTTTTGTCTTTAATGCTCAAACATTCTGTATGTGGATCAGAATGCTGCCCTGACAGTTTACGATGTATGGTTGGTGGTGAGTTCACAGCCCTTACAGACAGGGCTGTACTTAGGCCTCATTTTCACATTCACTGGAGAGATTAGTTTTCTATCCAGCTATGTGAAGGCTCCCTCTAGCCATGTATTAGGATATCAGTATTTAAAAATTCTAGCTACTGCTCATATTCTTTAGTAAAAGTATGAAAAAACATTATCTCAGTTACCTATCAAGTTTATGAATGACAGAAAGATATTCTGAGAATTTGAATCTGAGCAAGATAGCCAGACGAACATCAATTAGTATGATAAACAAAACTAAAGGTCACAAGGAACAACTCAGCCTTGGGAGTAGTGTAGGTGTCCTAGCAGCATTTTGTTTGAATAAGCAGAAAAAGACAATCTTTGGGCTAAAGAATATAAGTTACTCCATAGGGGTGGTGTTTCCTTTATTTCATTTTGTGCCTGTTCATTCATTTGGCATTCTTAGTAAAACATACTAATTTTTTACTGCCACCTTAATATTTGCGTGAGTCTCAAGCATGATTTTGGATTAACTGGCTAACCACACAGGTGATGCGCTCCCAAGAATGGCAGTGCACAGTTTCAACAGATGAAACTGCACTTGCACCTCCCTGTATGATAACATCAACACTCAAGATGTAGCAGGTGCTCCTTAACTGAAGTGCTAGGTTTGGCAGGGAACCTGGTAACACAGTTTACACATTTGAGATATTTTTTTCCCAGAAATAAGCCTTAATAAGAGCTTCCTGGGATGCAGCAGGACAGGAAAAACAGTGGCTGCAGCTCCAAGACCTCCTCCAATGGGTAGTTACTACAAAAAAAACTGTTGTCTCCTTAGACTATCCCAATAACATTTTTGCTGCAATATGAATGAGCAATTTATAAGGAGTTATATGGCCATATATTTGAACATTTTTCAATCTACAGCACAGTGGATTAAGTTTAATCATCTGATTGCTTTATGTAGTGCACCATGCACGATATGCAAGACCTTCCTTGAATGCCAGACACATTGTCTGTGCCACTCATAAAAATTGCAAGTAGACTTCACAGCTACTAGAGTACACAAATAATCATGATATTGTAAGTACCCTACATGTTACAAAAGAGTGGTGTTTCTGTAACCATTTGCAATACACTAATTTTTGCTTCACTGTCTGTGCACCACGTTTCCTTCTAATGTGCCTCATGATTCAAACACAGAAACCAGCTTCAACATGAATTTCCCATGTTGTGAGCATAGTTAAGTATGCTGTTTATAGCAGTACAAAGTTTGGATTTCAGTGGTTACACAACAACGCATTACACAGAAGCCTTGTAAGCACAATTTAAAAATTGCTCAGTCATTTATCTGTTCCTGCAAGGAAATTGTTTTTACCTCTCTGGAGCAAAAAGCAAATGGAGTTTAGATCCTTGAGCACTTGTGTAGCTTTAAAACCAACATAACATGTTTTAGTGCCTAAAGCAGCTGCAAGATTTCTTCTAGTCACTGACATATTTCTTTCAAGATTCAGAGACTGTCACACATTCACAAACCTCCTTGTCTGGTCTTTCACAGTCCAATTGATTGGGAGAGTTTGGTGTGGCTGGTAGTCATTTTCTATTACTAGCTGTACAAGAGAACATACTGTTTTGCATTGGACAGGCTCTTATTAAAAAATAATAATAATTAAAAAAATGATCACCAGTCAGAAATCCACACATACCTCCAGCTACATCAAGACATGGGGCCAGTGATATCAACAAGCTTTTGCTATTGGCACACCAATGGACATAATATGTTAGACTCATCAAAACATTTTGTCCCACTAAAAAATCTCACTTTGTACTTAGCCTCCCAGTACCAGACTGCCCAAATGATTCAGCAGGAGTGAGACAACAGTTGATGGAGTAAAATATACACCAACTTTAAGCAACTTTGAATCAGTCCTTTCAAACTCTGAGCACTTGGAGTAGCAGTGGAAGTACTCTTCTTCATAGCTGCCTTCTGTAGCACAAAGATTTGGAGCACCAAAGCTGCAAAGCTGATCAGGAAAGAGAAATCCTGATCAATAACTGTAGTTTGAGCTACATCTTGTCTCTGAAAATTCTTCTGCACCGGCATCTTCAAACAGCTTCTCTGTTGTTATTTATGTAAAGAATGGGGTACTGCCTGATTAAGAAAGTGTCCAATTCTTACAGTACTTTCAAAATAAATCAATGTGGTGGGGCATACAGAGGCACAGACAGGTGCAGTTGTTTTCCCAGGGTTGCAGGATCAGATGCAGTGCCAGAAACTGGAAACAAATATTTTGACTCCAGCTCTGCCCTGGGGAATAAACATAAGAGAACAGGCACAGTGCTTTTTGAATGGTAAGCCCTCAAGGTACAGTCCTGAAAAAATTCCCTTTAGCTTTTTGAAAGCCACTTTGCAAAAGTGGCTTCAAATTCTTTATATGGTGCCCCAAGCCATACAAATAGCTCTTTTGGAAAGATTTTTGAAGTGAGTTGTTTTCACTGTCTGAGACAGTTGCATAGGTCAAGATAGGGAAAGGACTTGCAAGTTACTGGAGATCTTTCTGGAGAACTAAAGTTTAATGTGTAGTCTGCACTCCTAGGTCTGAGACTGCTCTACAAGGTCATTTGTGCCATATGTAGCAGTGCAAAAAGAATAAGAATTTGTTAATTTTATTCCCAATTCTGGAACAAGTTGCTGTGAAGCAAGACACAATGATGACATACTGGTCCCTAAATTATTTGTTTCATTATCTCAGCGAGCAGTTTTTGTATTCCCCCCAGTCTAAAGAGTGTCAGCAAGGGAGGTGGAGTAACTCATTTTCCTGACATAGTCAGTCTTTGTTGGATCAAAGGTAGCATCATCTGGCAACTGGCAGCCAAAGTGAGCACACATTGTATCATGCTGCATAAAGACGTGTTAGTGGTGAAGGACATTTCTCATAGTCTCCCCAAAAATATTTTGCAGTCTTCAACCTCGCATTGGGGAAAAAAAAAAAAAAAAATGATCGGAAATTTTGGTCTCCTGAGAGCACCTCCTAGGAGTTAAGTGCTCATGGCTAGAAGTCTATGCAATGTCAGTCCTCACCAGGGCAATTAGGTACAGAGCAGTTTAACATTGTTGAAGTCATGGTTTTCTTTTCATACTTTCTGTTGTGTTTTGTTTTTTTTTTTTTTTTTCTGGTTGTTTGTTTGTGTGCGTGTTTGTTTTTGTGTGCATGACTGTTTCTTCCTTCACGGTTATGTAAATATGTGTTATGACCAGGAAAAGACTTCCTGTAACATCAGTGTTCCTCAACTCCAGAGGTGACTCACAGTGAGTCCTGGGGCTGCCTGCATGCCAGGATCCTCCTCCCTGTGAAGTTTCCGTCAAGGGTTGTTCAGAAGTGTACTGAAAACCCACAGCATCCTGAAGGGGTGCCTCTTCATCAAGGGGTTTAACAATTTACTTTGTAGTGTAATAACATCATTTTTGTATGGCAAATCAGGGCTGACTCACAAATTCATCACAGGAGTGTGTTTCCAGACCTACAGTACTGCCTGCCGAACAAGGGGAAAGGTCACTGCTGGCAAATACAACACCAACGGAGGTGCCTCACACTTTTCTTATAAAATCTCATCTTTCTGGCACATATGGTAAAATAGTGGAGACAGATTTTCCAAACCTCTAGGCCAAAAAAAAATAAATTTAAGCATTAGCACCATATAGCTAGGTATGGTATGGATCTGGTTAGGTCAAAGAAAGGTGTTAATCCTTGCCCTGAAGGAAATGAGGTATAATCTTCAGTTCAGCCAAAGTAAGGTCATACATGAATCATGGTGTATAGTTGTAGAGAGATGGATCGATAGATATATAGATAAACAGATGATATATTTATACATTTAGATATTACTTAATGCAATAAACTTGCCAGTAAAATCACTCAACTGAATAGTGCCAATGTATCAGATAAATATTATTGAGTGGTTCTCTATCTAGAGAAAATTCTTATAATTCTGCTGGCAGTTGTCAACATAATGGTATTATTGGCTACAAACTCCACTGTTTCAGGTTTCTTTTAGAAAGCAGCACTGAATCCTCTAGCTGATATGTGTTTATACTGTCACATTTCACTTCACAGTATGACCTCCTATTCTGATCAAGCTGGAGGGTGCCTTTAGAGATATTGTACCATGAATAATGATTCATAGTACAGAGAATCCACAACATTCTGGGAGTTTAGTATTAAATAAATAACTACAATTTAAAATACAATTTAAAAAAATGACACTTGTTTCTAATCTGAGTCTGTCTTCAGTGACCAAATACTGCCTAAGTTCAGAAATAACTTTATGGCTAGTATATTTTTTCCTTGGCAGCAGTGCTATCTTAAGGAGTTTTTTTGTGTTCAGTCTCCTCTCAGCACCTTTTCTGCATCTCTGTTTTCTTTCAATTGGACAACAGGGCAAGGCACTATCAGTTCAGGTTTTCCTCTGCAGAAAAGTTCTCCACCTAGATCCATTTTTTGAGGTAACTTTCAGCCCCATGTGCAGTCATGTCACACAACTCAAGGAGTGATGTTGAGGAATGAATGGAAGACCTTGAATGGAATGGAAGGAGAGGATTTATACATTGCCAAGAAGAATACAGTTCCATAATCTTGTTTGCCAACTAGAGCTATCAATAATCATCCTTCCACGGCCATGTGTGCAATTAATTCACCTCTTAGCTTTCTCGTCATTAAGTAAAGCAAGCTGAGTTTTCATACTTCATAAGAATCAGATTCCCAGATCTCAGGTAATATTTTAGATTATTTTCCTGTGTTCCCCAGTGTGCTTTTTGTAAATGTGACCTGAAATTGACACTACTTTGCGGTAGTCAGAAACAGTGCTCAGGAAGACATTGTCCTCCTTGTCTTGGGCGTTCCCATATTTCATATGGACTAGGACAAAATACACTTGTTTTAGCCACCATACAGGACGGCAAAGTCATCTCAGAAAATTGCCTACAGGCCTGATGTTTCACGACCACTGTTTCATTATGCCATTTGTAAAGTGATTTGCTTTTTTAATTTCTTTTGGGAATAATTTCTTTCATCTCCTCACACTTTCAGTCTTTCTGAAGTCTCAGTTGGTCACTAGGCCTGAAATGGAAAGTTCAGCATTTTACTTCTGTGTCTTTTCCTCATTTTGGATCTGAACCATGGATTAGCTCGTGAACTTTGGAATTAAAGCATCTAGTAGCAGCCAAGCATGTCATAACAGTCAGGTCAGAGCCATTCATGGTTCTCTGCCCAGACTTGCAGGAATAGGGAAGACTGGAACCTCATTGTCATGCTCTGAGCCTTTCTAGAAAGGTGTGTCTTTCCCCTTTGCCTGGACTTGCAAAAGTGAAGGTTGTACTGCAGCACGTTGAATATAAACTCAGCCTGCTGTTTTGTTCTAAAAGGGATGTCAGAGTGGAGAAATGTGCCAGCTAAACATGGAAAAGTAAATACCTTTCAGATGCTGCTCGCCAATCACCAAGACTTAATTTAGTTCATCAGCTCTCTGGATGCATCTGTTTCTTAGAAAATAGAGAGGCAGGTGAGGGTGCAATACCAAAGAATCTGTTAAAATGTCAGACATTGCCAGCCATTACAACATAGCTACCACGGACAATGAGGAAGATAATTGCACGATTTGCATAGTGCCAGCAGGGTGGAATAAGTGATTTATGGGTACTTCTTAGTTCTGTGAGACTCACTTTATTCTTCCCTAGGTTAGGCTTCCAGTATAAGGGCGCTACAGACTCCAGTAGACGTAGGTGTTGTTTACAAGATTGGATTGGACTGTGACTCCGTGGTTTAGTGTCTCCTACAAGAAACATATGGGAAAACCAAACATAAATAGAAAGAAAATGTGCAGTCTACACAGTGAGTTTTCTAATGATCATTAATTCCAACACACATAATAATGAAATGAATGCAGTATTATTTCTGTGTATAAAAGCACTAGAGATAAGAAGGTGCTCTTGTATATGTATAAAACTGTGACTCATTTTAAACTAAAAGGGGAGATTTAGATTAGAGATTAAGAGGAAATTCTTCACTCAGAGGGTGTTGAGGCACTGGCATAGGTTGCCCAGAGAAGCTGTGGATGCCCATCCCTGGAGGTGTTCAAGGCCAGGTTAGATGAGGCCCTGGTTAACCTGATCTGGTAGGTGTCAACCCTGCCTATGGCAGGGGTGTTGGAGTTAGATGATCTTTAAGGTCCCTTCCAACAAAAAATTCTATGATTCTGTGATTGTAGGATAGGCTATAGCATGCCACTAGACCAGGATGCTCAAAGCCCTTTCCAATCTGGCCTTGAACACTTCCAGGGATGGGGCATCCACAGCTTCTTTGGGCAACCTGTTCCTGTGCCTCACTGCTCTTACCGAAGTCCCCATTGCTCAGCTCCTATCAGACTACCACTTATTTTAAGGTGAGCATTTCCATGTGCAAGAGCTACCTTCTGTCAGAACACTTTTTTTTTTTCTTTTCATTAGTTTGTGCATATGTGGGTGTGTTTGTTTTTTGTTGGTGATGGTGCTTTTCATTGAACTTTGTAAATACAGTTGACGGCTACAATCACACACCTGTGGCTGTCAAGGGAAATACACCATACTGTCATTATTTGGAGCTGATGTGGCTGATAATGGCTGATGTGAAAGCTGAATATATAAAAGCATTTTACTGAAAACCAAGATTGAGACTGCAGGTCGCACAGGGAGTTGCCATTCCATGGGGCTGGGGGGAGTCTGTGCCGTCATGAATGACAGTCATGATGGACAATTTTTTTTTGTTTTCTTTTTCCTGATAATAGCTCTCAGATCTTCAGTACCAGCCTGCTGCAGTGTGAACAGTTGTGTACATTTCAATGCTAATGGAGACATGTTATAATGACTTTCATTACAATTCACTCACACGTGGAAAAATAAACCAAGATGGAACTTCGTAAGTTTCATGCCTGGATGTGAATGTTCTTCCCTACATGACAGCATCAAATTCTCAAAAATTTCCTTCTTGTAAATAGTGGGAAAAAATAAACAAAACAAAAATGGAAAATGAAAATGTATGTGAGAGCCTGTCTTCTATATTATTCTGTTCCCATGGCCCTGAGAATTGCAATACTACTTTTCTATTATACAGAAACAAACTATTCCTACCAGCTATTTTCCAGTATGCCAGTGAAAAGTAACTGAAGCAAGCCTTTTGACCACAGACACCCACAAGTCATCCAGGTGAAGAATGCTGGAATAGCACAGATAATAAGGCACCGAATCTGGGAAAGAAAACACAGCAAAGACACAGAGAACACCCTGTAAAATATGAAGGGTAGATAAAAACTATGGCTATAGGCTTTCAATTCTGAAGATCTCTTTTGCCACTCAGTGTGGCACAGTAATATGCTTAGAGTAAAATGCAAACACTTTAAAGATAAAAAGCACAATGCAACATGCTGACACATTGGGGCAATACTGAGAAAGGAGGGCTGATAGTGCAAAGGTAGCTGGCTCTCCAGATAGCTGTCAAGGTGGTGCAATTAAATACATGTAGGTCAACACGTTCACAACATCAGTCTTGAAGTTACAGAAACCTTCTGAATAGTTACCCTGATTTGATAAAGCAGGTAGTGATTTGAGTAGATACCAAGTTTTGGATGCTTTAATAAGACTTACTTTACAAAGAGCATATATTTCTTCAGATCACACATTTATAAATGCCTTGAATCCTGAGTCAGTTCTGATGTAACTGTACTAGAGACATGCTCTTGCTCTTTGGTGAAGTGGAGCTGCAGAGGCTTTGTTGGTTGGTGGTTTTCTCATGGATGGCAGAGCAGGCCAGAGACCCTGTACTATGCCTTTCCTAGGAAGAAGTTATTCATACGGTGATGTTATCTTCCATTTCTGCCTTCTGTAGTACATTAAATTGATTTTAAAAATATGCATATTCTTTTCTTAACTTGCGTTCCATCTCAGCAGTCACTGTGGTATCCTAAGGTGATTATTGGATGTGTATAGGCAGAGGATATCTACATGGCAGTATCCCTTGTAGAACCAGTCTGCTGGGCATTCAAGAAAGTTAGCATATGTCACCTTACAAAATAGACTAAGTCACATTAAATGTCCTTGTGAGCAGTCTTGCTGAGATTTTAAAAGCAATTCTCTGGCACAAAAATGCTTTGAAACACAATGATGTTTTGTCCATGTGAATTTGTGGTGTGTGTCATGTAATCTTGTTCTGAGGTAGACAAGACTCTATCTTCACTTCCCCGTGGTCTATATCTGCCACCATTTCATTTAGGGACTTTGTTCTTAGTGAAGATTCAAAAAGGACAGGTTAAAAATAATGGTAGTAAGTCTTGAGTGCTTCAAAGAGTCCTGGCAAAATTGATGAGCTAGAAATACATCAAAAGGAAAGGCAAGGAAGACAGTAGGGGAGTGTGTTTAAGAGATTCGTACGATAAAGTTCATTCAGCCCATTCAGAGGTCCTGAGTGTTTCTCAGGCAGGACTGAACTATTGCAGCTGCATGTCTTTGTCCAGTATTACATCAGAGATAATACTCCTTCTTGATGAGTTGTAGCTTTGCTTTTACCCTAGAAAATAAGGTTACTTGTACTTTGATTTGGATTAGCTCTTAGAAGCAGTCGGAGCTCCACCACTTTGTGTAACCACGTTACATTACATCCATAATTTTAGGCAATACTCTTGTTATGGGGATAATTACATGACCAATGTTGCAATCTATTTCATGATGCTTTTGAAACACACTTTCTATTTTTAACTAACTACGCTTACTGGGGGCTCTGTCTTGTCAGTGGTTGCAGAGTCTTTGCATTCTTGTCAGTACCACCTTTGCTTTAGAAAAAATGCAGGTAAAATACCTGGTCAAAAGCTAATGAATTGTTTGTGTTTTTTGCTTGAATTTGTGAGGGTACCTGCAAAGATGTGTAAATGGAAAAGACATTGCTCCCCAAATATTGTGGCACCCCAGAAAGTGGGGTATAGCCAAGTAAGGTCTTTGCATCTGTTAGTCATACATAGCAGAATCAAACATAAAAGCTGGTGCACTGTCTGCCAGTAGAAGTTATTTTAAGCTGCACCATATTGCTTACTATTGTAACTCAGTGCAAAGAGCTGTACAAACTCATACAGAAAGAGAGATACAAAGGATGTACTATCCTGGAAAAGAGAAAAACAAGGGGAGACCTCATCAATGTGCATAAATATCTGAGGGGAGGGTGTTGAGAGGATGGAGCCAGTCTCTTTTCAGTTGTGCCCAGCAACAGGACAAGAGGCAACAGGCACAAACTGAAGCACAGGAGGCTCCGGCTGAATATGAAAGGGCACTTTACTGTGATGGTGACAGAGCACTGGCACAGGTTGCCCAGAGAGGTTGTGGAATCTCCTTCTTTGGAGATGTTCAAAACCTGCCTGGATGCCATCCTGCACAACATGCTCTAGGTGATCCTGCTCGGCTTTGGGGGTTGGACTAGATGACCTTCAGAGATCCCTTCCAACCTCAACCACTCTGTGTTTGTGTGATCCTGTACATCAGTGAGGAAAAAGGAGTTTGTTGAAGCTGAGGTAAACCCCACACTAGTATCTACAGTCTGGTGTTTCACCCCCCTCTGAATTTTCCCAGTTGCTGGGAGCAGATGCTTCATCTGAGACATTTGCAAATAAAGACCGACTTGTGTACCTGTATGAATTTTGTCTATCCAGCTGTTCTCTGTAGATAACAATGGTAAAGCCAAAACAAACTGAAGAACATAGCTTGGCCATAGGATCATGTAGGACCACTACTTTTCAACTCTTTTAAATCCCTTGTCAGTCATCAGCCTGAACTGAATCTTGCAGCAGAACCAAAGCACTCTGCAAAGACTGAGTCATAAAACATTTCTGACTCCTCCTGGATTATTGCTTCAGCAGCTGCATGTGATAAAGTTACAGAATCTCACATAGTGTAGGAGATGAAGTTGTAATGCTGTATGCAAAAGGCAATCTTTGATCTTGTCTTTGAATTGGTGCCTGCATATTAATCTTACTAGTACCTACTACCAACTCAAATACAAAGATGCAGGTGACATCGTATGATTGTGATTTTGCAAATCAGCCCCTATGTGTGATAACTGAAAGGTTCCTTAAGTACGCTTCCTTCATTTTCTTTCCACCGTACTTAAGAAACACATGCATTTCTTGTTAACACAGCTGGTGGCCTATCAGTCTTGAGAGCAGTTAGCAGGCCTTGGAGAATCATTTTTAATACAGAAAATGTTGTGGAAAGCCACTCTGGGGCTAGATTCCACTCTCCAAGTGCCCTTGGAGAAGCTAAAGAAAAAGAATATACTAGCTGAAAGCTGAGCAGTGCAGGAGAGTTTGGAAGCCATTCCAGCCCCCATTCCCCCATGGGTCATCTGATTAGTGAGACAATGCATTTTAATCTTCTCACTGAGGCCACAGCTTGCTGTCATTTACTAATTACATAAGTGAGAGCAGACAACACAAAACCTGGCATCTGCCACAGAGGGCAGATATACTGACAGACAGTGTGTGTCACCCTGCAGCCCTAGCCATGCTAGGGACCTGCAGAAACACCTCTCAGGTGGTTCAGAGGTATGTGGGGATCTGTGCCAAGGAAAAATGCCTCCTAAATAATTCACTTCCTGGTGGAGAGAGAGTGAGGGACATAGACTGCCACTGAAGCGGAAGAAAAAACTGAATGGCAAAATTAGAATGAGGGAAAATAAGCATGTTAGCAAGGACCACACCTGTTCATAAGTGAAGGATGTCTCGGTGTAACCAAGCATCTGTCCCTTGGAGCTGAATACAAACTAGCTGGGTCAACAGGCTGAAAGGTGCACCTGAAAGGTCTTTACAGATCTCAGCCCAAGGCATGAGGGCCAGGAGCATTTTCTATTTTACAACCTTGGAACCAGAAGAAATGTTGCTCCAGGAAAAGCACATGATGCTATGCAGTGAAATAGATGCTGCTGTTTGATGAGCTTTCTCCTGCACTCCCTGCAAAAGACCATGCACACTTCCACAGGTAAGCCTGCTAAGCCTTAGTAAAAACAGTGAGCATGAAGAACCAGTCTTAATGTCTAAACAGGCAGTTTCATCTGGAAATATGTTACCATGAAGCTCCTTGACCTGTACCTTAATGGTTTCAACCAGAGAGGCCTGGGTTCCTTGGTAATTTGCTTCATTGTGGTTTTTTATTCCTCAAAGTGAAAGGTCAGATATCCTGGAAAAGAGGTAAAAAAAAAAAGCTGTACATGCAAAATAGATATCCGTATCCTATAATGCACCACAAAGAGCTAATGGATTACAGCAGAGGTCTAATTGATCTGGGACCCCCAGAGCAGTGCCATAAGACAATCAGTGGTCATACAGAATAGGAGAATAAACTAGAAGCAGGGATACTATTGTGTCTGCATGCAGTACTAGGCATCAAAACAGATGTTAGAAATTTGGGGAGAGATTCAAAAAAGAATAGCAAGTGTCACCTGAATTCAAGAAAGCGCACTTTACTGTGAGGTTATTTGAGAAGCAAGCTCCATTTCTAATGTTCAAGAGACTTGATTTGATTTCAATCTCTAGAGTGTTACCTGGAGAAGGGATCACAGGCCTTTCTTTTGTATAGGAAAAAAATCTGAATTAAGAACTTAATGGCTAGGAGCCAAACCTGGAGTAATTCAGACCAGAAACAGAAGTGGAAGGGTTTATAGAGAGAATGAGTCACAATACACTGAGCAACATGGCTGATTTTCCAGCATTTGTGGACTTTAAAATGAATATAAGAAATATTATCATTCACTTCAAAGTTGCTGAAATTCAGTGGTTATACATGAGATCAGAGTAGATGATCTCTGTGATTTGCTTAGGTCCTTAAGAATAATTTGAGAATAAGAGATTATGGTAAGCATTGCACCTTTTCAGCTATTTGCTAGTTAACCTATTCCTTTGTATAGAAATCAGGTTTACAGCCTGAACACAAGAACTGTAAGGAGAGCGATATATCTACTATGTTCTGTTGTATTATTTTAATAAAAACGCTGTCTTCTGGAAGGAATAAATATGAAAGGAAAGTTGCAGCGCTGCGAAGACATGAAGGAGTGTGAATGTGAAGCAGAAATGATTCCCAGACCTCTGGGTGTGGTCTTGAATGTGTTTCTACAGAAGAAAAAAATAAATAAATAAATCTGTTTGATTTCTAATAAAATAATCAAAGTGGTACTGATAGGAAATCAAGGGTATAAGTTAGGAAGGCAAAATGGTTTCTCTTTTTGTTCCCACTGTAGTTTGGCCAATATTAAATTACACCTCTGGTTTTATGTACAGGAGGTTCCAGCAGTAATAACACAAGGAAAACAAACAAACAAAAAAATCACTATCAGTGAGTTAGGTGGTGGCAGGCCAACAGGTTTCCTTTTTTACATCTCACCCTAACATCGTACACCTGTAGCACGAACAGTCACACAGTCAGAGTGTAAATGATCCTGAAGGCTGGCTCTGTAGAGAGCAAATTTTCAGGATGGCTTGAAGCTGTGGACCTTCTTTTGGCTTGTTGGTATTGTTCTTTCTCTCTTTCTCTCTTTCTCTCTTTCCCTGTTTCCCTCTTTCTCTCTTTCTCTCTTTCTTTCTGCATCTACCATTACTAGTAGATCAAAGAGAGAGGTGTGTCTTTAAGGAAGGTGGACAGGGCTTAGCCACTCTCCCTTCACTTCAGGGAGGTCCCCTGGAGTAGCTCACAGCCAGGGACTCATTTCCAGCCAGCAGCCAAAAAGCAAGAGACCAGAAACAAATTAAGGTCAGCAGAGTAGGCTGGAAGAAGCAGTGAAGCATTAAACGCTTATTTTCATAGCTGGCCTTAGGAAATAACTTACAAGCTGGGACTTGCAGGAGATCTTGGTCTGTCCCTGCTGCATCACTGCTCTTTTCACCCAACTACACTGCTGCTGTAATTTCACTCCCTAATGCCCCATCTTCCCCATGTAATGAATGCTGATTTCCCAACAACTTTTTTCTTAAAAAACACTTAAAATTTTGTGGGAAAGGAGACTAACATAGAATCATCAAGAATGAGCTAAGCAAAGCAGCAGGACAAAGTGGCCAGTGAAAGCGTGACATTGTCACGTGCCACTTGCTGTGTGACCATTATCCCAGCAGCTCTTATCCCCTGTAGCAGACCTTTCAGACTTTGTCACAGGGAGGCAGAGCCCACAGTCACCGGTAGGACTGTGGGCTCTGATGACTTTGCCTGGTGACTTTGACTGGTGCTGGTTGAGAAATTGTGTAAGAAAATGTCAAGATACCTGAGCACCCATGCAAGGGAGACAGTTGTCCTGCAGGTGCACAACAGCTTAAGGAGAAAGCCACCTTCTTCCCCGTTTCCAGCATGGGCTAGTGGGTATGTGGTTTTCATTACAACTGGACTGAGACACAGAAGTTGCAAATTGGCAGGGAACTGACGTGGTGGGGGAGCTCCAGGGAGTGCCATGGCTTTAGTATTTATTACCTGGGGGTGAGGACAGTCCTAATCCCAGTGTTACAGCTGTGGTGGGTTTCTGTTACAACACCACCAGCATAAAACAGAAGAAGAAAAGGCCTAAGGAGGGATCCATAGGTCTTCGTCAGCTGATTTCAATGAGGATTCCCTTTGGGAAGTTACCTTTTAGCCTAAGCCTGTTACAGGCCCATCTCTCCTCAAATTAATATGAGCTTTTTGTTCTCCTGTTTGAAGAAGATTACTTTTGATGTCAGAGCCTTGACCACCACTGCTCCATGTTATTCACCAGGAGGGTGGAGTTATGACTAATCTATCTCTGAACAACATGGTCTGTGTGCAACAGGAAATTGTCACAGGCTGCAGATACTTGGAGAAGATGTCTTTTCATCCCAAGGTGTCCCACATCACTTTATTTTCAGGGAGTGGCTTCTTCCTCCAAAGCATGAAGCACATCCAGTGTTTTTATAGGAGCATCAAGAAAGAAGAAAGTAGAAAGAAGTTAAATTAAGGTTGCTTTGAAAGGGCCATTCATCTCTGTGGTGTGCACAAATTAGGACACAACAGCTCATTGTAATTGTCTCACCTCCCATGGTTTTCTGTTCCCCCACATATTCCCTCAGCAGCTCACAGTTTTATTAGCCTTTCTCCTTGCTTTTGTCTGCCCTGTTGCACTCCTTGTGTTCCAGGCAGGTTCTTCTCCCCTGGCACAGTGCAGGGTAAGAGAGCACTTCTGAGGTTCTCATAGGTAAGTTCTTTACCAAACCAGGGCCTGATTGTGGGTATCAGTGGTAAGAAAGCCTTCTCATTTTCAAGAAGTCTGGGAATAGGTACCACGCAGAGCTCAAGAAGATCAATATTTAAATGCATTAGTTTTAACTTAATGAATTCAAATGCATTTATATATACCTCAATGGAATTGGTGAAGTTAGTACATCTAATGGGGAGTTATTTTCTGACATATTTCTGCAGATATAGGCATTTCAACACTTTAAAAAGAATAGCTTCTGATAGTTGTTTCCAGAGGGCTATGTGTGTACTGTGAGATAAGTAAGGGCTATGTTATCATTATGATATTCTCAATTAATCCAATTGCAAATTTTTGTGGCATTCCTGGGAAACATGGAGACCTGGGCCCAGAAAGATGAAGAAGCACCATCTGTCTTGTTCACATAAACTGAGTTGCAGGGGATGTCTTGGTTAGCCTCCCTAGCTCAGACTCTTCTAAGGTCCAGGGGAACCAGGAAGAACCCAAGGTTGCTAGTCATGTGAATTCTCTTCTCATCTGTTTACAGAAGAAGACAGTCTTGTGGAAAAAAAAAAAAAAAAAAAAAAAAAAAAAAAAAAAAAAAGACTATAATTGGAAAGCAATAAATAACTGGAAGTTAGCATGGCCTTCTAGGTTTGCCAATATGTTTGTGTCACTGATACAATAATATCATAGGTGCTGCAGTGCAATGTGTTAATAGTAACTCACGCAATATTTTACAAGGAAATTCCTGTCAAAATATGTTCCACACTTTGACATACTTGATTTGTTTGCAAAGTACTTGACAAGGTTTCAATTTCACTGTGCTTTTTGGCATTCTTTGAGCACTGCCATATTGCTAAAGAGCTGTTTCAAGCAAGTTGCGGCTTATCGGCAGGGCATTTCCCTTAGCATTCTGTACCCAAATACTGATGGGAGTTCTCTGTTTATGATATTACTAAGGACTAAGCCACTGTTGTTAGGCTGGGGCGTAATCAACTTCCATTGTACTTATGATCAAAGAGCGTTGACAGTACCTTATAACTTGAAAATCCCCTTCATTTGCAATATTACATTAACTATTACATTAACAGACACACATGCACACACACACACACAAAGCAAGAAAAACCTGCAGTTTCAAGCAAATTCTGTTTCTGACCAAAACGGGGTAAAAAAAAAAAAAAAAAAAAAAAAAAAGCTCTTCAACTGTGCAGTGTCTTTGTCCAGGCATGTTAAAGCAGAGGTGTATTGACTTTTCTGGTGTTCTTTGCCCCCTAGTTCTGCTCCAAAGACTTGACAGTATCGTCACAAGGGGACAAGCAGAAGCAGTGCCAGGGAAGTGGGCTGGCAGTAGTACTTCCACACAGCTGGGATGGTTTCCTTGTGAATCACTTCTATTATGAATGAAAGCATCCATCCCCTACACAGAATGTGGGGAGGCAGAGGAACAGACAAGGAGCTCTGTGCTATTGCCTCTCACACCAGGACCATTTTGTGAATGACTTCAAGTACTTGGTGGACTGCATTTGTTTTAAGCCAAGGTCAGGGGAAAGGAGATTCTCTTTAATTACACGTGGTTTATGTGCTATTCAATCCCCATTGTTCATTTTTCAAGGGCATTGGAGATAAGCTATACGTTCAGGGCTTTGGAGAGGACAGCCCTGGGGAAATTGCTGTGGCTCCATGCACACATTTTCCTTCAATGTTCAGTAAAGGGATGCCTTAGAAGGGTTGCATCCTGTGTACACCTCACCACCTCTGATGGCTGTGGTCCTGGAACAGCAGGAGAGGCATTACAATGCAGGTCCTGTCTGCATTCTCCGCAGCAAGAAGCACGCTCATCCAGTTTTCCCATACCCCTTTATGCTAGAGGGAGAAAGGCAGTAGAGATCCTCTCACTCAAACTGCAACCAGAATGAAGCTCGTCTTTGATTTCATCCCATTTTCTTTTTTTCCCATGGATCGTTTGCAGATCTCTGCTTCCAGGCATACAGGCAGTAAAGCACTGCTGAGCTGAAGAGGAGATATATTTTCTATTTCTTACTCAGGTGTAAGTACCCCAACACATTTTCCTGAAGCAGTTAGTTAGTCTTAGTGACAGCATTTCAACTCGTATCAGCCTTATCTTGGCACTATCCTTTGTTGTATGTCAGGAAAAGGGAGAAGATGGTCCAGAAGATGAAGTACTGGTGTTGGATACTGGTTCAGTCCATCCTTTGTCACAGTCTCCCTACTGTAACTATCAGTTGGCATCTTCCTCATCCACATGGCAGAGATGGGATGAGAAATAAGAGAATTCTCTCATTCACTACAGATTATTGGCTGAAATCCAAGGTGTCTTACACACAGCACTAGGATTTAGGTTCAGCACTGAACTCTGCTTCACCACTACCTGTGGACAGCACTGCCAGTCTAGCACGAGTTCATGGTGCAACCACGTGAGCAGGAAACAGAGCTGAAACTCCAGAAATGCCACAAAATTTATTAAATATTTAGTATGGATTGTATATCAAGATTCACTGCATTAATAACATAGAGATATATTTATTAATAAATATAAATATATATCACTGTAACAGAACCAATTCTCCTTCTCCCCACAAAATAAGAATATATATTTAAAAAAAGAAAAGTCTTTGATAAAAGTAGAAGAAAGCTGAATTGAATTTGCAAGGAAGTGTTCATTTACAAATGCTAGTAAAACAGACAGAAGTGAATATCTGTGCATATTATGCTGTAGGTTATGTTGCTAAGGCCCATGTTCACTAAAATGCTTAAAGGTTCTTAATATTAGTGTCCTGGTTTCAGAAAAATGAAAATAGCAAAAGTAAGTTACACCAATTTAAGAATAAATAAATAAATACATTTCTGCCATCAAAGGTGAACATGTTCATGGAACATGTTCATGGAGCATGCATGCTGTCTAAAGATTTGTCTAAAGGCATGGACTGACAAAGAGGAATGAAAGAAAAAGGGTAATATGCAAGTGCAAAAAGAATGATATGTCTGATATTCTTGTGAATATTCTACAGTGCTGAGGGTGGTGGTAAAGTCTGCAAAATCCTAGAGAAGCAAACCACTCCGCAGTTTAAGGTGAACCCGGAACAAGCTTTCTCTGGTTACTTCAGAACAGTCATTGAAATCTTTCTTATGCAGGAACTGAATTATTGGGACAGACATCAAAAAGTCCAATAATATGCCAAGAAAGGGCTTCTAGACTTCCTTTTAAGTATGTTTGCTGAAGTATTCCTGTGTTGGGCAGTTAATTGAATTGAGATCTTTGGTTCATTGGGTTGAACCTGAATGTTCCCCTTGAAAGAATTTCATTGAGGAAACTCTTCAGAGTGCTTTATTGGTTCTATAATAATGTTTAGTAGCTTGAAACTGAAACATTAGTTTATTTTTTATCCACTCATGTGAGGTCTTTCCTGTAAGATTATTTGTAAGGTTCAAAGGCACATCTGAGGGGATTTTGTAGAAGGCAGGTATTGGTTTTGTATTCGTTTTTGGCAAAGAGATGATTGAAATATTTTTTCTAAAGTCTGTTTTGCTGTATAAGCTCTGCATATGCAAACAGCAGAAGCCAGAAACTCTTAGATGGATTTCTTAAATCCCAAAAGATACAAATAAGATTTTTCCATAAAAATTGTCTTTTACAAGTCATTTGATATGAATTCTGTTACAATATATTGATACTGAAGCTTGTTTGTTAGAAAATCTTTTCATCCTGAAGCAGCAGAGGGAGCTCTGCTGACATAATTAGCCATAGTCCCGGGCTTCTGCAGCTGTGAATATAGACTTTAATGTGCTACATATTCCTGACATCTGCTGAGAAGAAAATCTAGGAAATACACTGAATTGTGATACCAGCCATAGGGAAGTGGCAGAACATGTGTCTAAGAAGTAATCAATGAGATGAAAAAGTAGAATGAGAGAAAAAATAATAATAATTCAAATGCCCTTAGGCATTTGAACTCTTGGGCACTAAGAAGCCCAAGAGACTTTGCAGGTTGATGGGATGGATTCTTCTCAGGCATTTTAACATTTCTGAAAATTGCATTTTTTCATTTCAAGAATGTGGGGCATTCCAATCATTGCTTTGGGAGCCCAGTATGACCTTTTCTCCATCATCTACATCTTCCTACATCATCCTGACAATGGCATCAAACTCACAAAGCTTTTTGCCATCTCCTCAAAACATGTGCCTATAACCTACTGACTACACAGAGGTCTAAATACACTTTGACAGTAAGACACATGCTTATACACGTGTTTGAACAAAGGAAGAGCTTAATCGCTTATACTTAAGCGTATGTCCAAGCCTTTCATAATTCTCCTTGAAGAGATTCACTTGTATGTAGGCCTATTAATGCTGAGCAGTAAATCCTTTGGGAGATAAATATCTAGAAAACCTTCTCATTTTGACACATAGTCACACAAAAAAAAAAAAAAAAAAAAAAAAAAAAAAAAGTATTGTTTATGTATGTAGGCATGTTGAATAACTGTATATATGTGTGTGTGTTTCTTTGTGTATGTATATGTGTATGTGTAAAAATAAATTCTCATTAAGCAATTCAACAACTTACCTGTTCTTTTTCCTACCTTACTTCCTACTCTTGCATTTTGAGCCCAGTGACCACCAGGGGAAATATTTAAATCCAAACACAAACATTGCCTCAGAGGTCACTGCAGTGGTTTTGGTTCTCAGTCCAGGGGAGTGAGATTGCCCAGGGCAAAGCAAAAACAAAAGAAAACTTACCTCATTGGAAACTATAAACTTCAGTCTCTATTCCCAGATGTGAGCCAGTTCCTAAAAAGTGAAATTGTCAAAATAACTAACCTGAGGAATACAGGAGTAAATACAGACTGGTTTTGGTCCTGTAGTCTTCATACTCACAAGTTTTCATTGCAGCCAGAATGTTAATACAGGAAGAGAAGGAGAGAAGATGATGTGTTAGAAAAGCTGCAGCAGGGACCTCCAGGCTTTGAAGCTTTGCTTCAGGATGCCTCCAACATCAAGTGCCCAGTGCCTGCCTTGCTGGGGAAGCACTGTGTAACAGTGGCTCTCTTCTTGACTCAGTTCAACATTTTTTTAGATTTGGAGACTGTCAGATGACTGCTTCATTGGGACATTGTTTCAGTGTATTTATCCAGGAGACTGATAGACACCTTTAGAGTTTGTATTGGATGCTTGTTTTCAAGAGTTCAGATCATATAAGATAAATTAGTTTTAATCTTCAGTGCACATATATTTAGGAGTCAGATACTATAGCATTTAGTGTGTCAGATAAGGGATCCAGATTTAATATCAGTGTGTTGAAAAACACATCATAAAAACGTGTGTCTCGTAAACAGTGTAAGGCTAGCTAGCTCATATGTATGCAAATTATTCAACAAGTTGAATTTCATATACTTCTCATATAGGTATAAATGAGAGGTCAAAATCACTGTTGTCTTTGTATAGAATTGTTTGTAGTTTTGTTCAGTAAGTGCATTTTAATATTTAATTATTTGCTGTTTTTATTTGACACATGAAAAAGTTAGAGAATAACAAAAAGGTCAGTTGTAAAGTTCTCAAGCTGTCTACAGAATAAGTGTTTTTGGATGCATTTCCCCAATTTCTCTGCATGGCCAGAGACAGAATAGTGAACCACAGTGATGTAAGGAGGGAGAGCAGAAGTGAACACACAAGGGCTCAGGTAAATGTAAGTGGGGAGGTATTTTGATCCTGTCTGGAGTAAATGGGTTTCAGCACCTGGAAGGATGCAGGCCTGTGCAGCTCTGAAGCTCCTTTCTTCTCCAGTATTGCACTTGATCATTGTTCATCTGGGTGCTGATATTAAAGAAACGAAAATCAGCCCTGTGCTTGGCATGGGAACTGATCTGAAGTCTAGTAAAGGCTTCATGGACACTCTCCCAGTATTGTAAAGTGCTTTCGGGTAAGATGGTTAAAGGACTGCTTGCTTTATTAGGTTGTTAAATTCATGCCTATGCCCTTCATTTCCCTCACTGCCACTTTCTCTCTTTAAATTCATGTGTTGTTTTTTTGTTGTTGTCTTAAACTTACAGTGTTGTGCTAAAAACTCCTGAAATCACAAAGTCTGATGTTCCATATAGATTCCCAGCAGCAGGAATCATGTTCCCAAAGTCATCTCTCCCTGGCAACACTCTTTTGTGGAAAATTCGTGAAACTATGGGAACCAAAGGCCACAGTCCTAAACAAAGCCTTAGGTACCCCCTGTTCAGCATTAGAGCAGCTAAAGACCTTGTTGTATTGGAAACACATGGCTTTTGAATATGTTGTATTTTCTTCTTTCCCCTCTTCCTCTTTATGTCTGCTGTTGCTTTTGCTGACTCCATTTATTATGACCAACTACTAGACTACAACAGAATAAATACTCCCCAGATCTTGGCTTAAAAAAAAAAAAAAAAAAAAAAAAAAAAAAAAAAAAGTAAAATAAAATAAAAATTTTTCAATTAAAAAAATTACTGATATTTGTTACCATTAGGAATAATAGCAATGGAATTGCATACAAGTTCATTGTAACTGACTTGAACTCCAAGTCAGCAATAACACAGGATCAAGCAGAGATGTTTTCTATCTGAGGAGTATAAAGGTGTGTGGCAAGAATGCTGTGATGAATAAATAATATCTGTGAAAGAAAGCCAAGGGGAAGTAAAACCAACTTCCTTTCTATGCTATTTCTCCCCAGGTTGTGTTTTTGCTACAAAGACCATGCAAATAGTGGTGATTTCACTCTGCTTCTCCAGACCCTTTTTTTCTTTGAGTATGGTCTCTGGTTGCTCCTGTCCAGAGTGCGAAGTCTATAACAAGCTTTTCCTCTTGCAGAAATTCTCTTCTATTCTGCCTCAGCTGCTCTGTCTATTGCTCCAGCAGGGATAATATTAAGGCTGCGTCCTTTTTTTACCTACCTTATCCTTGAAATGATCAGGAGTCTGAAAAGTTTTATAATAAAGCTTATTTTTCTGATATTTGCATAAATTTGAGTACATTTTAAAGACTAATATTATGCTTTGTCAGCATCAGGTAGAGGATGAAGTTGTCTGTAGTGGGACTGGCAGTGTCACTCTGCAAGTGTAGGTATTCATATTTCTTTCAATACTTTGCAAAAAGAGATAATTTTTATGAAGCAAACACCTTTGAAATTTGCAGTCCATTTGCTGTATTGTTATATATTTTCCTTATGGATTCCCTGATTTTTCTGAGAAAATAGAAATGGCCAGTACAACAGAAGGAGTGATCAATGCAGTTTGTTTGAAACATGTCCTTTGGTTATCCCAGCACTGCCACCTCTGCAGAATATGTCTGAAGCACTGACACAACTCACTAGAGATGGGACTGAGTCGTCCTCAACATCTTTACCATCTAGTCAATAAACAAGAGATAAAATCAACAGCAAATGTCAGCAGTGTATTTCCATTACCAAAGTAGACAAAGAAGGAAAGTTAAAGTTGACATAGCTATGTAAACACTGTGTGTTAATCATGAGTGATAAAGGCTTATGGGGCTTTTGGGAAGTGGCTAAATTCCTTAACCATCCCTGTCTAGACAGACTTACTAGTTCTGGGCAGGAAATGGAGGTGAGGGGGAAGGCCCACTCTGCCCCTCCCCATGACAAAAATGTCAGCAATAGCAGAAGAGATGAATACCCATTCTTTATACACAAAACATCTGTAATAGAAAAATATTATGACAAAAAGAATGCTTTCCAGAAGTATTTCTCTTCAGAAATGTCCCAAAACATGATTTTCAGTTTGAATAACATTTGTAGGAACTCCCTAAGCAGCTCTAGTAGTAACACACAGATTTTCTTGAAGGTCTCTCTTTTTGTCTGTCACTGACCTTTGATGGGTTCCCCATTTCCACTTTAGTTTTTTCTAGCTTCTCTTATTGAGTTAGTTTGTGACTAGAGAATCTCTCCTTGGGCATGCCCAAAGATTCATAGAGCACTGAGGGAATTAATATAGGCTTTAGAACTAGGTTAGTGTTTATATTTGTAACCTAATAAATCAGAGAATCAGTTTCTGGGAAGTCTACATGTGAAATGGAAGCACTTATAATTAAAAAGTCTTTCCCCTACCCAGAGCAGAGATTTATTTTAAAACTATGTGATTTAAAAGATTGATTTCTTTCTTGGAGGTTTGCTTTTTCCACCCTGAAAGGGGGAAAAGAATTGGAGCTTGGAGCCTTCCTATCCACAGATTATCTCAAAAGCTCTCAAATCTGTAAAGTTCTCTGAGTAAAATGAAAACTGCAATTTTCAAATGGTAACTGCAAATAGTAGAAGGAGCTTTAGAGGGAGCAACAAATGTTTTCAAACTAGTGATGACATCACCAGAATTGGATATGCAGGTGTGTCAAAATGCCAGAAGCTCATTCCTTCTGCAAAGCATATCTTTCTGATAAGACAGACGTGAGCATTGCAAAACTGAGTGGATTCTTCGTAATTTACACACAGCTGGTCTGATGAGAATGGCAACAGGAAGATGTATGTTTGCCCTAAGGAACTTCATGGGTACACTTTCCAGTATTTCCGTGATGGATATTGGAGAAGAGTCCTTTGGGAATACTTGGCAACTTGTTGGCACAAACCTGTTCTTATTCCTAAATTCTTAGCCACTGTGAATTGTTGACATCTTTTGACAAGCCTCCAGCCTCACCTATAAAGAGATTTATTTGTAGGCTTTTAAAACAATGTATGTATGGAGAAAGACTTGCTTATTTTGGTTAATCACCAGACAGTTGGACTGCAGTCACAATGCATAAGCAAGCAAAATGTACAGTTATACAATTTGGCTGCATTCTAACATAAACATCATCTATCCTCCAACGCTCCATTTTCAGGGGAAATTGGGATCATACCACACAGCATCCCCAATTATCATCCTCTCTTTATCTAGGCTTCTCAGTTGGGAATAAATCATTTTCATTAAATCACAGATTTGACATTTTTATTAGAAAAACAATGAACTACTGTTTTGTGCCTTGCAAAGTACAATAGTTTCCTAGCTCTGAATGTGAAATAAAAGCATTATTCTTTGAATAGGTTATGAAAGGGTTATAAAATGTTGGAACTGCTGATAGTGGTTAGGTGGGGGGTTGTTTCCATGATTTCTGAGAGCTTCACAATTTTTTCCTCTGTGCTTCCCAAGGACTATGTCTACAGTTTGCTGTAGACTACAGCAGAGTATAAAAGTACTGAATCAACCTTAAGCCAGCTAACCAGAAACCAGTCGGTATTTCTTCATCCGTGGAAACATAGTATAATGCTAACAGACCTCAGAAACCCGAAAGATACTCCTTCCTGTAGTACAGGCTGCTCTAACTAAGTTAACTATACCACTGTGCAGTTTTCAGTTGGGGATTTGAGCAATATGGTCTAGTGGAAGGTGTTCTGCCCATGGCAGGAGGGTTGGAATTAGATGGTCTTTAAGGTCCCTTCCAACCCAAACCATTCTGTGATTCTATGATTTTTGATGGAGCTGCTGCGTTTTGAAGGAAAACTGAGGTTTCTCCTATTTAATGAAATATTGTCTGAGTTGCTGGGAGAAGTGCTCCATAAGTTCCTTCTACCCCTACCAAGATTACCTCTCCTAAATCTGTCACAAAGGGATTTCCATGCTAACACAAGTTTTGGCTGATGCATTAATGCAGACTATGTTATGCTGACTATGATGCTGATGCAGTGGGGAAAGCATGAGATACTTTGAAAAGTAAATATAAAAAATTGCCTAGTGTTGCAAACACTTGGGAACACAATGAGGACACGTCACTGAATTGTTTGTTTCTCTTTTCCATAAGTATTTGGTATGCACGTAATTCCAATCTCGTAAACCCTTCTTTGGAAATTCTTCTTTTGCTTATAATTGGACTTAACTACTGATAAACAAAGTCAGATCAAAGTTCCATTAAGCCAAGTAACTTGGCTTTGGGTGACTGTGGTTTAGTGAAAGAAATGGTAGCATAGCCCATATACCACTTCCTAATTTAAAGGCAAAGCAATATCCTAAAGAATGTGGGGTGAGGTCTGTCTAACAGACAGTAAGGTCTGTCTCTAAGCCTGCTGATCATAGAGATGTGCTCAAAAGCTACAGGAATGGGTTAAAATACTTCCTTTGATGTTTTCAATGTCTGTTGTTCTTTCTTTCCCCATTTCTCCTCGAGGGGAGAGGAGAGGAGAGGAGAGGAGAGGAGAGGAGAGGAGAGGAGAGGAGAGGAGAGGAGAGGAGAGGAGAGGAGAGGAGAGGAGAGGAGAGGAGAGGAGAGGAGAGGAGAGGAGAGGAGAGGAGAGGAGAGGAGAGGAGAGGAGAGGAGAGGAGAGGAGAGGAGAGGAGAGGAGAGGAGAGGAGAGGAGAGGAGAGGAGAGGAGAGGAGAGGAGACACCATAATGTTTGAGCGCTAGTAGTCTGATTCATCAATGTGCTGAATACTTTGAAAATCACACTGAACTGGGTCAGGATCGCATAGTTCTGTGTAACACTAACTTCTGTGATAAATTGGATCCAACTTATCTCAAACAGCACACCTGAAATGTATTATTATTTCACTGTCTCTTATCCTCCTCTGTGAGAATAGGATAATAGCCTCCTGTGTCATTGTGGTGATAATTGCATGTTTCTGAAGCTTTCAGATAATATAATAATGAAAGCCATAATAATTGAGGAAATTAATAGCAGTTCATTTTCATCAGATTTTAAATACTGAGCAACTACTGGAGAATGAAAGATGAGCAACTACTGGAGAATGAATAAAAGCTGGGAAAGAGAACTGTGTAAATATCAGAAGGGAGGGAAATGTCCACACTTGGGAACCAGGGGAAATAACAGTATATTCTTACTGCAAAAGCCACATTACTGTTCTTCCAAAAGTTAAGTAAATTTGGGGTCAGGCTGTTGAAACCTGAATCAAGATCCATCCACAGAAAAACAACCAAAATGGGTACTCAGTCATTAACTAACATTTCACTGCTTAGTATTGCAAACTTAATGTTCTTCTTGTGTAACTGTCCATACATGCTGAGATCAAGAGCTTGATCTTGCACTTTTTGACTTTTAAGATATAGATCTGGCTAATCTCACATTTGTAACTAATACAGCTGTAACTGTCAGGAAGTTTTAGTGGTAAAAGAAACTCCAGATACCTTATCTCTAAGATGCACGTATCTACCTTGCAAGAATTGAAAATGGAAAAACTGAAAGTCTGCAGTAGTGAATCTGAGTGCTGGTGGTAGTTCTGCTGTAGTCGTCTCTACAGATTTTAGTTGCAGAAGCTGGGAGGTGTCCCTGAAGAGCATGGTGGTGCACTGTGCAGGGATAAGAGCATACATTTGTATGTATGCTGTTTGGAATTATGCTGGGATACATCAACAGCCACCAAATGACAGAAGCCAGTCTTTGGTAATCTGTGCTCCAGAGCGGCATCCTGTCCTTCTGCTCAGCAATGCCAGCAGCAGCCCATGCAGGAAGATGGCAGTGAGTTAGGAGCTGTATCTGTGCCATCCCATCTGTGTGTCAGGAGAATATCTTCCTGTTTGCAAGACGGGGTGAGTTTCTTTCTTGTTGAGTTTCTCTTCAAGACATATCACAGTTTTTCCAGTCTAATTACATCTGTAACAAGGTTATCTGCACTGTTCTGTTGCTGGGGACTGCCCTCCATCACAGCCCTGGCTGAAACTACAACAAAAGAGATGTGAAGAGCACAGCCAGTCCTCCCTGAGCATAGTGCAGCTCCCACAGCTGCCTCAGGTGCTATGTGGAAATCCAGCATTTCTGAACATCTCTGACTGAGATGCCTGTAGGTTTTGTTTATCTTTTATGTTACAATTTCATGTGGGAGGTCAGTAAAGTGGGCAAACCTTTTAGACTAAGATTTCCCAGTCCTAGTTTAGAAACAGGATGGGAGGGAGGTCGGGAAAGGATCTGATTCAAACAGACCTGCTGAGCTCTCTGAGCTTTCCCTCTCTTTGTTCCAAACTTGTGCTTAGCATTGCTTATACCTCCAAGATAAGGGATACCCTAGATTGCCATGACCTCACATTATACCTATTAGGGACTGTTTCACTGTGTTCAAAGGTTGCTTCACAAAACGGCACCTTGCCTAAAAGAAGTCCTGGTTGCCAGATGTGAAGGTTTGTTCATTAGTATCCACAGAAGACGTGACAGCCTCTACAGGCATTTTACAGGCTGAGTCACTGGATAGTGACTAAGACTAGTTATTCATCAGTAGCTGGCAACTAAACATTCTTCCAGCCTTGTGGGACAGCATCCTTCAAAGCTTTGTAGAAGGTTGACTTTAAACCTGTATTTAGTTGTCAGTTTTTAGGTTGCACATCATGAATAACATTGTGATTCAGATGTCTTAGAGATGTTCAGAAACCTTTTACCATAAGAACTCCTTGTCATAATTATTAATCATAACATTCCCAGATGCAGGTCCTCCCATGCAACATGACTGTTGAATGTAGGCACTGGAGACCAACATTCCTACATTCCCTGTTCATTTCCAATGTAGACAACACAGAGAAAAAAAAAAAAAAAAAAAAAAAAAAAAAAAAAAAAAGAACCTTTAGCTACCTTGTTACCTTGTGTCAATAGGAGTATTGGTAATAGCATCCTAATGCTATCTCTATGAGCGACTTCCATGGTGTCCTGGATGGTTTCATGCACATCTTATCCTTCTTAACCAGAGTAACATTGCTTATATTTCCATAACAGCAACAACAGAGCCCTTAGAGAACAGAAGGTGTGGGATTGTCCTTGTCCATTTTTTGCTTATTTGTAAAAAGAGTTGTGCAGATTTCCTTGCTTGTTTTTCTTATGCTTCATACCTGACCATCTTCAGATCTTTGTTCTTCAGCTGTTTGGAAGTTATTAGTAAGGCTGACTTCTGTGTAGTTTCTTTTCTTCGTAGTTTATGTTTGTGTCTGACTGCCTTTTCTAGAGTTGACAGTGGAATTTGAAAGGGTATATTTTGAAACTAGAAACTGGCAGTCTCTTGTGCAGCAACTATTATCTTTAAGTGACAGAAATGCAGGCATTATGTGTTGACTGACCTGGATCCTACAGCTATCTGGTAGGTTATGTGGTTCCTCTTATTCCTTATATTCATGTACAATTTCCTGTACCTTATATTCATGTATGTCTCAGATATTCCAACGTGATGATAGTATGTAAACTATATAATAATATTAATTAATTAATTAATTTTAAAAAAAGCTGGGGGGGTGGGGGGAGGGGGCTGTTCTTGCCATTGTACAAGGTTTAGGTCTTCTGTTGGTGGCATTAAGAAATTAAATTGTGCAGCATGACAGTAGTGTAGATTTTACTCCCTGGGTCTTTTCTAAGAATCCTTATATTCAGTTTAGAACATAAACTAATCCTTCACTGTTTATTCCATCCCTAAAAGTTGCATTGACTTTCCTCAAATGCCAAATCACAGGAAAATTCTTGGACTTGCAGGAATGAAATTCTCTACAAACACACATCATTATCCAGAATCCATGAGGAAATGCAATGGTCACATATAGGCTACTGTCCCAGTTGGAGACAGGGTTGACATTAAAAAAAAGTCATAAACCAGGCAGACCATGAAGTATCACTCCTAATTTCTCTCACTTACAACTCTAGCCTTATAAACACATCCTGAACTATAGAGCTTGCCTAAAAGAGTAATTATCCACTTACATGTATTTACCTGCAGCTTTGCATGAAGATATATCTATTATTCAGACTTACTTGCAGAATATCACAGACTGAAAAAGGACAGTCTGTTCTTATTCATGAAGCATTGCATGCAGTCTCTTCCAGGAAGTCTGTGGTGGGGCAGCAAGTTCTAATACACAGAGGAGACTAACCTGTCCTTATGGGACCTTATGGGCAGAGCTGCCATAAGCAATATTCCTGTGTCATGGCCATAAGTAGCCTCTACCATTGCCACAGGTTCTTGTCACAAGTGTGAAGGTAAAGTTTTTGGAAGCCAGCCGTTTATAAATGCAAATATAAACCAGTCCTTGATCAGGGGTGTAATCTTGGTCCCTCTTCAGAACCTTGTCACTGATTTCCAAGTGGCAAGTAGTGCTAATTGGTGGTGAAAGTGACAGAAATTTCCAAGCAGCCCAAGACTTGATGGTGAAGCTTTCCCTACCACCTGAAAGATATTGCACCTTTTATTCTATTATCTTGGCAACAACCCTGCAGTTCATGGAGACCATGAAAACACTTTGCATTGAGGCCAAACATGAAAAAAAAAAAAAAAAAACATTTCCCCAGAAAGCAACATTAACTGGAAGTTACATATAGCTGAAATTAAACATTTAGAATACAAACTTCATCTCAGTCAGAAAAAATAAATAAATAAATAAATAAATAAATAAATAAATAAATAACCAGCACAGAGCTTCTGGTAGCAGTAGCACAGAGCTACTTTTATTATCCATCTTCAAATCATCCCCAGCCAACAACAGTCTCAGCTCCTCATATTTGTGAACATGAGGATGAGCTTCAATAGCAGACTTAGGTTAGAGAGGTTAATTAGTTTAAAACAATTCCTGTGTATTGTAGCCTGGTGGCATGGTCTTCTACCTGCTGAGATTCAACATAATTAATTAGAATGCTAATGTGAATGTGTGCTTCTGGATCCCTGATAACTAAGAATGAGGGGGAATAAATGGAAATAGACAAGACTTGTTTACTTGGGTGATCTTCCTTTTGCTGTCTCTGAAATTTTTCTTGGGATGGGGGAGTTGTACCTACAATCCTGATTGAGATGCCAGATCTGCATGGGCAAATCCTTCCCGTCCTCCATACCTAGTGTGTTTCAGGAGAAGTGTTCACTGACATGGTTCTGCTATGCAGATCAGCAGGCTTGTGAGGATATATAGAAGAAAATCCAGCCCTTTGCTGGGGCTCCTCTGAAACCAGCAAAGATTTTTTGAAACAAAAACATTGTTTGAAATTAGAAAATCAAGGCCCTATCTAAACCATTGCAGTTATTATTGTGCATTTTTTTAACCTCATCCTCCCTAAAAACTGCAACCCTCCAAAAATGATTCTCATGTTCACATGAGAAATGTACAAAATGCCAAATATTTGTGGGATAATTACTGTTTACTTGACATTTGTTGCTGCCCTGAATTTCAGTGCATGTACACTTGCACAGTTCAACCATGAATAGTAGGCTTAACAACAGCCACTTTGCAAAGTTAAATAATTCAGCTGTTTATATTTGCCTTTTAATTAGTGAAAGCAGCCATCCACACAAAGGATTAAGTGACAGAAAAATTAAACTATTATTCTGCAGGGTGAGGCTTAAAGATGTCGGTTGGTATTTTTGCACATAACATCTCCAGGAATAAGGTAATGGAGTTCATCAAGTTAAAAATGTGTCCAGGCCTGTATATCAAATTCTATCCTGATGTGCTTTTAACTTTAGAAAAACATTTAGAATGGAAGTAGCATTGGGTCTTAACTTTCATCTGCTACTAGTGAACAAATACATTACCACTAGAGTGAAACAACTCATTTAAAAAAAAAAAAAAAAGCCATGAAGTCTAAAAGTGCAGAGTGCAGTAGGCATTAATGAAGGCAGCAGGCTCTTCTGTGATTGGGCTGCTGAAAACAGCACAGCAATATATAATCAAATGAAGACTTTATGAGTCATTGTAAATCTGTCTTGTGATAGTGCCTAGAAACTAGAATTACATTCTTCTACTAAACACTTTTAACTTATAGAGCTTTTTGCACAATTTTTTACAAGCAACTGTGACTTTTATAAGATTTCCTTCCCTGTGCATTGATAACTTCTGCGTAGAGTTCATCATTAAGTAATCAGGGGATACATCTTGAGGCAGTAATTCTCAGAGTGTTCTGTTCAGTTTGACTAATCTGCTACATATACATCTCAAGGGTTCTTTCCCTGGTTAAATAAATACAGAGGCTTTCACTAACTCTTGCACTTGCTGCTGTGCCAGTAGCAATGAGACTTCAATATAGCAAAGAAAAAATAATTGTGTTGGAAATAGCTGTAAGATATGAGATGGTATCTCATCTTCAATAAGAGCAATTCCATTTCCTTTGTAACTTTCACAGAAAGAAGGTGTCTAACATCGTGATTCTTCAGTGCATCTTAGAGACATCCATGGTGTATCAAAAGCGAGGGGCTGTGTCTGCACAGCAAGGTGTGATGCTGTGCAAGAAACACCAGTGTGGACAGTAGAGGATGCAGCTGAATGAGTGCAGCGCTACACTTGGAGTCACTTGCTCTCCAGTGGGGCAGGTCCATGTGCAGCAGCTGCACGCCTGGCTGAGAGCTGGCTGCTGGGCCATCATTCCGTGACTCTCACTGCACTCAAGAATGCTTTCAGAAGGACGCGTGCTTCTAAATCTGCAGCTCAACTTTTTGCCAGTGTGTGCGTCACTGGGCATGTTTTCCAGAGAGGTGCAACAGCAGGGCTGAAATGTGTATGCATTGCAATCTCTGTCCATGCCTCCTGAAAGAAAACATCTTCTGCCTGGTTACACCAGCTGGTGCTGCTGGGAAAAGGGTGGCTCAGGGGTGTTGTAACTCCCAGCAGCAGCCATGTCTGCCCTTACTGTCAAGAAGAGCAGTTTCCAACCCAGTTTTGCAATTTCAGCTGTTTCTTTGCTTCCTATTGCAGTAGCAGTTTTGCCTGGTATAGCAGCAGCCTCTCAACATCAGTCAAAATTTAGTGATGGCCAGGTGCCTAAGAAGCTTTGAGCTGGTTCTGGAAGACCACCCATAAACGTCACAGGATTATATTGTTCTACAGTGCTCACGGACCTGTCTTTCTGAGTTAGTCACCATCTGCAAATCTCGCAGAAATAGTTCATAGACAGTCATGGCTGGAAATGTCTGCTGTGGGGAATACAAGCACTTGTTACAATTGCTGCAGTCTGGAGGATGCTGGAAACAGCTCCACTTCAGCAAAGCTCTCAAAATTTACTCTTGTTTTGCTCTTGCCTGTAAAATCTTTAGCCTGAGAATGAATCGCTTCCGTTCTTCCAAGAAGTAGTCTTTGGGCTGCTTGCTCTTGTGTAATCTTTGGTCTGCACAGGATATTTCCTGGTTTCACATGATTGTCTACATCCCTATATCATCTACAAAATTTTATGTGTGCCATTGTGAAAAGAAAACTGTTGAGAGCAATAGATACCTTGTGAGATATCTTGTGATCAGTACTGGTAATTTTGAGAAGGCTTTTAAAACCATCACATTTCAGGCACTACCTAGGTTTTAGTACTGCGTTGCTCAGGAGCCTGCTTCTGTCTTCTTGGGCATCTTTGCTTGCCAAACTGAATGAAGGAAGAACTTTCCAGGCTTTATTTGATGGTTACATTCTTACAAGAGCAGCATGTGATTAATGAATGCTCTGAGCTTGTTATAGGCATGGGCAATCTACGCTGCAAATGGCTATAAACACAGCAGGAGAAGGTAGTGTAGCTAATTCTTAGCCAATGTTTATAAACAACTTGTCAAACTTTATCACTGTTGGTTAATGTCTATTAATAATGTATTAATGCTTTATAAACTATTTATAAATGGAACCTTAATATAGGAGGAAACTTATGCAACTCATTTCTATGCCTGTGGTTAAGTGCATCTTCTACAGCTCCTGGCTGCACTGGTATTTCTTCTAAAGTCCAGAGAAGTAGTACTTCACTGACGTGAAAGGCTGTTGGCTTTAATAAATGTAAAGCTGATGTGCTGACAGACAAGAACACACCTATCAGTAGATTCTGAATTGGTACCCAGTTATTTCTCACTGGATTTCCCCAAATGCTCTACACTAGACTGTTCCTCTCCATGTGGCTGAATGCTGAACATTTTCTAGCATTTGTCCATTGGTCCCAAGTCTCATATTATATAAATACACAGAGGGTAACTTTGTTGTGTGATCATAAGTGACAAGATCACTGTACATGGATTCTCTTAAACCATGGAGAAAATGAAGTGTTGCTGAAGAGTAAGTAATTCACTGGGCTTAAGCAAAGAGATGAGCAGACAACTCTCTGGAGCAACGGCCAGGAAACATTAGGCGTAGGTATTAGAGTTGAATACAGTCCAGATGAACATACCTAATTGCTCTATACCTTATATGGGAGATCTGCAGGGACAAAATAAAAAATAAATGATTAGTGTCACTTCTTCACAGAGCTCAACATTGCTCTAAGCACTGCTGAGAACATTGAATTATCTCAATTTTTGCATTGTAGAAATGTGACATTTAAGAAAATCATCTTTACCCCTAAACTGATTTTAAAAGATCAGAATACTGCTGTGATAAATACTTAAGGACCATAGGAAGTAATAAATGTGTTTCCAAATGTTATCTAAAACAATTTCGCCAAAGAACGTTCATACTGCTCCTTTACAGCCAAATCTCTATTATCCTTGAGTGCATTACATGCTTTGCAAATTAGCTAACCCATACTAAAAAATAAAACAAACTCAACTTTTTTTCTCTTTACATTTTATGAGTCATTCTACATCTTCTTTTTCAAACATAAACATGGTGTGTTATGCTAGCCTAATTTACATACAGAGTAAACTGTTTGTATGGTCTTTTCCTTTTTTCTTTTTTTTCTTTTTCTTTTTTTTTTTCCTTTTTTCCTTTTTTTTCCTTTCCCTCCCCTTCATCTGGACTATCTGTCATTTGCCCTGGATATCCAAGAGCTGACAATGCACCCATTCTGCTTCAGCACTCCATACTGTTATGCAGTGACTAAATGAGGTAGAACAAAGAGCAGATATCTGTACAGCACAACACATTTATGACCTAGCAATAAAGCTCTTTCTTGTGTCATGTGTCCCCTCAGGTGTCACCCAGCACCACTGTCTACCAGCTTCCTTCCTTAGCCTCTCTCTCCACCCAGTATCCCAAAATCCAGGAAGAGAAAATCAAGAAGGTGCATGCATTCCCTTAGATATGTGAAGAAACATGTTAATTGTTTTTCATTATCTTTTTTATTTTTATTTTTTTTTTCCCAATTAGAAGTGAAGTGTATGTTGTGGAGGCTGGCAAACAACACAGCATTACTGTGCATTAATTAACAAGTGCAAACTGTCAACATGTGCTCATGTTTAGTTCAAAATTAACAGATGAGGGACTGTGTGACCCATTGAATCGTTTCTGACGATAGAGTGTTACTAAAGGAATGATCTATGCTGTTCATCTCCATCTGACAAACATAGTCATAAAAGCTGGAACAAGCCATAGCAACCCCTCTAGACTGTAACACATTTTCTTCTGAAGTGATGTGTGTGTGGTGTTTTATTGATCCGAACCTGGTGGAAGACTGGACTAGTTAGGAACAAGTGATGTATTAGCACTTCTGAGGCAAAAGACGGAAAAGAAAAAGGCGAGATCTTCTAAAAATATACTGCTGTAGATGCCTAAACTTGTGTGTAATTTGTTTTAATTAAAGGTCTGTCAAAGGAACTTGCAAATTCACTGGCTGTGATGAAAAATCAAGGGCTAGGAAAGAGGGGCTGCTTGAACCACACAAAGCGAATAAATCAAGGGAAGATTTTTGCAACCACAGAAGTCATTTAGGAGTTATTGCCAAATTATGACAAGCTTATTATAGAGACCTAATCTTTTTGCCTGTCAGTGAAACACAAGCTCCTAAGTGCCTACTGACCCCTATCAGCAAAAGCGTTTAGATGGTGCTAGGAATGAGTGTCTTCTGACAGGACTGAGCACAGGACACTGGGAAACTGGCAGCTGCCTCCTCCTTGCTCCATGTTACCCTGCACCACATGCATCAAAGCTGTGCAAAAATTGACAGAGTTTGCCGTAAGAGGTTGCAAAACCTAATGGAGTTAGCAGGTGTACTTCTGAGTTCCCTGACTGATCTCCTCGGGCAAGAGCAGATGTATCTGTGAAGCGTGGAGAATCAACTCTCCTTGACTTTCTGTGTTCTTTCATGGTCTGTCCAGTGCTTTATGGGCGAAGTGTCATGTATGCCAGTTTTGATAGCTTTTTATTGACTAGGCTGTAAAAAAAGGGAAACTTGAAATATTTATGTTCTGACAAGGATCATTACTGAGGGTGCATCCTCTTTTTGCCTCTTCAGTGCCTATTTTTTGTATTTCATAGTAACGAATCACTCTGACAATTAAGAGAGCTGTGCTTAACATTGTCCCAGTTTGTTTTTACAAAGGATGTGCTGGCAACTTCAAAATGAAGACAACCCATCAGACTATTACAGCTACTTCAGAATCAATAAGATCTCTCCTTCACAAAAGGTGATAGCAAATCATGCATCACACCATCCCTCTTCTTCCATTTTCCTATCCAATCTGTACATAAAAGTTTGACCAGCAGCATCTTCCCATCAGCTCATGTTCTCCTGTAGCAAACTTTTTGACTGGCTTCATTTTACATGAGAATGAGAATTACAGGTTTCTTCCTCGATGAGTTTTATTTTAAACCAGATGCTTCAATGAAAATGCAGAGCTCCACTGAGCTGTTCATGTCTTCTCTTTGCACTGCACTCTCTTGCTAGCTCTAGTGGTAAAATGAGCAAAGCATCTACATGGCACCACTGTGACTGGGGTCAAGAGCATTTTCCTTTCAAAAAGGCATTGTTTGGACAGTTGTAAAAGTCAGCCTTTATGCCCTTAGTGAAATGAATGGGTTTGAAAGCTGTTGATGCAGATCTATAAAAGACTTTTTGACACCTTGTCCATTAACACAGGCAAAGCTACTCTCCACTGCTGTAGCCTGGCAGTCACAGAGAACAGAGATGATGGTAGCATTTCTTCATGGGCAGACTGCAACAGCAGCTCTTTGTCATGGTAGTAGAGATTCCAAGTTTAGACTGAAACAGAGGAGAAACTCTCCTATGAAGAAAGGCTGAGAGATGGGGATTTTTAACTTGAAGAGAAGTGTCCAGGCAGACCTCATTGCTGCTTTTCAATACTTAAAGGAGACTTATGAAAAAGATTGAGATCAACATTTTGCTTAGGAAGATAATGGTAGAACAATGGGAAATGGTTTGAAATTAAAAGAGGGGAAAGTTAGATTAAATGATAGGGGAAATTTTTCACACAAGGGGTGGTGAGGCACTGGAACAGGTTATCCAGAGAAGTTTTGGATGCCCCATCCCTGGAGGTGTTCAAGTCAAGGTTAAATGGGGCCCTGAACACACTGCTATGGTGGGTGGCATCTCTTACCTATAGCAGAAAGGTTGGAGCTAGATGATCTTTATGGTCCCTTTGAACACAAATCTTTCTATGATTGTGTCAGATACATAGTACTGCTTTTTACAAGCAACTGAACAAGAAGTGGCATTGTTAGCTGAGGCAGGTGTAGAGCCCACATTTTGACAACTAACCATCATGGTTCTTTAAACAGTTCAGAAAGGACTTCACTGGAAAAATAAATAAATAAATAAATAAACAAATAAATAAATAAATAAATAGATAGATAGATAAATAAATAAATTAGAGCGGAGAAGGCAAATTAACAGTCATCTGGAATTTAAGGCAGCTGTTTTTCCTTGGGATTGCTGGCAGCAACCAAGGTCTGTCTACCTGAATATTTCTTCCTTTCTCAACTAGGTGAAAATAATTTCTTGCTTTTCTCCTCAGTTTTTTATTAATTGGAAAGAGTAGTGGATAGAGTATGTCTTTGCCTGGGTGTATGTCTGTTCTTGATCTGAATACAAGAATATCTTGCAATAGCTGTTTCTCTCATCCCAGGCTGATTTTTTCTAAATGAGCAAAGTACTGAAAGAAAACTTTAGTGTGCAAATAAAGCAACTTGATTATGATTTCGATGAATCACTTTTTGATAAAATTATAGGGTCTTATGATATATCCATGCATTTTGTGAATGCTGCTTACATTTACCAATCCAAAATGAGATACTGAACACTGGTGGATTTTAGTCACAGTCTCATTTTCAGTCACAGAGAAGAATCTGTTTTGCTAGTTCCTGAGACCTCAGGTGCCCTGTGCAGATCTTCCATGCCTGCTGCTAAGGCCTAACCAGTAGTGGGTGGGACATCTGTCTTTTTAGGGAGTATGTTACCATAAAGGCAGCGGGGTGGGTACAGGAGCTGTATGTCACACATACACTGCCCCTTGGTTGATGGGCAATGCAATGGAAAGAGCAGTCTTTCCGTAGTACAGCCTATGCCTTCCTGTGATAAGCAGTCAGCACACCTGGAGGTCTGCCACAAGTTGTGCATCACAGGTATAAATCAGAAGCCTCACATAATGGTAAAAAGACAAGGGCTTGATCTTTTGCTCATTTGCAGAAATGGTCACTTACCACTTTGAATCACATGGTGTGGGCTGCAGAGCAGACAATTGTACCAGAATTTTTCAATGAATTTAGAGGTCTCCCACCAGAATTGCGTCCCTTCTTCTGGTAGCCTGTTAGTTTACAACTAAACCAACAGGAAATGAATTTCTAGCTGAAGAAATCCCCGGCTTCCCTGAACAGCAATGGACTAATTCACTGGGGAAGCTCTTGCTGTGTCACACAATGAAATAGCGGGATGCTGGCTCCATCCATCCTTCAGTTTGTCCTGTTGTGAAATGCAGTTTCATTTCTCTGAGACAGTCTGTGAAAGGAAATGACACTTGGTACTGCTTGAATGACTAATGTTGCTAATTAGAAGAAATGTGGCAATATGTCCATCCAGTGCAACTAGCATTTCAATTTGGTAAAAACAGTCCAAGGAGATTCACCTGTATATTGCTGGCATTTTTCCAATCCATTTAAGCCAGGTGCCATTTTCTTCTTAGTTTGTAATTTAAATTGACTCTTGTGTGTTTGATTCTTTTTCCCTTCCCTTCCCTTCCCTTCCCTTCCCTTCCCTTCCCTTCCCTTCCCTTCCCTTCCCTTCCCTTCCCTTCCCTTCCCTTCCCTTCCCTTCCCTTCCCTTCCCTTCCCTTCCCTTCCCTTCCCTTCCCTTCCCTTCCCTCCCCTCCCCTCCCTTCCCCTCCCCTCCCCTTCCCTCCCTTCCCTTGCTTCAGTTTAAGTCCTTAGCTAATATTTACCTGAAGAAAAATGTGTGTAGTTGCTATGCTGATTTTGGATTATAGATGAGGATTGGCTTACAAAATGATGGCTGGGTTGTAAATTGTTTTTCAGTGGAAGTGGAACATACAGTTTCAGTATATCAGCAATCAGCTGACCTGGAGCGCTGTGAAATGCCCAGATTAGGACCTGATTAGGCTGGCATAACATTAAAGCAGGTTGCTCACCACATAATTCACTTTGAAGACAATCTTTCACACACCCAAAGCTTCTGATGTGTGGTTGTGGATCTCACTACACTCTTGTCTTCTACAGAGGTGTTGCTGTTTTTCTATTTTCTCTGAAGTGAGAAGGTCACTGGCTCCAATCAGAAAAGACATGAATACAGAGTAACTTTGCAGACTCTGTAGGAGCTGTGAACCATGAAGAACACACGCTGTAAAAATGACAGTCACTTATCTTTGTTAGTGGCATTAAGTATGTTGCACAAACTTGCAGGAAATTCCCATCCAGGGCAAAGAACAGCATTCCTCCCCCACCTTGCGTCTTAATTGCAACTCTTACAGGACAGGAGCTGTTATAAAATGACCCAAAGCTGCCTTGACAGCATAGCAGTTGCAGCACTGTCAACATGTAGGATTCCTCTTCTTCAGTTCCAGCTCTGCTACTATGTGAGGATCCCAGCTTCATGGCAAAGAAAGAATTTCCTCACACCTGTGGTTTGGGTCAAAAATAATTTGGTTAAGATTTTGAAGATTGGTTCAAAATAATTGGTTCAAAAACCAGAAAGCCACTAGAAGCTTCTCAAACATTATTCTGTAGTTTTGTGGTTTCTTGATCTAATTTCAAAACAGAAGGGAGAGAGGACATGGGCAATGCAGTACCTTACTCAGTTTTGGATTTTTGAACTGTCATTAATAGCAGTATTGCAAAAATGTGATTTAAATAGCCTATGATATATTTTCCAAATAATTCTATCTCTACTCCACCACCAAAAGAAAATATCTTTGTTTTTGAAACTGTTCCATTCCCACACTGGAGCATGTTCTTCTTTGGAAAGGTAGAAAGCAGGGATTTACTTTACTAGATACAGGGAATTAATGTGAACACTTTCATTTTAAGCAACCAAATGGGAATATACAACATGTATTTTCCTGTAGACCTAGCTAGGTTTTCTGTTATCAATTCTGTGCTTCACCTAGTGATACCAGCACCAATCCATTGGTATCCTATGCAGATAATTGAAATGAATATGTCAATGACAACTGTGAGCATTAATATTTTCCCTCTTCCCGCCCCCCTCATTTTTTTTCTTTTGGTGGGGGTGGGATGTTGTTGGGTAGAGGGTCTTAAACAGCTCCCAGCATGATTCAAACCTAATGTTTGGCTCAGGCCTCACACATGTTATAGTGGAAATAAGAGTCATTGATGTTGCATTTCAGAATGGTGTTAAGCCAGTAGAAGTTCATATAGAAAACAAAGAGGTGGTTCTGTGCCCTTCACCTTTACCTCTGTGTATCCAGAGGAGCACTGACACCTAAACCAGCTCTTGTGATTGTGTATAAAAAAATAGAAATAAAAAACAATACAACCAAATCAGGGAGTCAATCTACCTTAAAAGTAACATCTGAGAGTCTCATGCCATAAATTTTCAGGGTTACTTTTCTGTCAGATGATTTCCCTTGTCCCTGGTTGCCAACACAAGAGAGAGAATAAGAAGAGCAGAAGGGCAGGACAACCTGTTTAGGGAACAGATTGTTGTATATCAGTCATAACATTTTGCAAGTAGAATAACTTTTAATTCTTTCATGCTAAAGATTTTTTTTAATGTAGATTAAATTAGATATTATTATTGTATTATATATTATATATAAATTATATATTTTTATACAGTAACCCCGTATGTATGAATTTGGTTGCTGTGAATTTGGTTTTAGGCCTTTCTGTTAAGCAATGGGAGTGGGTGCTTATTGACATGGTTTGTACAATCCTTGGGAGATCCAAAGATCTATGTCTTTCTTCTCAGACCCATATCATTTGTTCAGCATGTGCTTGGAAATGATAGTAGTATTGTCATACTCCCAAACACAGCATGTTAATCTGCCCCACAGCTCAGAATTAGAAGCAAAGTGGAAGATTCTACTGGCTGATAAAGATTATCTGCTGTTTCCTGTTCTAGGGACGAAAAATGAGCAAAAATAAAGGTCATCTGTGTTTATATTAACAATACAACAGTTCCACTATGTTTCGTAACAAAGTTGGGTCATTATTTATCCACTTGTCCTTTATATCATTGCTTTGAACTTTCTGGGTTTGCTTATCATGATATTTCTAAAATCTGTAAACAGTCAGGGAGAAGCATTTCTAGTTTTCTAAATAGAGCATTAGGTCATTTTATTATCAGAGAAATATAAAGCTGCCCATCTGTTGTTCTTCCACATGTGGAACAGCAGGCAGCCTCCTCCTAACCGTTAATTATTTCAAGGAATTTACTACAGCAACACTGCTATATGCACCCAGTTTCGTTTCTGCTCTTCAGCCTACCCTTCTGCTCATTTTTTGGTGAATTACAGTGATGTTGTGTTAACAAAACACACCCATCCACACAAATCCACAGCTAATGACCTTTTCTTGATACAGTTTACCATAAATGTTTTAGCTTTTCCTAGTGGAGAAAAGATGGAGTTTCATTTTCACTTTAGGGCATTAATTCAGCTCTCTGCTCAAAATTCAGTCTGCATCTTCCGTGAAACCTCTGGAAAAGGAGATTCTGCCATCTCTAACCCTGAGTATCATTCCCTGTTAGGTCACTGTACTGCTTCCTGCAGCAAGATGTCTCTCTCATTACTTGCATATATTGCATATACAGTAGGGCAGTAAAGGAACAAAAGAAATAATAGTTAACTAGACTTGAGCATTCTACGTTCCTTTGCGGTTCACTGAGAGCATGTTCTTCCATGTCAGAAGATTATAAAAAGTTGAGGTAAAAGGGTTCAGTCCCAAAATAAACAGAAAACTCCTGTGGTTAAAAGCTCCACTAAGCAGACATTGTATTTCTGTGAAGTATCTCTGCAAGGTCTAGGAAATGTTCTTAGTCCTTGCAAGGGCTAAAGTAGTGCAGAAATAGGAAAGATTATTTCATATCAATGAACAAAACTAAGGAATTCTAGAGGTGGTGTGATCCCCTTTTGAGTTTAGAGAACAGAGTAGGTCACATATGAACTTGGTGCAGCCTCTCACCTTCCTGTATACTGCAGTTACATGTTCCTTATCACCTTCCCTATGCAACAGCACCTCATTTAGGCACTCCCTGTCACATGGGGATTGACCATGTCCAGCATCAGGACAATAAGTACATCAGAATACATCAGGATATAGTGCCCATTGTTCTGACTAAGATGCATAGATATTTAAATTTATGATCTCTGTCAAAGTCAAGACATGAGTTCTGACATGAAGCCTTGCAAGGCACCTCTATTTTCAGCAAGTGCTTCTCCATCAGCAACAGAGAAGTGGATAACTGAATCATCTAATGACAACAGAGCTTTGTGTCTCTGAACACACTGGCCTACTGGTTTCACTCAAAGATCATCTTACCCTCAATGGAAACATAAGTGAAGAAACACCTTGGGAGCACCAGTTGCATCTCTGTGGGATCTCTTTGCTTCTCAGAATGTCTCAAAGCACAGTACACTCTGACACACACTGGGGCTTTGGTGGGCCATGGAAGTTTTCTAAAAGGCCTGTGGTCTCTCCTGGGAAGATTATCTTGGGGCAGAAGATATTTGTTTAGATTTCCTTTGGGGTGGGATTGTTTCTGGTTTGCTTGTTTGTTTTTGTTTCTTTATTATTATTATTATTATTTTATTTATTTATTTACTTTTTTATTTTGGAAGGGTGGTATTTTTTCCTGGTTGGCGTTATGCAACAGTAAGCAAAGCAGACTCTTACTTTTCATGGTAAGAGATGTCTCCTTCCCAGAGATCACATCTCTGCAACACCTTCCACAGCTGTTCACAATTTCTTGTGAACAATGTTCCTCACATTGGCCACAATCGTTCTATCCACCTTTCCTTCAGCAGCCATTATGCAACATCCCCCATGGTAACAGTGTAAACTTCCAAGGAAAAGGTCCCAAGCTTATTTTAGGTGTCTTCTATAAATTTTTTCAGTAGAAAGTAATATGCATACAAATGTCTGAAAGCTGATGGTCCAGCAGCTGTCTCTAGACCACAGTATGAGAAAGCTTGCAGCACTCTGCTTGCGTAGATATTATATGACTTTAGAAAGGAATGTGGGCCCATATGTACCATTGGGTCTGTGGAAATTATTCTTTAAGGACCAGCTGGTTTGGAATATCAAGCATATTCTCAGGTTATCTGGAAAGCTCTGAGAACTATACATAAGCCTGTATCAGGATGTTGCTTTGTGTGTTTTCATGCAGTAGAGATACTTCTTACCTGTTTTATATACCCAAACCACATAGCAAAATGTATGAGAAGGAGCTTATAATACAACAGTCACTGAGAAACTACACATGTCCCCTAATGATGACATGGTAAAGAGGCCAGAAATGGTAGGACAGGTTGCTTTGGATTTACTCCATAGTATGAATTGTGTCTCCTGGAAAATAGCTGTAACATATTCCCTTTTCTGCTAAAAGAAGTGTGTGCTCCTAGCTTGACAGAAGGCAGTAACAAAATGTGAGCTACAGTGAGAATGAGTTCAAGTCAAGTATCAGCTTGTCTCTCAGCCAGATTAGGCTGTGGTGGCTCCCCTGAAAGAGGCTCTCCTTCGCAGTCAACACAACCACAGCTGCTTACACTGGCATGGGAAAAATCCCAGCTCAATGCTGGTTTACTCCATATGGATCCACCCATGACTCCACCAAAGTACATGTTTTGAAGTCTCTATCCTGGATTTTATTACCTGAGACTTATCAAAGAGGAATTTGTGCTAGGAAAAAATAAAAATAAAAAATAGTCTTCTTTATCGTCTGGCTTACTGCAGATAACTGTTACTATTTCTATGAGTAATCTTCTGAGATAATTTTCAATGTAAAGACTAACTCTTCTTTAATGCCCTGAAGAAGAGGTATTTTATCTTGTTTTTGTTGTTGTTGTTGTTGTTTTTTCTTTTCTGTGTGGACTTGGACCAATTCTAATACAATTTTTAAAATGTGCAAATAAATTGCAATGTAGATTACATACATATTTTTGTTGGTTTGTGTCTGTTTGCATATCAGGAATGTATGTTGTGCTTGTTTCACCCACTGTCATTACGTAATTAAATAATTGAATTTTACCCCAAGAACTTTGCTTTGTTTCTTAAAGATGCTGTTTTCTCTTGCTTATGAGGCTAGCAACTGTTGCTTCATGAATCACTAGATGTAGCTGTCTCCATTTCATCAAGCCCAGATTGCCTTCTACACACTTTCCCAAAAGAAGTGGAGTCTGGGCAGAGAAATACTACCATGGGTTTCCACCACTACATGCCTCCATCTAACCCCACTCTCTGCCTAGATCCCCATTACAGAACTCTTTATCTGCGCCAATATTAATTCCAAAGATGGGAGCACTGCTCAAGACAGGTAAAGATTGTCCAGAACTTCTACATTTCAGTCTCTGAATCTTCCAGGTGGACTATATGAAACACATAGAAAGTATATAACAAAATAATACAGAATAATAAAGCAGCAATAAAGTAAATTAGAGTAAGGATGAGTTAGGCTCTAAGAGGTTAGCAAAGAGACTATAAAACAGAAGGGAAAGAACGAAGGTCACCTGTTTTCTATCAGAAATCTAATTTAAAGCTCCAAATCCACTCCCACTAGGACAGAAAGATGTATGTGACACATGAGGAAATGAACTCTCCAGGATGTGCCTTGGGAGTGCTCTAGGACAGAGGCATTTTGGAAAGAGGTGATAATGGTCTTAAAGGGCAGTGATGAGATTGTGGAACTCCTGTGTGTGGGTTCTGGAAAAAAAAAGATATGTTGAAAATCCCCCCAAAAAACAAAAGCTCCTGGAAAATATGAGCTGTTGAGCTAATTGTAGACACTAAGAAAATGGAAAGACATTTTTTTTTTTTTTTTTTTTTTTTTTTTTCCCAAGAGCTTTTGTAATCTGGTTTCTGTTCAAGGCATAAGGAAAAATGTCTTCATTTCTGTACTTTTGTTATGTGCACTCTTTGCAGTCATGACCTGTAAACCTAAAATAAAGGAAATCACAAATGGCTAAACTCCTAAATATTCCACCACACTGCTTATCAGTTTTTAGGAGGGGACCTGCTATTATGTATGCCCTGTAATGTTGTTTCCATATTTACTCATTCATCAGAGTTTCAGAAATACTTGTATATCTAACAGACAGATATAGCAGCCATTAAACTTAAGTTGCAACTTCTGACTATATCAATACATAATATATAAATGATGGGGAAATTGTAAAAAGTTAGTTTTGGAGTCCTTTATCAACTCCAGTGAACCCATGATAGACGACTTTCCTTTTGCTGCTGATCTGTTTCTTGGTGTTACCTCATTGAGGTTATATCACTTGCCTTATTGGAAGCATGGCTAGTTCTCAGCCAAACTATGTACCACCAAATTCCCTCTGAAATTCACATTTCTTACTCTAATACTATTCATTATCTTGCCATAACAGCTCTGTGAAAATGGTGTTGACTGATAGGTTTTCAAAGATATTTCTTTATCAGAATCAATTGTTGGAGTCCTTTCTTTGTTTCATGTTCTGTTTCAAGGACTCAAAGAAAAACCTTGAAGACTTTGACCCTGCTGTGAAGTATCTCCAGACTGTTGATCACTAAGGTCTGCAGAAAGGCCCATCTCTTTGCCAAGGTTTCTGAAAAAATAGACAAAGATAGAGTGTTTAAATTAAAATGAGAAACTCGTGTGCTTCTGGCCTGCAGTTGTTTTTTTCTGCAGTGTTCAGTGATTTCCAAATATCTTTGTTGTAGGATTGCTGCCGTTGATTACCATGCCAGTTTTGTCTAAAGAGTTGATCTGGCTATGCGTTGTCCTTGCTATTTGGTGAATCTTAATGACATCCTAAGCTGTCTCGTGTCTTATACTCCATTTGTATTTGCTGCTTAATGCTGGAAAACATGATATGGAAAGTAAGAGAGCCGAAATCCTGCTGAGCTATTCAAGGAGGCAAGGGAAACCTTGTGCAGTTTTCTTAGGTTGATGTAGCAGCTCTCCATAATCTCCAGGGTCTCTCAGGTCATTATGTCCTCTGGAGTCCTTCTTCACATGAGCTATTTTGTTCCATAATGGACTTCAACTCAGTCCCAGAAGTCTGCAGCAAACATCAATGGGAGGAGGCTCTAGGAGGTACAACAGTGTTGTTGTTGAAATCTGCCTCCCAAAGTCTCGCCTGTTTTATCTGTCCAGAAGGATCTATCAATTGCAAACTATTTGGCTCTTCTACTAACTGTAGCTTTTCTGTGCTCTAGCGGTTCCAAGGAGGCTAAGTAAAAACACTGAAAATTACTGGAAAGTCCAGGAGAAATCTATGGCACTGTGTCTTATGTTGATTTTTTAATCACGTTAAAAAACTAAAGTTCACTCCACAGTAGATCTGAATTGGTGCACAGGCTATATCCATTTCTATCTTTTCCTTGGTGTAAGCCAACAATTAATCATGGCACAAGAGGTAAATGAGTGGGGGATGTCAGTGTAAACTGTACTGGTGGATTGGTAAACATTGCTGGTATTGTTGCAAATAACCAACACAAGTGTAAGGAATGGAAGTTTAGCTTTGGGCCTGTATGTTTACCATTATGACTTTAAACTGTTTATAAGAAGAAGAGTACTTTAAATGTTCCTGAGAAGATGGGCAAAACCACATGGCTACTAAGGGTTTAAGTGAGATAAAATGTTTGCCTTAAAATTCAGAGAAACGTGGTCACTTTGCAGCCGTGGTTTGTCATTTAAAACATTGATGTTGATGTTGTGCTGTGACGCCAGCTTAAAACATTTATGGTAACTACAGAAATGAGGTGTATAGGAAGCTGTGAGGCAACATCTGGAGACTCTGCCTTGTCACTGTGTCCTCAAACAGAACTAATTCAAAATTGTCCACATTAAATAACAATGAAAAAAAAAAAAAAAAAAAAACTGTTCCTACTTTTTTGTTGGAGTCAAAAATGTGCAGACTTAAATGGTTTTCAATAATGGTGCAGGATATGTGGTTGTAGGTGATCAATAAAATATTGATTGGGGTTTTCAACTTCCTAGGCTACTAGCTAAAAGCTTGGGAGACCTGAGTTCTGTTCCCTGGAGGGCTGCAAATTGGACATCTCACCTCCCGTCAGTCTGCCTGGAGGCCTGATCTGTCAGTGCCAGGGAGCTTGCAGTCTGTAGCTCAAATCGTCCCTCTGTGTGGGAGGGGACACTGCCATCAAGGAGTTTTCTCCAAGACAATGGCAAAATGTTCTTGTTTAAGGATGTTTTCTGTGCTTTTACAGTTGTTTCACCATTTGGAAAAAATTAGAAATTAAGTGGAAGAGAGAGCAGCTCTCTAACTGGGTCATACAGTGCTGGGATGGGACAGCGAAGCCCTTGGTTCCAGCCGCTGTTCCAAGGTCTTTTTAAACATCCTGTGAGGTTTGGCGCCCTGACTCAAGATTTGTAAACATATGACATTGGCAAGTAAGAAACCGAGCTATCACTGCCAGTACAGGTGGTGAAGGATGTCAGATGGTGGAAGTCCCTCACCTTGGTGAAAGGGCTCCCTGCAGCTCTGGCCAAACTCTATTCAGCCGCAGTTCACCATAACCCAGTGCTACTCAGGGAGATGGCACCTATGGACCATCCAGTTATTTCCCCTATCAACATCCATAGTTAACTTTTGTTATTTTTAGGATGGTACCAAGAAGACTGCCTGACCATGCTGGACACTGAATGGTACTGGGCTGAAAACATCATACATCATTGAGGAAACTTTGATTTAAATAGGAAAGATAATGTATGGAGAAAACAAACAAAAAAACCCCTCCATTATTATTCCATGCCTTTGGTTTTGCCCTTTAAAGATACCTTCTCTGTGGTAATCTGTGTTTAGATTTACTTGCTACAAAGTACACTGTTCTTTTCTGCATGTTCCACTCAAAAGAAAGTATATAATTTTGTGTGGATTCCCTTTGCAGGTTAGTGCAACCTCCTTCACATACTGCCCTGAAGTCAAACCTTACCAACTAATGTGGTGTTGTGCTCTTGCTATGTTTGTGACTTTAGTCACCTAGGTCTTTTCTAGGTCCCATTAATGAAGAGACTGTGCTCCACAGTCTTCACTGGGATTATACTCCCTTTGTCCCTGGGAAGAAAAGAAGTGTTCTCACAGAATCTGACCAGTACACAACCCACTGAACCTCTTCAATATTGCAAGTGCTCTGTTACCAAAGCTATGTCTGTGAAAACCTGTCCCATGTCATGGAGCCACTCCTGTGGGAAGTGGAAAGAGGCAAAAGTAGTTGATGAGCTGGAGGGGAAGGATGCCTTCAGTCTAAAGGATATGATATAGATACAACCCCTGCCGAGTTCCTGGAGGATTTCCTCTCAGATTTAGAGTGCCTGATAAGTAAGGATCTGCTGGATAAGCCAGAGTTTGCTACATGAGTAGTATCATGAATGGAAATTAAGGATTAATGTCATGGGAGGAATATTATTTTGTGTTTTTCTAGTCTTTCCAAATGACTTTAATGTCAAAGTAACCTTTCAAAACCACAACACCTGTGCTGGTGTTTTGCTCAAGTAGTCAGATTTTACCTTGTGTTACCTTAAGTCCTTGTGTTCAGCCCAGCCAAGAGTCTATAACACAGAGAATTGTCAAGCTGTTCTAAATACTTGGAGGTATTTGATTTGTAGTGCTTAGTTTAGCTAATGAGTTGATGAGAAAGAACTGTGAGTGCAATTGGGTATAAATATATAGCTAACATCTACCTAGAATACAGATGACTCACGATGGCCTGTAGACACCACTGAGATCATAGCCAGGCCCATAGCAATACATTTGCAAGGAAAAGACAATTCATTACAAACTGACAGGCTCAGTTAGCAAGATTACAATACGCCTCTTTATACAGCAAAAGGCCAAGTTAATTATCTCTGGTATACAGGATAGCTGCATGCATCTAATGGCCTTTGCTCCTTCCTGGAGGGAGAGATAGTTTATTATTTGCTAACTCCAGATCCAAAACTGCTAAGAAATTTGTATTTGAATTTCCTCTACGGAAATGGCCTAGAATCATTAATCCTGATATTATTTCCCTTGCCTTCTCTGAAAGATCAGAATAGGGAAAAAATCTGTTTGACCAGGCATTTATGCATTCAATGGTTTTGATGAAAAAAAAAAAAAAGAAAAAAAAAAGCTGGCCTGAACTTCCATATTTCTTACACAGATACATATCAATTTACATATGTACCTATATGTATGTACATGTATCTGTATATATACACATACACACACACAGACATATATTTATATATATATACACACACATACATGTATATCTGCACTACCACCCTGACACCCGTAGTAGATATTCTCTGAGGGAAATTACTTGCTGGATTTCCTTATTGATATTCATCTTGCAGCAATGGTCTTTATCACAGTATAGTGGTAGGTTAGCAGAAGAATGGACAGTCAGGCCTTTTGATTTGTGAACGAGACATTGCAGCAGTCTCACACTCTTCACAAGGAGATTTCACCCATGAGCTCTCTCTGTTGTATTGCCTATAAAGCCTATAAAAAACTGCATTGGCAGCATTTAATTGAAGCTGCATGTGAGCCTGTGCCAAGAGTGGTGAAGATGGCTTGAAGTGTGTTCCAGATTATGGGTCACAGTGAGAAAGCAGAACACTTGGAACTTTTTTTCTGAAGGAATGATCATGTAAAATATTTTGGAATGGAGTCTGACAATAAGGTATAAGTCTATGGAGAATGTACAAGGTTGGTCAGTTTGAGCTTTTGGTGGATTTCTATAATGTAAGCACTCTGCAGTCTTGCCTCAGTAATGAAGAGTGACTCAGCACAGCTTTTCTCCAAATTTGTGTTGCATGTGAGAAGGCTCATAACATGGTCTTCGGTTTCTTAGTGTTTAGCATGCATCATGTACAAACAATAAAACCTAGCAGACTGCATTTCAAAATATGAGTTCATACTTGGACACCTGGCTCCCCGTTCAGGAAGACATTAAACACTTCCTAACTCATCTTGATTTCAAAGAAACTAATGCATGTGCTCAGACTTTAGCACGTGTGTGTAAGTGCTTTGCTGAATCCATTAATAACAGCTTATATTCTCAGTGCAGCCTCTCACCTCAGTTTCTGTTCAGGTTAATCACATTTACAAAGTTCATTGGAAATATAAAACTACTCATGGGTCAACCATCCATGAATAATCAAATATATTAAAATATAATATGCAGTTGTGGAAATTAAGTTGTGCCAGCAGACATTCTGTTCAGAGTGGTTAGAACTCCTGGAATAAGTTACTCACTGTAACTTATTCACTCATTTGTAATAAACAATTAGTCTTCACCAGAAATCTTTAGCTGTTCTGCTAAACAAAGAAGAGTATAAACTGAGAACAGTAAGGAATCTGGTAAATGGAATGTTTGGGCTTAATTAAGATGCTGGTTTTTTAATCAACCAGAACTGTAAGTTAACATTTTTACAAGTTTGTATTAAATGCTAGAAACCAAAAATGGACTGAATTGAGTCTGGAGACAAAATCTCTGATCTAAACCTAGTGATATACTTGTTTGTCTGCTTTTACAGAAGAGGGAGTAACATACTATAAATGGACTCACAAACAGAGAAGGTTTGGAGGGATTTGAGCAAATAGATAAGGATCAGAATTTGCAAAGCTGGGTCATAAGAAGGTTGAAAGAACACCAGAACAGGGTTCATTTAGGTAATGTGGGAGTTATATCAATCTCATGTCCAAGGAGAGAATTTATTCAAAATGTTATTCAGGCAAAAGTCTAGAAAGGACAGAAGATATCAAGTTAAAGGGAAATGTGCTATGTGATCAAACTCTAAAAATATTGATTAATTTAAGTATCTGTTTCCTAAAGTTAGGTTGCAATGGATCACTTTTACATCCTGAGTGGGTCCACACATCCAGTTGTTAGAAGGTTCCACTGTTTCAGAAAAAAAGATAAATACCCTGAAAGAGAGATTTAAAAAAAAAAAAAAAAAAAAAAAAAAAAAAAAGAGAGAGAGAGAGAACAAGATTTATAACTGGAAGAATCAATATAGGAAGTGATAAATAGTACAGAAGGGCTATATTGAAGGTATGTGACATTGGTCACACTATGCTCTACTGGAGTCACCCAGCACAGCTTGGTTGGCCTACTTCACCTGACTTACTGTCCCTTTTTAGGTAAGACCCTAAGAAGTAAACTGAAATGAGTCAATAATCTGTCTTAATAGGATAACTCTTGTCAAAATGAATCCCTTCCTTTGCTTTGTTTCTGCATTGTTTTTCTGAAACATCTATGTAACCTAAAGGGAATGGTAGGGGAACACAGGACACATCTGGGATGTGAACAGAAGAAAAGGAAGGTAATTCAGTCACATCTTTCAGAGCATGAGGAGGGGCCTAAATGCTAGGGTTTTAGTGACATGAAATATCTATTGAGTATAAAGATCTGGGAACCATTATCTTTGCAGTGTGAAGATCTGGGAATAGAGCCTTGGCAGAGGACAAGGCCCTGACAGAGTTATTCTTGAAGAAATCTGTCTCTCAGTTTCAAGTGCTTTTACCTACCCATGTGGGCTGTGAGCATGTACAAAAAGTATTTATTCTGATTTAAGAATGGAATTAAATACCTCCCTATTCTTCAAAAGTCTTTAGGCTTAGATTCTCAAAGATATTTGTCATTGGAACTAAGTGCCTAAATATCTGTGGATCTGGATCTTACACTCTGGATCAGAAATGCTCTTAACCACTTGCTCACTTAAGGCACACTCTTTTGATCCAGCTGTGCAGGTGTAGGTGTCAGCATCAGCATCACCCTGGTGGAAGGTGCCACCTGTGCAATTCTGCTGGCAGAGTGGTTCCCCAGTTTGCTGTAGGCTGAAGCAGCTGGCACAATACAAACCAAGCCATGCAGTCTAAGTGTGTAAACCAACCTGCATGATTTTCCCTGGGGTGGTAATGAGCATCTTGAGGATGATAACATCATCATCTGGCTTAGCTCGGTGTAGTGTCAGAATCTGTCTATAGCTGTAAGGCATGGCACCAGCACCACCATGTTTATTGTAATGACTCGCCTGCACCTGGGCTTTAAGCTCCAAATTGGAGAAGTATACAAGCAGGAATTGGAACCCTAAAATGCTGAAGAAGAAATAAAAAATTAAGAAACTCGTTGTAATGACAGCTAAGAAAGGGTAAACAAAATGACAACTTTTCAAGACAGAAGAGAGCCTTTTGTTATTTCAGCTTGGATTATCCTGATTTTGAGCCTTTCTTTTTAAACATTCAGAAACCAAAGTAGAACCTTTTCAGGTCTGGGGACTATGACATACTTTTCTTCACACAAGGCAGCCAAGTCCCCTAGTAGCTCTGTAGAATTCAGACACAGACAAGCTCCCTCCGTCACACTATTTACTATGTTCGTATCATGAGGAGAAGATTCTGCCTATGAGGTTTGACAGGCAGGGTCTACAAGACACTGACAACATGGTTAGACTTCACAGTCTAATGGGACAACGTGTTCACTTTGCACAGTGCAGGAACCTATAAATGATACAGAAATGTGTCTGCAGGAAGGCTAGGAAGAAAACAGAGTTAGCATGTGTCAGGATCCACTCAAACAGCCTGCATAAATGTGTACCGTACCAGTGATTTTAGTCTAGTACATGGACTAAAGTGATGCTGATTTTTATTTTCATCCCCACACACCCCCAAGATTTGTATTTGGTTTCTTGGTTACTTCTAAGGCTTAGTTAAATCTCAAGTGAACGGACAAGTGTCCCTGTTTTGCTTCAGTTCTTAGAGTTCAGGGATAGAAGTTTCAAGACTGTCAATATTCAATGGATACAGAGTTTTCACTGACACCAGGTAAAATAGCTATTTCAGTCAGGCAGAACTACTCATTCTGAAATTTCCCATAATGTATTATGAAAATAAAATATAGCCAGAAAACAAACAAACAAACAAATAAACAAACAAAGTGCAAAATCCAGAAAAGGTCTGCCTACCAACAATCATTTACCTCCTAAAATTTTCTAAATTATAGTTTCACCACCCCCTAAAATCTGCTAACCTGTAGCTTCAAACAAGCATTTATCTTTTATCTCAACAGTCCTTTTACCAGTTGTCTTTGTATAACCAATTTTATGGGCTTGGGACTGCATAGAGATCTTCTAGATCAAAAACTCGCAGAAAATGTTCTCTCTCCATTGTCAACAAGAATCAAACAGGACAAATGTTTTCTACATGCATGCTTTAAAAGATACTAATGTTTCCCCAACAGCTGGCTTTCTTTTCAGCTCTGTTCCACCTGGTTCCCATGTATTCCATCCTTGATGGCAAGGACAGCCTGTTTCTGCATGGAATAATTGACAATTTTTTTCCCAGTCAGGGGTGAGACCCATAAACTGCTGAAAAAGCCATCCCTACCAGCCTTCTTCTGCAGTTGCACAGTACCTCAAAATCTGTCCCATTATGCATACACAGAGAAAGACTCCTGGGATGCCTGGCTCACCAGTATCCCACAGGCTGGGGAGAGCTGCTGGGTCCTTGGATTGTGAACCTGTTGTTCCTGCTTTGTGGGAAGCTGAGAGCCTGATATGTCCCTATCTATTCAGCTACACAACTATCTATTCAGTACACAACTCTCTTAGACAGTGTGACTCATCAGTGGTCTCCTCTGATTTCTGCCCAAATTCTCTTTGGTGTCCTTTTAGTTATGAAAGCAACTCCTAACCTTGACAACTGATTTAATTTCTTGAAAACATTATATTGATTTTTTTTCTGCTCTTCTGCTATTCGTTGCTGGTGCAATGGTTCTGCAATATGAAAATTGTAGCTTAGAGCAAGTATTACGTTACAATGCAGTGGAATACAACTGGCTCCATACCACATTTCAGTCTTTCTAATATTTGCAAATTTACCTGAGTGACATCTCTTTGAAGGACTGTTTGGCTTTTCTTTCACCCTTTTCTTCCATGTTCTGTGTGGCTCTAAGACCTGGAATAGCATGGTATAAAAGAATAATGCACACAATGGAGCTGAATGATGAATAGACATGATTCCAACTTACAGTAAGCACTCTGACTCATAGGCTCTGACATCTTTGTCTGCAGCAGCTCAGGTTGTTACTGTTCCAGGCTGCCTACTCTCCTTCTTTGCCAGAAGATGCTACTCCCATGGTGGGGTGAGAGATGTAGGCATGCCTACATGGCAACTGAGTGTAGTAGTTCAGAGTGCTGGTCAGGAATGGGTGGAAAGGAGGGTAAACCTCAGCCTACTGTAGATGAAACCACTAGAGCTCATGATTCAAAGTCCTCATAGCCCCATCATATCACAAAGTTGGTGTGATATCCTTCAATTCTTCATATCATTTTAAGAGCAGTGTTACAGTACTCTAGTGCAAAGAAGATTCCAGGCCAATTTAGAAATATCCTCAAATTTATAGATCCACAAAGATAACCAATTATACAGTGAGTGAAGCAGTTCCAGTTGTACAGGGAATTCATACCTTGCATGAGACTGTTCAAAGAATCTGAAGGAAAACTGAGGGCTCTTTTGAGCATTTCTAAGTTACAAGACAAAATGGACTTGGATATATTTCCTTTAAAAGTTGTCAAAACTCTAGTGCATTTCCTCCCTTCTCCTTTTAAACAAAAACTTAAAATCAATTCTCCACAGATTTGTTGTGCTTTCAAGGTGCATTTGAAAAGGCTCCGTTGGTTTCCCTGGAGTCTCTTTAAGCTTTTATAAGTACCTACCAGCTTGAAGTCAGAAGGAAATGTGTATGGTCCTCCTTCTACAAAAGTGCTTGACTACTTCAAGTGGATAATCGATTGGACAGCTGACGTAGCAGTCAATTGACCATTCCAGTATCCAGTCTGATTGATGATTTTTCCCTTCTTTCCTGGTGAAGTGAAGCATACAAGTTTCTCTTCTGTTGTTGTGGAAACAACACAGAAGAGGCCTGAGGTCTGAGGTCTGAGGTACCCTTTTATTTAGGTGATTTCACCTCTGAGACAGGAAAAATTGGCCTTTTTCAGTCAATGCATGTAGATCAAAGCTAACAGAGATGAAGAGTTCATAAAGTGGGAATCTGAATAAAGGCTGGAGGATAAATGACTGTGAATTGGGTTGAGCTCTCGTTCTGGCGGCCAGACAGATCTGTCCACAGCCTTTTGTGTTCTTTCAGCTTCCCTCTCAAATAACATTTGAGAGGACAGCAGTGTCAACTATCTTCCATGGACCTTGGGAAATCAGTTACCAGCATTTCCAAGAAGGCTGGAAGGTCTTCTCTTGTGCTTGGAGCACCATGTTCAGAAGTGACTTTGTCCTTGCAACTTTGTCTGTATACATCCCAGTTGTTTTTCAGGGAGCTGATACCAAGACTGGCTGACCATACATACATCAAATCGGAAATGGAGGCTGAAAAGGAAGCCAGCAACTGACCTTTGAATCTCAGGTGATCCCCTGTGCCTGAATACAGTCAGTGGCTGGAAACACGGGTAGCATGGTGTTTGGCAACTACAGAAGGGCTAGGCACAGCTAAGACAAGCTGCAGTATGGTAGGATGATACACCACCTTTTAGGGACAGTGTAATCATATCTTCTTTTATGACACAACAGCTTTAGAAGATGTGGCTGAAGCCCCTGGGCCCCTTGGGCACTTTTTAAATGTGTATCCAGAAGCAAACCAGCTTTCTGTGTGGTTAACATTAAGCTGGAGTAGACACTTTTAATGAATATCATATTCTCTCTGTATGCAGAACATGCAGTTTCTCATTTCCGTAAGCTCTCTTCAAGTTGTTGCAGGAATGCTAAAGGAGTGTAAATATAATATGCAGCCAATTTATAGCCATAATATGCCGCCAGTGATATAAAAGGGTCTCTTAAAGGAGTAAGTATCTGCCTTGAGTTTGTTACTGTCCATACAGTAGCAATATAGTCAAAGGATTATAAAGTACACTGTATTGCATTTCTTATTGGCTGAAGACAACTTAGAATACAGAAATAAGGTTAGAGAAAATCCAGATTGCATTGTCCAAGACCTAGAAGAGACTTTATTTCTGTCCTGTGCAGTTCCAGACAGGTTTGCCCATTGAACGGTTCAAGCACATTCCTAGTGCCTTGGTTTCTTTGTTGAGATTCATAAAGTAAGAAGCTTCTATCACATTGCAATGGTGAAAAGAAAGAGCGAGATCTATCCACCAATTTACAGCTTTGCTCGGGAGACCTACAAAAGGAAAGGTGTGTCCAAACTGAAGGTCCCCTTTGACATGCTTTCAGCATTCAGTCTGGTAGATCTTTTGCCTGCTTTCACTTTGATTTGCCTTATGGTGGTATCAGGCCCACAAAACCCCAATGGCACTATTTACAAAGAGCACTCCTTAATTATTTGGCCTAGTCTTCATTTCAAAAGGCATGGCAATGTGGAAGAGACCCTTACCTCTCTCAGAGATACACAAGGAGGAAAACTTTTAAAGAGCTTTGAGATCCAGAGTAGGGAAAAAATAAAATAAGAAATAATTTTTAAAAAAAGCTACTTGCAGAGGTTCAACCTTACTGCCAACCAAAGCTGGCAACAATTCTCCCAGTAAGGCAGATCAGTGGGAACTTATCCAGTATTCCTGGTGGGGGTGGTGGACAGGCTCTGGGCAAGGGATGGGAAGAGGCAGTCCTTTCGAGTTTTGGAACACCACAACATATGCCCCTGTCACTGAAAGCAGCCCTCTATGCTAGTCAGCAGCCATTTGCCTGCTGATCCCTGGGGAACAAGGATGCTGCCCTTTTCAAGAAAAACAGAGTGCCAGCTAGAACCTCTGATAACAGGAATAAGGATTTGTTCTGTTTTGTTTTGTTTTGTTCTGTTTTGTTTTTATTTTATTTTATTTTGTTTTTACATGTCCTTTTTTTCTCCTTTTCATTTTAAGAGGGAGAGTAGGAGGAAGTGATTGAAAGTGAAGCCTGGAAACAGCTGGCTTTTCTTTTGGGTCACTGAATTATCCAAACTGTTTGCAAACTCAGGTCTGTAAAGCTAACAAATTGAAAGTCACTAAATCCACCGTATACTTTAGGTTTCGTTTGACGCCCACATGCTGAAACTACCTCCCTTACATCTGCTAATACAGAAGGATCCTCGCTGGAGTGCAGTATCTCCACTATACTGCTTGTCTGAACACGCTGATGTTCAGTGCTAGGAGAGTTTCCTGGAGCTCTGGGCAGTGTCAGCACAATGACATCTGGGTCTCCCTTTCCCACCTGCATGAGCACGAGTGAAGTCAACTGCAAGTTCCCGCCACATGTTTCTGTAGCAAAGTTGTCTTTTTAAGAGATGGACTTAGTAGGGCGAGGTGCATGGAAGAGAAAGCAGGCAGTAGGGCTACGTTTTCATAACCTCCAGCACAGCTGCTTGCAGTCAGCTTAATCTTTGCCTTAGGTGAAAGGAAATCCGGGAGGAGCGAAAGTAAGTTTCACACTAGGGAACATCAGTGGGGTGCGTATGCGATTGTGTCACTCCTCCAGCTGCTCCCTTTTGCTGTGCTTGATAGTTAAAATTAAAGACATGAATACCTACAGTTAAAATTAAATACATTAAAGGGTAATAGTAGGTGTAGCAGGCTTCCACTGTGCTGCCAGATCAGCTAGGCTAGTTGACTACTTTCAAATGTCTTAACTTTTCTAGTGCAACTTCCTTAACATGGTTATTTCATATATATATTACAACAGTTCTCAAAGCCTATCAACACCTGTGCTGTTGTGCTCTGAGCTTTAGAAAAGTGTACATAAGAATATTGCAGAAACACATTCCCCAGCTTCCAAGAATTTAAGACATACTACTCATCCTATCATTACAGCCTGTGAAGAAAAGTGCTCTTCAGTCCAGACCCCAAACTTACAGCCTGGAAGAGAAGTCACAGCAACAATTGCATGAGCAGAGAGAAGGGTAACACAAATAAAGGGATCTTTAGGATGGCCTGGCCTATGTGCATGGCTTGCTTAATCTTTGTGATGTCTTTGCTAACAATTTTCATAAAAGGAACAGCAGGTTTAAGCAGCAAAGTGCAAAAACTATCCCCTGGGTGTTTTCAACAGTTGAGGATCTTCTCAAATCTGTTCTTCTTAGGTTTCATTTGTTAAGCTGTCGGTCCCCATTCAGCAACAATTTCCATCTTGAAAACAAATCCTCTCAGGGAGGAGGAAAAGTTGTGTGGCTTTCTGGACTGTCTGGTTATCACTTCTGAACACTGGCAGCTCAGCAAGGACATCAGTATTAAAAGAGCTCCTTCCCTCTCTCTGAAGTGGTTCTTTCTGGTGGAACTAATGTGAGGATGTGGTCTCCGATGAGTTACCAGGTGTTTCATAGTAATATAAACAGAGCTAAAAGAAAATGATGTTTTTTCATTTGATTTATTTTTTTCCAACGTCACCTCTAAGTCCTCCAAGACTTGTTTATATGTGCACTGTTTTTCATACACTTGGTTGGTTTCGGTTAGGGGATTTTATTTTATCGATCCTTAATATGGTCACTTAGCTCAACAGCACAGTTTTCACTCATGTTTCAGTAAGGCACAAAGGCCTCAGCACAAAAACTGTTCTGTGAGGTTGACTTTAAGTAGAGACAATCAGGCAGTTACTTAGGTTCACTGCCAACTAACTGCAGAAAACGGCCCCATTGAGGCCAACTGCTATTCCTTTGCTTTATTTAGGGTGAAAAGAGAGAAATCTGTCTGAGCAGCACATACTAGCCAAGAAGGTGATCTCCATCTGTTGCATGCAGGCACCTACTTAGAACTGGGCTTGCAGGTGGCATTGGAAGCTATAGAGAGGTGTGGGGGACATAGAACATTTATCCTTCCCTTCTCCATCTCCCTTCCTCGTGAAAGATCACTGCATGTTTGCAAAAATGAAAAACAGCAGGCTTCAGGTTGGAAGGGACCACTAGAAGTCATTTGGTCCAAACCACCTGCTCAAGCAGGGACACCTTAAACTGGTTGCTCAGGACTACATCCAAGGATGAAGACTCTACAACCTCTCCAGGCAACTTGTTCCAGTGCTCTGTCACCCTCCCTAGAGAAGTGTTTCCTGATTTTCAGGAGGAACCCGAAACCTTTCAATTTCTGCCCATTACCTCTTGTCCTGTCACTTGGGCACCAGTGAAGAGAGTTTGGTGCCAACTTCTTTGCACCCACCCCTTCAGGTATTCCCATGTATTGATGAGATCCCCCCAAGCCTGCTCTTCTCCAGGCTGAGCAATCTCAGCCTTTCCTGAGAAGAGAGATGCTCTAGTCACTTCAACAGCTTTGTGACCCTTCACCTGACTCTGTTCTGTATGTGTAAGTCTCTCTTGTACTGAGGAATCCCAATCTGTACACAGTACTGCAGTTGTGACTTCATCACTGCTGAGAAGAGAGGAGGGGTCACCTCCTTTGACCTGCTGGCAACATTTCTCCTAATGCAGCCCAAGATGATGTTGCCCAGCTTTACATCTACAACACCCTGGTGGCTCATGTTCTAGTTGATGTTCACCAGGATCCCCAAGTCCTCTCTCCAAAACTGCTTTCTAGCTAGATGGCCCCCAGCATGTACTGGTACATAGGATTTTTCTCCCCAAGTGTAGGACTGCTGAGGACTTCTGGGTGGCTGCATGACCTCTGCTGTGTCAGCCACTCCTCCAAGTTTTGTATCATCATCAAACTTGCTGGGTTCATCACCAAACTTGCTGTGCCATCATCTAGGTCATTAATGAAGATATTGAACAGGTCTTAACACAGTATTGACCCCTGGGGTACATTGCTAATTAATGGCCTCCAACTAGGTTTTGCACCACTGACCACAACCCTCTGGACCTGGCTGTTCAGCCATTCTTCAACCCACCTTACTGTCTGCCCTACCACAGGATCTTACGAGGAAAGTGACAAATGCCTTACTGAAGTCCAGGTAGACAATATCTACTGCTGTACCATCTACTATCAAGCCAGTCATTTCACTGTAGAAGATTTTCAGCCTGATCAAGCATTAGTGATTACATGTTGACTACATGTGGTGATATTCTTGTGGTAGACAAGGAATATGATTCATTCAGAAGTTTAGGGAAAGATAGCGGTTTATAGGGAAAGTCTGTAAGCAGTAGTTCTTAGACAATAGCTTGAACAACAATTTCGTGTTTGGTGTGATTGAAATATGCAGGAAATCATCTGAGTTTTCTTGATACACACTGACAGAAGAATTCAATGAATACACCCTCACTCTCCATTTCACCCAACAGTTCCACTCATTACAAAAGAAAAGAATCCACTATTTATTAGTGGTGTACCTCCTCTTTTCTTGCATTTTCACACAGCAACTGGTGAGGTCAGAGCAGAGTTGTTCTATTGACAGACATTATATCTCCCTTCAAGCCTTGACCTAATTCTATCCTTGAATCATTACAGTTACAATACAGTCCTACCCATTTGTCCATGTGGAGTTCAGCAGTATTTCCTGGCATAATAAGCAAATTCCAGTTGTAATGTGAACCAGCTCTAATTGTATGTTATCAGCTTACTTGTAAAAAATGCGTTGAAGAAACTTTAAGATTACAAGATCAAAAACTAGGAAGTACCTGCATTAATAAAATTTGCCTGTGCAAGCCAAATTCAGATTCCTAGAGTATGTCCTTCATGGTATAGTCCAAAATCACACTTTTTTTCCTCATGACTTCTTCATGTAGTACAGCTCTTGAAAAGTCATGATAGATTTACAGGCTGATTAGCTTTGATCAAGGATCTACCTCCAGGTATCTGTAGTTGAAGCATTCACTGATTCTTTCCATGCAACAAATACTTCATCCAGGTGCAAGAGACCCCAGGTCTTTTCAGGGTTTTGATCCTTATTCTCTGGTGGAATGAAATTTAACCTCATTTGTAAGACAGAACAATACTTTGTCTTTGAATATCAATAATTGTCTTAGCTTTGTGAGTGTCACTTACAGCACTAGGCAAAATTTCCACCTCCCAAAGTAAACAGAAATGTGAATTCTTAAAATCAAAGGTTAAGCAGTAGTGAGTTGGAGACCACTTAATGAAAGGTATGGAAGGCTATGTTAAAGCAAATGGAATAGATTATGGACTCTATGGTGTGGCCAGAGCTTACAAATTTGAATGTGGAACTACCTTGCTTTAAATTCCACTTCTTGCTTCAAAATATTAATCTAAGTTTTAGTACGGATTTTAGTCAGGCACATTTCAACCAGCAGTGTATTGTTTTTTCTCAAAGCTCAAACACTTTGGGGCAGGACAGGGGTGAAGAGGGGAGGATAAGGGCATAGAGGGGAGTGCTGTGTTCCATGATGAAGAATGGGTGAATTTTTCTGATTATTTTTTTTCCTAAAGAACAGCAGTTTTTAAATCTTTGGTATCTGGTTGATCCCTCCTATGTTAAAAGACCATGAAAGGCCATCAGAAGGAAGACTTCTCAGTGATTTATTAAAAAGGAAGGTAAAGGAGAAGAAAGATATACATTTATGCTAGATTTAAGCCGGATCATCTCCATATCTGCAAAGAGAGAAGACTAAGGCCCAGAAATGTGGTTAAATTGGTCTATGCATAAGAGCTTGTGTTGAAGAGAAATGGACAGAGTACCTCTTATCTGTCTTTAAAACACGGCATTCCAAGAAAAAAAAAATCTTTTTAGCCACACATCAGGTGAATGTTATCTATGATGCTATTAGCCTGAGGCTTTCTGTTCAGGTAGCTTAACGTAGTGCTACCAAGCAAGCACTGTGAAGACTTCCTCAGCAGAGCTGGCTGATAGCAGCAGGAGCCCATGCTGTTGAAAGCAAGACTTCTGAAAGCAGCTAATGTATTACTGAAATCTTTGGTAAATACCCTCAGCTAGCCCAGAGGTCCGTACAAAATTACTCCTCCATGAGCTCAAGGATATACTTGGGTTCTGGCGACAATGAGCCAGAAGATCTTCCTTACCTGGCCTTTAGGCCCACAGCCGATTTGTAACAGGTTCCTACTTTTCAATTTTCATGTCCAGTTGGTCCAACCAGGAGAGTACCCCCGAGCTAAATCAGTGGATTTGCACACATGCTGCAAAGTGACTTGGATGGAAGCAATAGAAGACATTGGTCTCTACATAGGGGAGATGCTCTTTGCTTTTCACAACATGGTTTAAAACATTCCCTAGCCCAAGAGCCTCATGGAAAGTAAAGTGACTCAGGTAACTCCTGTGCCTGGTAAGACATCACTGAAAGCCACTGACTGGCCCCAGCATGTGGCCCACAGTGTGCTGTACAGGAAGGGTGTGCATTTGTTTGGAGTTAAAGGAGTTCCACCAGGAAATGATGGTGCTTCCAAGAAATGACTCGGGATATTTATTACCTATGGAGTGGGTGCCAGGCTTGGATGAACAGCATCCTACCTGACTGAGCCAAACTTAATCACCTTCTTCTTCTTTGGCAGCAGAGGCAAAGTCAACCATGCTGCAACTTGAAACACCTTTGTATGATTTGCATATTGCTGTGACGCTTGAGCAGTAAGCGTTTACTGCTCTCATTATCCCCTAGAAAGATATACAACAGGACTGTGAAATTGGAATAAAAAAGAATCTTACCAGCAAAAATTGACATAATACACTGCAAAGATGAAGAAGACAGTGAACATTTGTGTAATACTTTATAAGTGTCTTCACATATCATTCCATAAAATATATAATCTAGATGATTCAATACAATAGCACTGGTGACATTCAGACTCTGTCTGACAGCTTTGTAGTTCAAATCAAATCAGGGAACTAAAACATCTCTTGTTCCCAGTTTCCTGTCCTCCTGCGTAATTAAAATAGTAGAAAATTTCCAGCTTAGTAACAATTTCATATGCATGGCAGGTGAGGCACCCAGGTCATGGTGTCTTCAGTATAGACATGATTTTCTTCACTTTTTAAAGCAGCCTATTGTGTAAACATATTGGTTGTGATGGTCCAGGAAAAACAAACAAGCAAACAAATAACTGTATTGCAGATTTTGGACTTTTATTCTTATTATTGTTCTTATATCTTACTTCTTTGCAATGATTAGGTACTCTTTGTCTGCTTGGCCTAGGCTCTTTCCTTACAACACCCAGTCAATCCTGCATACCTTTGATTTTCCAAAAACCTGTGGCTGTTAAAGGGATCATGTGAAGGTGTTTAAATTATGACTGGAGCAGGCATGCCCAAATTTAAGTATGATCAGGTATCTGTGGCCTGCCTGCGGAACCCTTTCTCCTGATGAGTAGCACGTTGGTGAGTAGTTCCACTGACTTAAATGGGATGACTCATGTAAGCAACGTGCGTTGTAGTTATGAGGTTGAACACAGGTGGAAAACCAAAAGGTGTACGGAAATTCTTCTCTGTTGAGTGTGTGCACCCAGTTCCTGAACAGCATGAGCAGCCAGTGCATGTGTTCACAGGTTCCTCTGTGGCAATGTGACCTGCCTGATCTGTCTATGCCGGGAATAAGGAAAAATATCTCTCATCACCTTGCAGTACCTGTAGGTCAATATCTGGGTTTTTAACTGGGATTTTTGGAAGGTGAGGAGGGAGAAACTGCACCCACCAAACTGAACAGAGCAACAGAGTCCCTGAGAAATCACACTCCACGTTGTTCTGCTGTGTGGCATTAGTGATGAGCTGGGAGCTCTTTTCTGCTGAAAAGAGGTTGGCCTGAAGACCCAAAAGCCTATCCACGACCCCCATTGTGCTGATGGGAGGGGGGGCAGGATACATCTCTTCATCTGAGCACAGCTGTTGGTGCCAGTCAGGATGCTGCCTCTTTCTCTTCATACTTGAAATGTTCCGTCATCTGCATTGTATGCATCCTCACTTTGTTTTGTGAAGAGAAAAAGCAGAAGTCATGTTTATGAGGTCCAAAGGAAGCACAGGCATCTTTTAGGCCCACAGGGGAGACCAAAGCCCATTCAACACCGAGCCTGCTGCTGTCATTATTGCTACTACTTGTGTAAGAAATACATTGGGCATTATATTGCCCCTGTGGCAATGGAAACATAAATGCAGCCTGTTACTCATAGTTATTTCAGCGTAAAACAGGATGGATGTCTGGAGTTATCAAACCCCAGGCAAAGGTTGTTGCTCTTTAAAAAGAGTGTTTCTGTGGATGGAAAGTGCCCTAGCAAAAAGAAACTGTGCAGCTGTACCAATGTCCCCATCGTCAGACTGAAGTGTGCTCACACACCTCGTGTGCGGTTTAGGATCCTGCTGCACAGCCACTGACAGTTCTATGCCTTCCCATTGCTGCTCACTTAGCAGGCCTAAGAAAGAAGAAGCAGACCCCTCTTCTTCCTCCCTGCCTACAGGTTAGAGACTCCTGTCTAGTCTCCCTGCTGGCAGGAGGGAGATTGTGCACCCCTCGTGTCCTCTTCTCTCCCACAGTGGCTGAAGCAAGAGCCACAGAGTTGGAACACAAGCATGCCCTTGTGTGCCAGTAGCAAAGCTCACCTGCCCCATCACCTTTTGCCGTCATCCTGCTAATGTGCTGCACCTGGGTGGCTTTTGTGGCCACCCCATGGTGCTGGCATAGGCAGGGGGGCAGGTGAGGCCTGGCAGGTGGCACAGCACAGCCTGATGGCTTCAGCAGCACTGCCATGACTTGCACCAGAGGAAAATCTCTTCTCTGCCTTTGACAGTTAGTGTATTTGCCTCCCCTGAGACAGGGACAGAGCGGTCTAATGGTAATTATTGTTATGCAGAAAGTTGAAGTTAATCTCTGTTTTCGCATGAGTGTAAATGCCAAGGCCTGCATACGTATGTTTTAGAAGCAAAGAGAAATTATACACTGATCTGATGGCATTTCATTACCATTTACGTTATCTTTTGGCCTGGAGGAGTCCACAGAGACAGAGACTCTCCTGTACAAGGACCTTTATCTAGAGCTTTATAAGGGCTTTTTTTCTTGGGTCATGAAAACCTCAGAGGATGGGGATGGGATGACACAGATTCTAGGCATCCTGTTCCACTGCCTGTCTGTCCTTGTGGGGACATAGTGTGTCCTTAACTCTGGTCTGAATCTCTCTAGTTTCAGCTCATGTCCATCGTTGCTCATTTTCCCCCCCAGACAGTGTTGGGGTGCTGTCAGGTGCCCCAAAGCCACCTCTACCCAAGGCCAAACCAGGTCTGGCCTGCAGAATCCCCTCACAGCAGTGCTCTAGCCCCACCACCTCAAAGGCCTTCTGCTGAGCTCTCTCCAATTAGTTGATGGCTCCCCTCTACCAGAAGGCCACAGATGGGCCCCAGTGCCTGGAGGAGGCCTGGTGGATGCTGCACAGAGGGGCGCTCCTGCCCCATGCCCTGCTGACACTGCCCCAGTGCACAGCCCCCAGAGCTGCTCCCCAGGGAATATTTTCCCAGATTCCAAGAGCTTGTGTCTCTGAGATGATGAGTTTATGTTTATTAGCTCATGAATCACTTTTTGTTCATGAGTTTATCAGATTGGTTTTGAATTCCATGTAAACTTTTACTATCCGCAACGTCCTCTGGTAAAGAGTTCCACAATGCAATTAGCTAAATGGTGTGTGAAAATGTACTCTCTTCATGTTTGAAAATAATAGGGGTTGTGTTTGAAACAACCGCTTTCTGGTTTTACTGACACTCCTTTCTTCAATTATGGGAACCAGTGAATAATTCCTTAATCACTTTCTCTGCTCCACTTATGTGGAGTGTATGGGACTCCACCATACCTCAGCTCATCACCAGAATGTGTGCTTTCAAACACCTGCCTTGCTCTTCTCTGTACCTTAAACCAGAGCAAATGCACAGACAAGGACTAGACAAGTTTTATAAAAATGTTGGTGCAAAGTGACAGTTTGGCAGAGAAATGTTCTCAATTTTATTCTCTTTTCCTTTCCCAAGAGATCCTAACACAGGCTTTGCTGTTTTGGTTGAGCCAGCTTTGCTGTTTGCATAACCCTGTATTTGGAACACGTGATATCACCCTGAGTGAGAAAATCCATTGAAACCCCATTCCTGCACCAGTGCAGATCAGTCAGGGTTTTTCCTCCTTGATTTCCTGACTCCCTTGCCTCCACTCTAGTGTCCTGTTTGTTAAGCTAAGATGCCTTCCAGATATATTCTTCTTGGTAGTTTATTTCTGCTCTCATCTTCTTTCAGGCTGCTTTACTCATTCCAAGCTTTGTCATTCTGTCTTTGAGACAACAAGGTCTATGCCCCAATAAAATAACAAAATATTTTTTTGTTTGTTTTACTATTATTATTATTTTAAATCGGGCTGAAATTTTTATAGCATCTCTGTATACATTTCTTTTTGCAACCCTATTGATTGCTTTGAGCTTCATATTTAGGCCAAACTCCCAAAATTCATTTTTTGGAGTAAATTCCTTCAACACATCCAGCCTCACAGAAGGCAAAAGCCATTAAAAGGCTGTAGGAGAAAGTTATCATGTGAAGAACAGGAAAGAAGGAAAAGGAACCAGTCCATAGCTTATACCACAGTAGCAATCAACCTTCACTGGCACCGTTTCAGTGACAGGAAAGTGGCTACAGGAAGAACTATGAGTCCATACTTTGGCATTGCATTTACACAGGTGGTTATCTGGTGCCACCCCACTCAGAGTCTGGTCCTCTGCACTCTACTGGAAGCTCAGTACCAGTGGGATCAAACTGGTGCTGTCTTGAATCTGTGTCTAAAAGGAACAAAACCTGTATTTATTCTGTTACCAGAGAACACTAACATTTATGAAAGTGGCATGTGATTAGGCCAACAAAGCACAAAACCACCTTTTTACCTTTTTTTTTTTTTTTTTTCTTTCTATCAGTGACTTCTGTGTCTGGTACAGTGTCCATATTAACATTCACTCTGATTACTGTGAGTCCTTTAGGGTTAATTTGGTGTGACCAGACTTCCTCAAAAAGGTCCAGGACCTGTTGTGTACTATGTGTAGAGCCTCAAGGCAACATGACTTGGTGGAACACCCTGCCTGCCTAGCTTGGTAAGAAGGCCAATGCAGGTCCAGCATGTCCTGTGTCCCATCTCAGATTGGGACCACCTGCCTTCCCCAGGGACACAGCCTGAAAGGGACAAATGGACAGACACGTTATGTCCCAAATAAAGATCTCAGATAAGACAGTGCTCTGAAGTTTCTGGAACAACATCTTGAAGACCTGACATCTTAATGGTTCTGCCATAGTTTTTATGTACTGCCCTGAACAAACAGCTTCACCACATCATGCTTCAGTTTTCCCCCTGTTAAATAGGGAGCCATTAGAATGATCTCTTATAAACTAAGAATTATTACAATTAATCCAACCGCATCCAAGTGCTGTTGATGATTTTTTAAAGAACTGACGACATTTCTTGGAGGAGAACATTCAGTTGCTTACTGGTTAACAGAAGGCACTCGTAGATGTTAAAGCTAATAGTAATTAATTGACTATGTAAAATCACTGATGACTGAAGAAGCTGACTCAGATCCCACCTCTTTGTTTAAACTGGTCTGTAAATTCTTGACATTTTTGTTTGGTAAGAACAAAGATAAACTGCTTTAAATGTAACCACAACCTGTAAAGGTAAGATGCCACATCTGAAGGATGGGTCAGATTTTCTGTTGTGTGAGTGGGTGCAGCTTCTAGATTGAGGTTGAGAGGTTGGCTCAGCAGTGTCCAAGCTGTGAGCATTTCCTCTCTGAAAGAAAAGCGGTCTTTCTTCATGATGAGGAAGTGCAAAATATCTGGCTTAAGGCCAAGGGAGCAAGCTGTTAAACTGTCAGAAATGTACACGCAAGGGTGGGTATCTACTGCAGGAATATGCAGGCTCTTAAAGAATATGGGGAAAATGGGGCAAAGAGAGATTTTACCATGGCCTTCAGTCCAAAATGCAGGCAATTAAAGACAATGAAAATATCACCCTATACAAATGAATGAAAGATCATAAACACAGAGGAGTAAGAAAGATCTTCACCTCATGTGCAAATTTTGCATAGGTCCAGAGGCACACTGCAGCCACGGGGGACTGAACATGCCCCCCAAAATATTTCAGACACCAAGAACTGCCAAGCACCCCCCACAGCACCTTATAAAAATGCAGAAATACATATGTCTCTGACCTGATTGCATGCCACCAGACATGCACAGCCAAATTTGTTGTTAGACAAATAGCATCTGCATGCTTTTTACATATAAAACAGTGACCCTGAGACATTGGTACATTCATCCTCAGACAGTCTTTTCATTACATCCATCCCATCCAGACCCTCAGACAGCTCAGGCTGTGATACGTGGGGTCATCTTGGGTGCTAGGGCACTCACTTTGCTGTCCCAAGGGAAGTGAGGGAACAGTGTCTTTCTCTGTGTCGTATTTCAGCCTGCCAAAGCCATTAGTTTACCTGAGAGACTATGTTAAGTTCTGAAAATGCCATTTCAAAACTAGGCCTGTCTTCCCCTGTTGTTCATGGGGAACAGCATTTGCATTTGACTGCTCTGCTGATACTTAACTATTTAATTTTACTACAGTAACTCTTGCTAGCTAATTATTCTCTCCAAACTAGTTCAGCTTTTCCTCTAACTCTCAGCATTTTACTCGGGGCATTCACTCCATTACTTACTTTTGCCAGAACACTGGGATCTGTATCAATGTGACTTATTATTTTCTTGAGGTGTCCCTGACCATCAGACACTTCATCAGATTCTTTAATATCTTTTGCATCCTGTTGCTGTAGACAAGTCATGCACCTGCTGGACCATCTGCAGTTGCAGACTGCAATTCAGCCCACGCACACAAGAGATTTCTTTATCCATTACTTCGCACTTTGTTAAACGGTATCTGTCTGTACAGAGAGGCTCTGGTAAGGATTCGAACTAACGCCAGGCCAAGACCTGAAAGTTTCAGAAGCAAAGGCAAAACTGATTTTGATTCCACTATTAAGCCTGAAGGACTCCACTGCTACCTCCAGGAGATGAAAGGAGCATGTGGGAAAACCTGGAGGGCAGTGTGGCATGCTGAATACTGTCCATCCTGCATCCAGAGAAATAGGAGGTCTGAAGTAGTGCAGGGGCACCAGTCAGCCTGAATGTCCTGGACTTCAGCACAGAGTGGGGGAGTGATGGGGCTTTTGTCCTTTTCCTGCCAATTTTCTTGCCTATTCCCTTTGCCTCATGTTAGTTTCTTGCTCACATTTATTGAAGAGCTCTAAAAAGTCCTGCTGTAATCACCTGACACTTACATTCATTTCTTGTATGCTGGTTATTTTTTCTTTCTGCCTGTCACAAGGCAGCCTGTTGAGGGTAGTTTTTCTGTAGATTTATTAGACAATCCGGCAAAATATCCATCTTTGCATCACACTCCCAGAACTCTGCATTCATGGCAATTTTTTTTTTCCCAATTTCCTTGCCAAATGGGCTGAGAGTAGAATGCCTCTGATTTCTTTTGTTGCATACATGACCCTGAGTCTCTGAAAACCATACAGCTGAGTGTAGTGTTCACAAGTAACTGTGAACACTTTTTAGAGTATTCTAACTGTGAACTTTTTAGAGTTTCTTTGCCCTTTGTTCAATCTCTGTCATTAATTTCATTTTGGATACATGTTTCACTGCCCACTACCAGGATCAAATACTTGGCAATGCTGAGTGAGAAGTCTTCCCTTACTTGCCATAGCTTGAGAGAAGGCAACTGTGGGTGTTGTTTTGGTAACTCTTAATGGAACTCACTGCAAGTGTGCTTTCCCAAGGGATGTTTTTCTTGGATAACTCTTATTCAGTCTCACAGAAGAGTCTTTCAAATCATTTGGAGGGTTTGCATTGTGTTTTGTTTGTTTGTTTAGTTTTTGTTTGTTTGGATTTATTTTGTGTGTGTGTGTGTGTCCCTGAGCAACTGACACCTTGTCAAGAAACTTCACAAAAATCTCTCTTCTTTATTTTCTCTCCAAGATATGTCTTTATCACTAATGCTACTGTACAGCCTCTTGGTATCCATACATTAGTTACTGGTGCACCACAGAAGATTTCAAGGCACTTTTTGTCCCCTCCCATGTTCCACTAACAGGTTCCTACCAAATCATTGGGATTTGTGTGACTCTAATCTCTTTGCTTTTGCTATAGAGTGTTTTTCTCTTTCATGACTAAAGTGACAGATGTAAGAAATGCTGACAGCTAGTAGGAGGCTGTCCTTCATTTACCTGGCTGGATAATGAAACCTCAGAAAAGAAGGAATACTTAATACCCCTTGATAGAGAACAGAAGTTGGTGTGCACCAACTGTCAGTCCCATTATTAAGTTCAGACAGTTTTTGTTTATAATATTACCTTCCCATCTGGGAACTCAAACATTGTACCTTAGGTGGCTAAGCATAAAGCTGAGATGGTGCCTCTGGATTACCAGGTTCTCTGCAGTGCATGTGACAGTTCAGGAGCAAATTATAGGATTAAATGTGTTTGCTTAAAGGGTCAGCTTAGAACTATGCATAGTGATCAAATTAGCAAATACCAATTTCATGTTCTCCCTTCTAACTGGCATATCCACAGTCCTCCTGTGGGTTATTCATGAACAGAACAAGGTCTGAGCTTGTGGAAAAGCATGTTTATTGTTGACTTTAACTCATGAATAAACTTGCAGAAGGAATTGCCATTAAAATACATTCTTTTTCTGCTCAATGAGGTGATCCTACAACTTTCAATGCTTTAATAGCAAGCCGTATAGTCCTAGTACATTCAGGGTAATAGGATTCCTGTCTTGGCTCAGTTTTGAATGTTTTATGAGTCAATTAAAACCACTTGAAAGAATTTAGTGACACAGGCACCACACATTTTATTCCCTGACAACTGAGCTCTGCATTGTTTTCCTAGGGTTAGGATTAATGAAGGATTTTAAAAAACTTTGCCCTAAAGGGAAGTACCCAGATCCCAGTTATTTGTATTTTTAAGCACTGAAACTTGGCAGCCAGGGCACTGTAGGAATTTTTCAGTGATCCAAAACAACCCCAAATATACTTGTATTTAGGCCTTCAAGGGTGCTGAAGTACTTCATTTACTGGGATCTGTGTGGCCCCACAGCACCCTGAGTAGCATTTTGTGTGTGAGAGCATGCGTGCACGTGTGTGACCTGAGGATCTGGATAGAGTTTTGTCTAACGAGTATTTTACAAAAAGTTTTGTCGAGGAAGTCACATAAGTCTGATTACATAAGAGCACTTACAATGCGGAGGGTCTCCATCACAACTAGCCACTCACAGTTCCTATAGAAAGGGAGGAATTAGTCAGCAAACAGCAAGGATATTTGCTATCTGTATTAAAATAGGACTCATCTGGAAATAGTCATGATGTGTTAGGGCCAAATTTTCAGGAGTGTAAATCATTATTTCCATGGACTTCAAAGGAACTGAATGCATTTTCCACTCTCAGGGATCTGACCTCTGGATTTTTCTTCAACTTTCACACTATGTTCACTACCTTTCTTACCATGCCTTTTGCCAAACAAAGTTATATTTAGATCTTGCTTTAATATTTTATGCTGAATCCTATTTTCCCACCTCCACCAAGCAATGCACAGTAACTTCATTCATGATTTTACACAGTCATGAAAAGAAAAAGAAGATCTTTTAAAATGTTGTTTTGGCATCCCCTTGGCAATCTTCTAATAGGTAGATAGCTTGGTGATTTCTGGTGTCCCAAGATGAGGAAGCAGGAGCAAGCATTAATGGAGGTCCAATCACTTTAATTGTAGCAGAACAATTGTGGCAGAACCTCACACTCTGTTTATATACATATGGAAAAAAATTAAAAGTATTTAATCTGGGAAGAAAAACAAGTTCCTACAAACAGCTCACAACTAGTGCTCACTTACAGATCACTGAAGTCACCACATGCTTTCAGAAATATGAAACCTCATGCTCCCTTGAATCCTCAGGCACTCAAAAAATTACATGCAAAGCAAAAGAACATAAAACTGGTCATATTGGGTCAACCTAAAGGCCCATCCAGCTTAATATCCAGTTTTTAACAGTGGCCAGGAGCAGTCTGCTAAAGCAGATTACAAGAACCAGGCATGTAGAGAGTAATTTTCCATATTTATGCTCCCAGTTCTTGTCTGTCAGCCAGGTGCTCTGTTCTTAGGATAACTACAGAGCACCCAGGTGTATTTGGGGTGCGTTTCTCCTCCCCCCGCTCCGTGCCTCCCCCTCCCCCATACACAGTTGGCAGGGTTCAAAACAGAAAAATAAATAGGTTTTGCACTGGCCTGTCTGCAGGAAACACCCCACCTGCTCCCCACCCACCAGGGTACTGCATTTAATGCAATGTTGACACATTATTTTTGAAGGCTTGAAATAACTGGATTTCCCTGGGCTTTAATTTACCACTTGACTAGTTTCCTATTTAACCTTTCACTTCAATCCGTATTTCACAGCATGAAATGATACCCCTGCACAGCATATTTCTCTCTTTGAGGCAAGCCTACCAAAATTATCTTCTGCTTGGCTCTGATGGGAAGTGCATGTAACTTTCTGAAACAACTCAGTGAAAACAATGTACTCAAAGAAAAGTTTCAGAGAAGGTTGCAGCTGAGAAACTGATTGGAGGAAGGGCATATCAGATAGATTTTAACCAAAGTTCCACTTAGATAGGCAGGGCATGAAAACTTTCTAAAAGAACCTTTTCCAAACATCATTTCTGAAAGGTGCCTAAGACTGTGCCTAGCTTTAAACAAGGGAGTTACCATAGAAATACTCCTATGCTTAATAACATGATGACTGCTAAATCAGGGACTTAAACAGGGACGTTGTAATTAATCACACAGATTTTAACAGCCTGAGTTAAACAGTCAAGACTTGCTAGCTGAAATTGTAATGCTATAAATTTCTTGTACACATAAGGCACAGCAGGAAACTTTACAAATGGTTCAGGCTTTAATTAGGCACATCTTAATTATCTTGTTGGATTAAAGGTCTCAAAACCAAGCTGGAGTGACTATACTTCCTCTTTCACAGTGTATTTACTCATTTTTACTTAAGATTTAAATAAGAGGAGTTATGGAGAAGGCAAAGCCCACACAGAGAGACTTCTCTCCCCACATGCAATATATTTTTGTTTACTGCTGTTCATCTAACTGATTTTCGTAGGCAGCAAAAGCTGCCATTGGATCACAGCAGTTCAGAATTAGCTGTGAATGTGTGTATATTCACACACATGTGGTGAGGTATGTAAAATGAGGGTAGTCTCATCCTTCATTTTGTGTATTACTGACAAAAATGGAAACCTGAGCTCAGGTTTCTTCCTCTCAAGGAGAAGTTATTTTCCATCATCATGTTGTTACCACCAGCAGGAGGGAAGGAGTCTACCTTCTTGCCATCTCTTAATACAGCATCTCTTTTATATATTTTCATTTTTTATTTTATTTTATTTTATTTTATTTTATTTTATTTTATTATTTTTTTTTTTGTTCTCCTTCTGTTTTTGTTTGCTTTTTGGTCTGGGAATGCATTTTCCTTCAGCACAGAGTTGAAACTGTCCTAGGCTTCAATGCGACATCTTTTATTGCTAATCTTTCTAACATGTAGTTTGGGCCTGTGGTGGCTTAACAGACATGACTGTTATGAATTCCCCTGCCAAGCACTGAACAGTCCCCATATTCTGAAGGAGAGCCTGTACGCCTGCTTCGGGGTGCTATTTTGGTCACCAGATAATTAATAGTTTGTAGCCACGAAGCTGAGATCTGCTGGGTCTAAATTCCCTCTCAGTTCTTTTCCCCACACAGCCACAGGGATATTTTGAAGACAAGATATCTTTCAGATTACATTCCGCAGAGATAATTTCCTGAAGAAGGCTGTGGCAACCTTGGGTGGCAGTGCAGGCAAAACATATCCCAGCATGCTTGTGCAGCACCGATCGACTCCGAAGGGAAGCTGATTGCTTCACAGATCCTGTGGGGTAAAGGCAGTGTGAAATGGATTTCTTGGGAACCCTTTAGGCTAACCAACTCAAAGCACAGTTTGTGAATGCTGACCTTGTGGGTGCAGCCTGCAAAGGTTCTGGGACTGATGTCCCTCCTGACATGTGTTGCCACAGCAGTGAGAAATGTGTGCTAGCTGTGATGGGGCACTGACAGCCATGGATTCATGTCAAGAGAGTGCTGCTCTAATTCTGAAGGCCCGTGGGCTTCTTATGAGTGACTGGTATTATCATTAGTCTAGGTCCAAAACAGATGTGCACTTAAAGTGAATTTGTTAAACCACATTAAAGCTTTGTTTCAACATTTTTAATCAGTAGCAGTTTTAATGTGATTAGATTTAATTAGATTCCCCGGTGAATTGGTCTGAACTTAAAGATTTTTTTTTGTCCTGAATGAGAATAGCTACACATAAATTAAATGAATTCTGAATATCCACTTGTACATGTATATATATATACATATTTCCATGAGAACACAATGTGTGGATGAACCACTCATCACATCAATGAAGTGAGAGAACTGTTAGTTCTATTGGTACTGGAGGAGTTTACTGCCTTGTGGATGTGGATTAAAACAGAGGCTGCCAAAATTATTCATCGGAATATATTTTCACTTTCTATGTCTTTTCATTTACTTTATTTTCAGGGGCCATATTCTTGGATACAACCAGTGATGTTCTGAACAGGAAGAAAGGGCTTCAAGTTGCACCAGGAGAGGCTTAGATTAGATGTAAGAAAAAACTTCTTCACAGAAACTGTGGTTCAGCTTTGGAGAGGATGACTAAGAAAGTGGTGGAGTTCCCATCCCTAGAGGGAAACTGGGGTTGTTTAGTCTGGAGAAGAGAAGGCTCAGGGCAGACCTCATTGCTCTCTACAACTACCTGAAAGGAAGGTGTGGGGAGCTGGGGGTCAGCCTCTTCTCACAGGTAACTAATGATAGGACTACAGGGAATGGCATCAAGTTGTGTCAGGGGAGGTTTAGTTTATAAACTAGGAGACATTTCTTCTCAGACAGAGCAGTCAGGCACTGGGATGGGTTGCCCAGGGAGGTGGTGAAGTCACCATCCCTGGAGATGTTCAAGGAAAGGTTGGACTTGGTGGTTAGGGACATGGTTTAGTGGGTGACATTGGTGGTAGGTGGATGGTTGGACCAGATGATCTTGGAGGGCTTTTCCAACCTTAATGATTTTGCGATTCTATTTAAGAGATATGTGGATGTAGTCTTTAGGGACATGGTTATGTGGTGGACTTGGTAGTGCTAGCTGATGGTTGGACTTGATGATCTTAAGGGTCTTCTCCAACCTAAATGATTTGATGATTCTGTGTTTTTCAGCAGTGTAGTAGCCTGTAGGAACTAGAGCTTAATATGTTTTTTAATTAAAATTAAGCTTATATTCACTAACACACAAAAATATTTTTTCATGCACTCCACATTGCACATTAATGGGACTAGCAGTTGTGATGTGAAGATCTAAAAAGATCTGAAACAGGAAATGTTAAAGGATCCATTTATCTTGTTGTAACAGTTTCCTGAACATTCACAAACTGAGTCCATAAAAATTGTTGGTAAATTAGAGGCTATCATGTCTTGTTTGTAGCAATGTATATACAGACACATGTACAAACAACTCCAAAATGTGCCATTTCCTGAAAAAAGACGTTAGTGAGACGTCATCACCTGTCACGATTGCTGCTGTTGCCAAAGATGTTGGTTTGTCAGCTTGACCTTTAAACTGCTGTTAGGATACTTTTGTGCAATCAAGATTTGCATCTTTAAAAATGTCAGTAGAACAAAAGCTACTGTTGTCCTGACCCAGCTGAGCAGATGTCAAAGAGTTGGTACTTAGCTATGGACAAACTTCCAAGTCCAACTTAAAATGAGAATGTATTTTGTTCGTAGTTATGGTAGGGTACATCTTTACCTTTTATTTAAATTTATGATGATGTTTCATATTCTTTTCTGCTATCAATGAAGTAGCAACAAATGGCTTTAACTTTTACTTAGGTTTAAGTCCAAAATTTGACTTATCTTCATGTGTTTTAAAGGAAAATCAAATGTAAAGAAAAAAAAAAGGCAGTCCTCAGACTGATTTAAGAGTAGCATGTGAATGGGGTTAACCCATGAGCTTTACTGATTCAGGAACCAATTTTGTTAAATTAGTGCACTTTCTGTTTAAAAAAAAAAAAAAAAAAAAAAAAAAAAGTCTCAAAACACTTTATACACTTTTGGTAGGGCATTGGAGACTCACGGTATTTGTAATTAACCCCCCTTTGTATGGCCAGTGCTTTTGTAAAAAGGAGCTTAGAGGCAAAAGCAACTCAGATTGTTGAAATTTTACTCAACTGTTTGTTACTCCGGAACACTTTTTATTTATTTTTGTTTACTGATCAGTCTCTTTTGCCCCGAATTGCATTTTGTAAAGATGTTTATGTAAGTGAAAAATTAGACTTAGCAGCATTCCACATTCACTTTGCGTGATGTAAATAATTGCATGAAGTCCAGAGTAACCAGACTACCAATAGTTGGGTGAGCTGGGGCATAGGCAGAGCTTTATTTTTATTCTGAAGAAGTTCAGATGAAGAAAGCAAGGAGATGAACAAGTAAAAATCAATACATGGTCTCTCTGTGCTGTGTGTTGGTGACAAGTGGGTAGGTCTCTTCTTCCTCTCCTATGATGAAGTGATGCGTGTAAGAATATGAATTCTATCCCCCAGGCCTCTGTGTAACCTTCAGGAGGCCGTGCAACAGACCTCATGTATGGTTCTTGTTTCAATGAAATGGTGTAGATGGTCTCATCCACCTAACTCAAGGAGTCCAAAGTGGCCTTTGAATGCAGGAACTGACAGAGTGCTCAAAGGTGTTAAATTGGCTGCTACCAGTTCTGACAAAATACCTCATATTTGGCAGCAACTAAGGAGGAGAGACAGGTCTCAATGTTGTAAGCAACTTCTTACTCTCTCTCATGGGTGTATGCAGAAGCAAATCTCACCTTTGGTCTATGACATATTGCCTAAAATGAGTAATACACTTCTTTCTGGAAATTATAGGCTTATTTCTGGGGCAGATTCCTGGTATGTTTTTGAAGAAATGACTCCCACTTCTAGCAGAGAAAGTGACAGGGAATCGGGAATTAGGCCTTTCATTTCTAGGCCTTAACTGTGGATGAATCCCCAGGTTTTTGGGTTCTTCCCATGGTAGCGGACTCTCAAAAAAAAAAAAGAAAAAAACACAATAGTGGTGGTGGTCTAACCCGTGTCCTGCTCACAACACACCAATGCTGATAACTCCCCGGGAGTTATCTAATAGTGGCGAAAACAGCCGGAAGGTAATGTTTGCCTTGGGCACTTAAATTCTGCGGAGTACAGAAAGCCAGGTCGTATCCAGATTATTTAAAAGTACACTCGGTTACCGAACACCGTGTCTTGCATTTTGCCAAAGGCGGCTCCCTCCTTGCTGAGTAGTGACCCCTTAAGGAAAAAACGAGCTACTGCCGCCAGGAATACCTCGCCGTCGCCAGCTGTTCTGAGATGTGCTTTCTTGTCCCTTCCCTGGCCGAGTTTGTTTCCCTCATTCTCTGTTCAGCACATTGACGAAAGGATGTTATAACCCCGCGTGATAAGAAATAAAAAATTTTGCTCAAATGCATTGAGAAGCAGCTATTCTGGAACTTCTGGAAATATTTATGTCAGGAATTGTGCCTATGTACCTTTCTTCTTTTTTCATGGTCTGATTTGTTCATTGATGCTGCACTGCCAGGCCACTTTGATGTCTATTCCTTTGCTTAATCACAGTTGTTCACCTCACTTACTTTAACACAGAGAAAGAACTTTAAAATGTATGGTGATTTTTTTATTTATTTTTTTTGGTTTGTTCCAAAGTTCAAATGCTGAAATCCCAGTATCAGTTGTTAACCACAACTTCCTCCAAAAACTTCTTGCTCCAGGGGAATATCTGGAAAAAGTGAACCCTAAAACTTGCAGACAGAGGAGATGAGGAACTCAGTATCTATTAATTTTGGAGTGTTTAGTCTTTCTTTGGGTCTGACTTGGGAAGATTTTTTTGAATGTTTTCTACCAAATAATACTGGCAAACAATCCTATAGCACCTTTTTTGCGTGGTGTTTTTTGTAAATGTGTTTGTGATGTAAAGGACATGTAGAATAGCCTCCTCAAGAGTCAATCACTAAGAACTGCTAAGTAGCAATCCTAGATTTAGGCTCTGATCCTATCTTTTTTTTTCCCATTGCATATCCTTTCCAAGCCTACAGGAAAAACAACAACAACAACAACAACAACAACAAAAAAACCTTCCATTGAGAGGTTTCAAGTAGATCGTGCAGATCTTTTCTAAAACTTCTCAGCGCATTGCCTTTCCTGCCTAATTGTGTAATTACCTGCTCCAGCGAGGAGCGCGGCTCAGGTTAGCCGAGCACCCCTACACAGAGATTGTAGGACACGTTTTCCAGACGATAGGGAAGTTCAGACCGGTGCATTTCCACTGTTAGTAGTACTTTAAAGCTCTCTCGGGTATGGCTGCGCTGGGTGCGGTTTCACCCATGGAGTGAAGGCTGTACCTGACCAGCTCTCCCGTGCCTACCGGTGGCGGGATACACAAGCAGGAACGGACCCGCACCGAGAGCAAGGGACGCAAGTCCCTGCCGCCGTGAGACCTTCCCGGGGCAGGATCCCCCTGCTCAGCACCAGGTGCAGGGCTGCACTCGAGCCTTTGCAAATCCCCCTTCCCCCGAGCATCCGCCGCAGCCGGGGGGGTGGCACCGCCGCTAAACCCCGCAGGAAGCCGCAGCTTAAGCAGGTGCGTAAGTGGGAGCACGCAAGCACCCTGAGGGGTCACCGCAGCTGCACCCGCCTTCCCCCCCCCGCCCTCCCCGTGTCCCGTGTCCCCCAACCCGGGGGGCCCCCGCCTCTCCCCGGGACCTGCCCGCAGGTCGCCTGCCGGCAGAGCCTCCCGCCGAGCTCCGCCGATCGGCGGGGCGGCCCCAGACAGCAGCACCCGCCCCCCGACCCCCGCCTCCCGACCCGTCCTGCCCTGCCCTGCCCTGCCCTGCCCCGCCAGGGCCGCGGTGCCTGCGCCCTCCCCGGGGCTGGGGCCGGGGCCGGGGCCGGGGCCGCCCCACACCCTGGGGCCGTGCAGGCTCCTCCCGAGAGCAAGCGTGCGGTGCCCGGGGCGGGCATTAGCGCGGCGTGTGCCGAGGGGGTGTGTATGTGGGCTGGAGTTTATTATTATTATTATTATTAAGACAGAAAGGAAAGGGAAAAAAAAAAAAAAAAAAAAAAGGGGGTGGAGGAGGAGGGAGGGGGGTGAAGGAAAAAGGCCCGGAGAGGAGTTTCCAAAAACTTCCAAGGAACTCGCTGCTCCAAGTCCCAGGCGGCGGCGGCGGCGGGCGAGAGCGATGCTGGAGCCCCGGGCGCTCCGGGAGCCGACAGCGGCGGCGGCGGCGGAGGGGGCGGCCGCGGGGACGGCAGCGGCGGCGGCGGGGAGCGCGGGGCCGCCCGGAGCCGGGATGGCCGAGAAGAAGAAGGACGGCAAAGCCAAGAAGGGGAGGAAAGGCAAAGGGCCCGGCAAGAAGCCCGCTCCGACGGAGGAGGGCGAGGCGCCCGGCTCCGCCACAGGTAAGCCTGCCGGCAGGTGCGAGCCGCGCTGCGCGGAGACAACGCGCTCCTACCGCACCCGCGGGGCCGCAAGCGGCTGCCCCATCGCCGGCTGACCGCCGGCCTGCAGCCCGCTCCAGACCCCGGCGGCTCTCGGCCAGCTGTTGCTCTCTTTCTCTCTTCTTTCTCTCCTTCTCTCTTTCCTTCTTTCTTTCTTTCTTTCTTTCTCGGGGGTGTTTCTCCCGTTACAAAACACGCTCCCTTCTCTCCCCTCCTTTCCCCAAGAAGCACTTAGCCGAGTTGAACAGATGGCAAACTTTCGTGCTGAGCATTTTGTCTAAACTTGCAACTATTTACTTAGGGATGATCAGAGAGGACCTTTTGCTCGCTTAGCAGCACGTGTTCTTTGCCTTATGGCTCCCCGGTATTAAGTGCAAGGATTTGTGCCATTAAGTCCATTGTAGGTGTCCACGGATGCAGCTCTCTGTGAACCTACCTGAAGGTAGGGTCACAACTGAGCATGCTGCCTCACTCACTGTAGTTTTATATATTTCTATCAACCAAATGCCCCAATCAAGATCAAGACTTCTCAGTGCTGTACAAACACACATGAGCACATGATGCTTTTCCTAGAGAGCTTGTGTTATGCCACCTAGTTTAGCAGAGGTACATACAAAGAGGTAGCTTTTTGCAACAGTACTATGCACCTGGAGTTATTGGTCAGATTATTTGTTTGAATTCTTTCTTACTGGTGGGAAATAGTGTTAAAAGAAGCCCACAAAGAGCAGAGTCTGTTGCCTCAATTAAGTGTTTCTTTGCTTTTTTCCTTTCTTCCACTAAACAGACAGACAGAAAGCCCAAAAGGGTAAATTTCTTTAAATACACCTAAGTTAATTTTGCTTAGTGCATCATGACCAACATGATGCAGCTCTAGAGTTTAATCATCAGCCCTCAGGGAGGATGAGTGTGATTCAGCTGCAGCAGGTATCCCTTTGGGCTAATAATCTTTACAAACTTGCACTGCCCAATGTATCCTCTGCTCTGTGCCTCTCAGAGAGACACCCAGTTCACCCAGCTTCTGCCCAATAGTGTGTGTGAATGAAAGTTTCAGGTACAGCAGGGAAGTTTCCCTTGCTACACCAAATTACGGGCAAACTCTTCATTTGACCTTCTTGCTGTTTCTCTCTCACACTCCATTAGGACTCTGTCTTCTGCAACATTAAAACCTCTGGCAAAAACTTACCAGCAACAGCTGGGCTGTTTGAGGTGTTTGGTCTTTTTTGTTGTTGTTGTTTGTTTTGTTTTGTGGTTGACACAGAAAACATGAGGGCAGTGTCATGCTGGAGGATTTGTGACAGGAAATCTTTGTCAAGGAAATGTGAAGGAGGGAGACATTTTCTGACTGTGCACACCTTGGGGTCCCATGGTGTCCCATCCTGTTCTTGTAGGAGAGCTTGCTTTATTCTGCTTCATGGACAGTTTGCTACTCCAGTGGAGCAGGGCTGCCACATGAGCTCAGCACTGGAGAAGCAGGGACAGTCTCTGGGAGCTGGGTCTGGCTCGCTGCTGGGTGTGGAAGACACTGGGTGCTTTGGGCTGGGCACTTGTAGTGGTGAGGAGGGAGCAGGAGAAAGAGTTGTGAACCAGAGGGGCTATTCTTGAGTAACCCAACCAGCCTGACTGAACTAGACAGAGCTTTTTGGGAAGACGGCCTTCTTTCTCATGTGTGGGACACCAGATTAGTAAGAGCATGGAAGGTCTGTGCAGGCATATATCACCTGGATTTTAGGCATCCACATGTATTTAGTGCCCACTGCTGGTGCTGTGCTCTGACCAAGTTTGCCAATGTGAGAATTTTATCTGAAACGCTGAATGGTGGCAAGTGTAGTCTGAGGTTCTCCAAGGCAGGGTTCAGATCATGCCTAAGTCTTCAGGCTTTGCTAGAACTACAGAGTTTGTGTGCCTCTGATTTGAGTGGCATGGCATCAAATATTGCAGTGTTAGAGCCAGAAAGGGTCTATTTTTCTGGCAAGCGGAGAACTCACGTTTCCAAATTGCCAGAGTGTTTTTGCCAGTGTGAAAGAGTACCGCCTTCATCCATACCTGACATTACTAGTCAAAAGTTTCCTGTGTGGGCAAGAACTGAGCATTCTTCTATCTTATGTAATTAAAATCCCACTCCTTCCAAGATGAGTGCATGCGACGGGGTAATTCACATGTGTAACTAATCCATGCACAGTGTTTGCAGGTACAGTATCGAATGAGGAGAATTAAATACAGCAAAAGACATCACTGTACACTTGACTCACAATGAAACAAAGTCATGCTGGTGAAGTTGCATTTATAAACCATATCTGCTCTGTTATTTAAGGATAGTTTCTGTTTTGGGGGAGCTTAGAATATGAACCAGCTTTTTAGAAGAGAAAGAACAGAAAGATTGGTTAATGTAAAATATAGCAAGGGAGTAGTTTTACATTTCATGTAGCTGTCTTCTATTCTCTCTGCTCAAGCTTATTAGTGCTTGAATTAATGACTAGGCTACACACATTGTTTAACAATGTGCACAGGGGAAGATATGAAGGCCTCCTGACTTTGGTGGAACCACAGTTTCTCCTTTTCACTGATACAGTTTTGCAGTGGGAAATTAGGCACCTGGTGATCAGTTGGTGTGCTTAGCATGTGCAGTTTAAGATGTAGTGAAGCCATTTGGGGTTTTAGTTACCTTCTTTCTTAGAAGTAACTGTCAGGAGTTGTTGTCTTCTCTGCTGCATTCTGCTCTGCCAGTAGTATATCTCTGCTTGTGGGCTTTCTCCCATATGAAAAACACCAGCTTACAAATGGTCATCAATTTTAAGATCCGTGCACTAGCACAGGAGTCCTTATCAGATATTAAGGTTTTTGTTTAGTGCTGTGTTCCTGATTGTAGCTTCTCTAGGTTTAGTTTGCTTATATCAGTCCACATATTTCATATATCCCTTTAGTCTTGGGCCAAGAGGCATTGTTTTATTGGTAATTTAACACCAGGTAAAGAACCAGCTTTATCATTTGAAAAATAGTTGTATGAAAATATGTTTCTTTCCTATACTCTCTCATAACTAAACTGTAAACTCCAGAATTCCTGTTAAAGAAGATACCTAATTAGAGCATTATGGGGAAAAAAAAAAATAAAAATATTCACGTTTTCCATTGCCCAGGTGAAATCTGGGCTTGGTAACAAAAGCTTGGGGAGGCCCACGTTGCTATGGTTTCTTTGTCACTAAAATTATATAAAAGAACATTTTCCCCTTCACTTCAAATGGTCTTGAACAAATTGATTCTATCTGGCTTGCGTAAAGTCCAGAGTGATCATCTCTTCCTTCAACAGGGCACTCCAGGCCATGATAAATACGGGGGGTGGAAAACTGAGGAGAGTATTACAAATTGACAGAAGCTTGCAGCTTTTCTCCAAGTGATTTCACTGATGTGCTATGCCAACTGAGTTTGCAGACAGGCCCAACAAAGCCACGAGCAGGGCTTCCTAGGACACCGCCACTGTACTCAGAATGCATCCAGCCTGGGCAGAGAAACCCCATGCAGGGAAGCCGAGGTTGTGAAGCAATGCCTCCAGAGGCACTGCTCCTGTGAGCACTCAAGGTGCTGCTATGGCAGACCTGGGGAGCCTGGGACTGAGCCCACCATGTCTCAGCCCTTGAGCCTTCTGCCAGACAAAGCTCATTGTTGGACCCTGTAAGATGGTGCCGGTGAAGTGAGAGGAAAGAATCAGTGCAGGGAAAATCCCTCTGTGGGAGAGCTGTATGTTGGTAAAAAAGGTGGTGCACCCATGCATCAGCTGCCAAGCCCCTTTGTCAAGTGTTTGCAGATATCATGGGGAATGTAAGTTTTCAGGTAGGTTCTGCTTAGTGCAGACTTTGAGGGAGAGGCTGCTGGGCTTGAGAGGACCAGGTATGAGAGGGCATAAGGCATTCCTGAGAGGAACACTTTGATGGCTGCAAAGACTGGCAATGCTGCCAGAGCATCAGACTCTGTGGCTATGGGCTATGCCAACCACTCTCTGCTTCAGCAGCAATGGTAGGAGGAACAAGGGTCTGCAGGCAGGTGGTGCAGAAAGACAAATTTGGTGGGGGGGAAGAAGGATGAGCAGCAAAGATGGGTCCCAATCATCATTTCAGTGAGGTGACCTGTTCTGAACACACCTGTTTGCAGAGCCCAGAGAAGGGAGAGTATGGTCTTTGACATCAAAAGTACCTCCTGATTAGAAATTTAGTTTAGACTTGGGCAAAATGCTAGAGTTTTGAGACAACATGGCAGAATAAAAAGCACGAAGTTCAGATGAAAGGAGTGTGATGAGCATCACCTTTGTCTTCATTCTGGTCACAGACTTTGTTGATGCAGGAAGAGGTGATGACCACTCTGTGGACCGAGGTGCAGTCCAAGGCTTGGCTAGAAGGATTAAGAGCTCAGCCTGAGACTTGCTATGTTTAAGTAGATACCCATAAAGAGAGGTCAGGAGATGGGTCAGAATTTTAGCATGAACTGAAGACAAAAGCCCTGAAGATGGCTTGGGAGATGTGATTTGTGGTAAAAGGTGTCCAGTTCTAGAGGAAAACCATGACTGTAAGGTGTGACAACTTCTTCTGTTGTTTCCAAGCCAAAATATTTATGCGCTGTTGGTATGCCTGTACATTTTTTGGGGAGGAAAGCCTCTCCACCTGTGTGCAATGCCTGAATGCTCCAAACATTCCACACAATCTTCAGAGCAATTTTGAGAATGAATCCTTTAAAAAGCATGCGAGTATGTTCATGTTTTGTGAATAAATGAGATTAGTCACCATTCAACCTTTTTTGACTTAACACTACAAGTACTACTTGACTGTAGCCATGGGAATGCAAATAAAATTGTGAGGACATACCAGTACAGTTGTCCAGTAAATATTGCATGTGTATAGAAAGACATTCCCCGTGTGAAATACATGCAGAAACTTCTGAACTTTGTGCAAATATTGATAGCTGGGGAAGGCTGAAAAAATTTTTTATCTTGGGTATAGAAATGCCAAGATCTGCTAAGCTATGCAAGGATTTTAAAACATTAATCTCTGGCAAAGCTTGTGAGCTGACACTCAAATCTGAGTTTGTCTATTTGCAATCATGGGCTTCTCTTCTTGGATTTCTGGAAATGCGGGAACTGTTAAAAAAAAAAAAGTTGGGTGAAACAGTTTGAAGATGCTCTTCCCCCTCCCCCCCCAAAAATAAAATAAAATAATCCTACGTGGTTGATTTTTCAGAAGACTTCAGCACTCACTATTCAGGGCAGCTCACTTTCATCTTCTCCACAGGATCAATGGGTATTCAAGGAAGCGTTTTGGGTGCTCGGTTCATGAAGTTCTAGCCACAAAAAAAAAAAAAAAAAAAAAAAAAAAAAAAAAAAAAAAAAACGGAGGAGCTGCTGAGCATCTTTTGACAGCAGCTTCTACTTTAGGCAGCAAAGTGGCAATTTGTGACTCTGAAAATAAGGAGAGCTAAGTGCTAAACTGTGTAAAACTTTCTTCCAAGCATCTCCCCCCTCATCATCATCTTTTCATCTGTCCCTAAGCATCCACTAATCCTTTTGAGGCAGGTACTTCTAACCAAGAGCAAAACAGCGAAGAACAATCATGTCACGGAGTGTCAGAAGCTCTGGAAATGCTATGAATTGTTACCAAATCAGTGTTTTGTTAACATTCCAAAAGTAACAAGAGTGAATGTGCCTTAACAGTACTGATAGTTTATCATGTTCCGTTATGATACAAGAAAACAAACCAAGTGTCAATATTTTGTGTGAGTCACTCTAGCTGTACAAAGGACTGCTTGAATGTGCTCGAAGCCTTTCTGTTAACCCTCAGTTGCTCCCATGAACACACTGGGGGCAAGTCCTAGGGGCAGATCTTGTGAAAAATTAGTGGTGAAGGGACGCGAACTTGAAGAGTTTTAGGGTGCCAGTGTCAGGGCTGCGGGCAGGACGACCGGGAGAGGAGAAATCTCGGTGCTTTCTCAGGGCTTTCTCATGATGCTCGCGGTGGCGTCTGGCAGAAGTGCTGCTTTAAAAATAGTGACAATAATAAAAATAATGAAAATAATAAAAAATAATAACCAAAGTAATAAAGGGGATGGGTAAAGGGGGGAGTTCCCGCTGGTGGGCTGTCGGGCAAGGGGGATGAGGGGGGTCTCAGGACGGGATGCGCCGCGGTGCTGCTGCCGCCGGCGGCCGCGAGAGGGTGCGGCGGGAGCGCGCATCCACCCGCGACCCCGCGCGGGCACGGGGAGGGGGCGCCCCCCGGACCCCGCCGCGACCCCCGTGTCCGTGCGGGGACGGCTTCCAGCGGGTCGGTCCTGCACGGGTTTCGGCGGCATGGAGCGAGGGGATAGAGCGAGGATGGCAGCTCGGGGGGCGAGGGGCAGGGTCGGGGGCTTTTCCCTTTTTCCCCCCTCCTTCTCTGCCTCCTTCTTTCCCTTTCTCCCTCCTTCATTTTCCTTTCTATTTTCTTCGCCCTTTGTATCCATTCCTTCTTCCTGTCCTTCCTATCTGGTCAGTTTCTGTTTAAGGAAAAAAAAAAAAAGAATAAAAAAGAAAAAAAAAAAAACATAAAAGGAAAGTAAAGCAAGATATTTCATAATAGACAGATAAGGACCTTTAACACAAACCACTTGTAGGATTTTTATTTGTGCACGCAATACTACTTGTGTCTGTTTTTGCATTTCTGCTTGTGTAATTTTTTGGGGAGCATTGGATTTGGGGAGAAATCAGCCAGGTTTGTTCACCGTGGGCCATTTGTCTCCTAGCTCTGACAGGGAATCCATGGGCTCCATGAGCCAGGGATGAAGAGAGAGGGATATTAGTCTAGCTGTGACAGACAGTTTGTTTGGGAATCTTTCCTCATTCCCTCTGTGCATCTGTTTCTCCGGTTTTATGAGCTGATGGTACTTCCACCTCTGTAAGCGGGGGGAATCCAGGTCAGTTAGCTTGGGCTTGGCATTCAGCACTTGGACTCAGGTTGGGCCTTGCTCAGTGGCTTTCTCCTGCATTAACAGCTTTCATCTCGCCCCTGAGTCAACCACATGCCATGTCCTATGGCTAATGGTTAATCCCTTTGAAGACAGTTACAGAAGCATGAATGCATATTTGAAATGACTAAACAGAGTCCTAGTAACATTCACTTGCAGAGGTGATTGATAGAGGTTGTTCCCACTGCAGTCAGTGCCAGAAGAGTTAAAATTTAAATCCAATGTTGGGAGATTATGTGTGTGTGCATGTCTGTGTGTGTGATGTTTTAGCAGGATCGTTGGCTTCCACAGTGACAGACTCTTTAGTTTTCCTTTGGGGAAGTCCACTGGACTCTGAAAGTAGAAAAAAAAAGGGGGGGGGAGGGGAAAAAGGAGGAAGGGGAAGGCTATTCTGTCAATGCTATATTGCACCTGAATATTAAACAGCACTGAAAATTACTCAGAGTTTTTATTTGATATTTGAAATGGACAGCAATAAATGAAACAGAACCAGTTATTCTGTGAATAATTCTTTGCATTTATCCTTGAATTGTGCCAAATAAACTGGTGTTGTTTGTGTCACCATAGTGCTTTGAGGTTTAGCTGAAGTCTGTGTCCCTCAAACTCTCCTCTGTGAAACAAGTTCAGTCTAAAAGCATGCTCCTATTGCCTAGGAGCCTACAGTCTACAAGTCCAAGGTTACACCAGATCAGAGTCTGGTCCCAGAACAGAACAACTCTGACTCTAACCTCTTTCTGCAAACCACCCAGTTTCCAGATGTATGGCCGTCTTATGTCTTCTAGACACAGGAAAGTAACATGCAGATAACATGAGCCTGTCTCATGTCCTGGATTTTGGCATGTGAAAAGATTCTGTTCCATCTGTGCAAATGGGTTTCCCAGAAGGCACAGTCTATTGCAGCAAGGACAAAAATATGGGCACTCTTTAGTTAGCATTCATATTGATTTCCACTGGTCACATGGAACCATATTTCAGTGGGAGAAATATGAGCTGTAAAAACAGGCACACTAGGGTTGCCAGTGGTTCCTTCTTGTTTCTGCCCTCTGCTGTTCTTCTGTAGTGAACCATACCAGCTTTACAGTAGCGTCCTGATTATCTTGGGAGAAATCATTTTTGGAGAAGGTACCTAATGTGAAAACACATAAGCTTCTAGTTCATCCTGTTCTTGGAAAGAGCAGACTAGAAATGCAGAGGTGTAAAGCACACTTTAGAAAGTGTATTTTCTGTGGGAGCTCTAGAGAATGAATGGAGCTGCCAGCACACCAGTGAAACAAGGTAAAAGGCACTGGGAAAAAAAAAAAAAAAAAAAAGTGAAGGCAGTTCTGCAATGGAACTACTTGTATGGGCATGTGGAAGATTTTCTGTCACTCATAGCATCTGAGGCATGGATTAGTATTTTTTATGAAGCGTGTGCTATAGTTCATCCAAAAGTTGTGGATGGATGCACAAATGAATGGATGAGTTTTTCTGTGTTTGCTAGGCTTCTAGTCTGACAAGTCGTTGGCAAACTTAACTTTGTAGGTTCCAGCGGTCCTGCTCTCATCTTTTTTTTTTTTTTTTTTTTCTGCTGATACATTTTGATTGAAGAATGTTTTTTTCCCTTAAGCATTGTGCATGGTATGTGAAAGGGTGCTTCAAATGTGCAAAAGGCTCAGTTCAAATGCTGAATGACAAAATAAACTGTGGAGAAAAGAAATTGATTGTTAGCAGAAGTGAAATTGATGTTAGGCACAACTTTTCTTGGCTGTGTGAAGTGTCATCAAGGTCAGAAACTGGAAAAACATTTAAGTGAATTAGCTGAGAGATTAAAAAAAAAAAAAAAAAAAAAAAAAAAAAAAAAAAAAAAAGGATTTTATGATTAGTTTATATAGGGTTGCTTAAGCCAGATAAATGTCCTAACGTCCTTTTAATGCTGGGTGAGGGTACCTCTCACTACACTCTATCCTCACTCTTACTTTGAAAACCATCTGCATGAGGAGCCTCTCTGTAGTGTTAGGACACATCCTACCACAAAATGGTCAGCACTCAGTCTAGCTGCAAGGTCTCTCTTGAGTGTTAAGTCAGTTCCACACATGTTGGAGCCCAGTGGTTTGAGCTACTGGTGTCCTTGCTCCCACCCCCTGCCTGTTATCTTCCCCATCCCTTTTCCAGTGCATACCGGACTGGCAGAAGCCACTGACAATAACCAGACTGCCTCCAGTCTCCAGGCACAGTGTGTGAGGGGAACCAGATCCATGAAGGCAGAGCTTGGTGTTAAGGGGATGTTGTCTTCACTGCTGTCCATAAGAAAGGTCAAGAAAAGGAGGATAGTAGCTTAATCTAAGCATTTTACACTAATGGTATGGAAATAATTGCACAGCTGCTGCCAGTGACGTTGATTACTCTTGAGGGGAGCTCCTCAAAAGAGATTCCCAGGGCACAGAAGACAGCTGAAGATGGCTGAGTCTGAGGGTAGATTTTAAATGCTTCTCAAGGTTCAGTCTAGACTTCAGTGGCTTTCCCTCAAGTCAACTTTATATGCAAGTGTCATCAAAGCTGAAGTGATGTGCTTTGTCTGGATAGCTCTCCTCCTCTCCAGGGTCTATAGGTTGGTTTGTCAGCATCTGTTTCCCCTTCATTTCCCAAAAGGTCAGCTGATACTCCTGTGCTGCATTATGCTGAGTGCTGACTGCCATAGTGAGCTTGCCTGAAGGTAGTTCCATGGCACCGGCAAAAGGACACAAGCATGTCAGTTAGATGAAGTGACAGGAGGACATGTGAAAATACCCATTGCAATCTCTTAAAATGCTTGCATAAACAAAAGTGTTCAGGAGTCTTTTCTTCTTCTGTCACATGATGTTTGGCCTCTGTTTACCTATCCAAGGTGTTTCCTGGACCTAGGGATGTCAAACTGTATGATTTTTCCAGGCTCTCTCCAGAAGCAGTGCTGCTCAGTGCTTTGGCAGGGTGGCTGCTCATCCGGTGCTGTCTCCACCATGACATGGCATAACCCAAAGGCTGCTCTGATTTATAGCACCTTTTGGGTTGAGGTGCTGCTCTCCTTCCCATTGTACCAGGAGATTTAGTCACTTTGTGCTGTCCACAGGCATCATAATAAGGATCACAAGGCTACCCACTATCAGTGTTTCTATTTCTGAGCTGAAAAAAAAAAAAAAAAAAAAAAAAAAAGAAAAGTTTGCTTTGGAGGGCCCTTTCATTGTGTGTTTAAGTGGCAAAGAATGTAGTGTGATGCCAGCCTACTTCAGTGTAGGCAATTCTCCGTAAATGCATCCCTGAAACCTTCATGCATAGGGTAGGGCAGAATAAACATTGCTGCTGGTGATTTTTGAGCCAGATCCCCAGAGGAAGAAGAGCTTCTTATAAACATGTACTAACGTAGAGAAGGAAAAGAGGGGAAAAAAAAAAATAAAAAGCCACAAACAGGACAAAGACTAGATGCCAGCTGTAAAAAAATTCACCTGTGCAGTTGAAAGGGGGGCCTTAGACCATAGACAGAACAGTGGATTCAGACATTCCGACCCTCTTCCTTACAGGAAATTGTGGGGTGACTGTGTCCATGTCCATGTATCTGCCTGACTTATGTCTGCACAGTTGTGTCCAGAAAGGAACATGGCTATCCAACTTACTTGCAAGGAAGCTGACCTGTCAGGAATGCATCAAACTCCTTGAAAAACACTGGGACTGTTTTCAGGCTTCAACTTGAGGACTTGCCAGAGCAGCCAGGTAAAGTGGAGCTAGCTGGAGCTCTGTATGAGTTGAAGGTATCATGCTTGCAGTTAGGTTTTCTCTTCTCTCAGCCTATGTGGGTACCTATGGATTTTGAACTGTGAGCAGGCCCTCTCAGGTGTCCTTTGGCAAGTTCTCAAAGAGCCCAGTGGAAATGCAATTAATGACACTGCAAATTATTTAAACTGAAAATAACAAATGGACTTCTCTCCTGCAGAAACAGTATTTGGAAGAAATTGAAATGATGCACTGTGTCATGTCTGCTGGCCTAGAGATGTTAGGGGAGAGAAAGATAATTAAATTAAATTAAATATTGAATGTTTGCTGGCAGGGTTAATGTTTAACTCATCTGACCTGTGAAGTCAGGTGCTGGTACATTTCCAGGTGTTTCTGCACCTTTTTCATCTAACCCTCTTTACCTCAGGAATGTGATAGCTTTTAACCATTCTACTCTAGTTCACTTAGCTTTTGCAAAGAGAAGGCAAAAACATTTTTTTTTCTTTCTAGAATTACTCCAGAGAAAGATTAAAGCAAACATACATGCAGACTTGTGCACAAACACACTGGCCCATCACAACTGCAGGAAGAGAGGAGTTAATCTTTAAGTGTTTGAGACCTCCTAGAGTTATATTACATCAGAGAATTCCTCCAGTGGGGAAGTGTCAAGAAACGAAAAGTCTTTTCTAAGCCATTTTTAACTTGTGGTTCCATAAAAACACTGAAGATCCTGGACAGACCCCCTCAGGGAGTGGTCCTGTGAAATGTGCCAACAGCTGGATGGCACAAAGTTGGAAAACACTGCCGTCTTTAAAGAACAGAACGGATAGCTGCTGTGAGAAAGCAGTGCATTTTCCCAAATAACCCTTTTATTTCTGCATTAGTGTTTTTGAGAGGAACAATAGCATATTCTTTTGATAGTGTTGCGAAGAAAGCTTTTCATGGAAAAGCAGGAATCTCCCCACCATGGTTCACAGCAGGGCAGTGTTGAAATGTCAAGAATAGTGAGTTCCCTTTGATATTTTTTTTTCAAAGCTGCAGTTGGTTAACAACTCCCTTGACAAATTAAAGAAATACCAGGAGGACTCAGGATAGTCTTGTTTCATGGCATGTTTCACAATGTTTCTTGCTATCAGTTTCATGGAAAAAGCCAGTCCATTTCCAATCAAAGCCAAAGAACCCAAGCATAAATATGAGCTATGAATTGCTTTGAAGTTAAGGGATAAACAACAACTTGGGGTATTAAGAACTAGAGTTTGTTTGCGAGGCTGTTTCCATTCATAAAACCAAGGCGGCTGCTGGCTCAGTAACCAGGGAGCAGATAAGATAAAAACAGTAAGACAGGATTACACTTGACAGTGTTTGCACACCATCCTGCTGACCTGGGTTAGTCCTGGCTGTAGTAACACTGCCTGGAGGTTGCTTTTTCTCTCTGGTGAAAAGCCCACTTACCTTGGTCCCCATAATTTCCCCGGCACCCAAGCCAGCCAGGGTTCCCTACCACTCCCAAGTCCCACTAGGAGGGGTGAGAAAAAGCTTGTGCCTCTTCTTCCTACCGAGCATCTCACCCATTGGGAAGGCTCCCGAGCATCTCACCCATCCCATCAATACCTCCGTTCTCTGCAGCTCTCAGACCTGGAGGACCTAGCCACAGCCAAGCATACCACAGCTAGTGATTTGTCATTGCCTTTTTTCTTGTCTCTCTTCCCTGTCACCCACTATTAGCCACAACCAGAGGTGGGATACAAGGCAAGCCCAACATTTGGTCAGGATGGTTATTTTTATGGTTGCTGGAACATGCATGAGGATGGTGTGAGGGATGGGCATGTGGGCCTGTTTGACAAGGGAAAATATTGGGTGTGGAGGATTTTTCAAGCAGGAGTGGAGGATATGCACTTGACCAGGAATGAATGTATCAGCAACTGAGGGAGTCCTTCCTTAAGCAGCTGCCCATTTCTCATGTTCTCAAGTGCTCTGGTGATTGCTGCATCTCTTTCCCCAGCACCGCCATCTACATTTGTAATAAACCCTCTTGCCTGAAGCATGCTGTATATAACGTTTCTAGGGAGGAATGTGGGGGTGGAAAGACCACATGAGGTCATAAAGTTTTTGTGGAGTTGCAATTTGATCCAAAAAGTGAATTACCAGGTGCTTCTTCAGAGAGGGATTGGGGTTTATATTTAAATACCTCATTTAGGAAGACCTTGTACTCCAGAAGAGAATCAATTCCATTTATTCTCTAAAAGCACATTTGTTTTACCATAATTCTAGCATAATTCTAGGATGATGTTTAAAGTAGATTGATCAGTAGATTGAATTTAACAAATTTATAGGAAAAAAAAAAAAAAAAAAAAAAGGACAAAGCTACATATCATTATTCTTAACACAGTGGATTTTAACAGGCTACTAAGTAATAAAATTTTAAAAAGGCACTACGTTTCAGATGCCTTTTTCAGAAATTTGATTCTCTCCTTTACCTTGCAGGGGAGGGAGGGAGTCGGGGTATTGTCCCTGCATGGTACCAGCACTAGATCTCAGCAGTCCAGGGCCAAGGTGGATATAGCATCAATCAATAGGCTTTAATCAAGGAGGGGTGGCGGTGGAGCTTTGATAGCACTCTGCAAATGGATATGCTGCTGCTAGAATGGCTATTACCTCTTGAGGAGGCTTCTTGTAACAGGATTTATAGGAAAGATGTTACGCTTCTGTGCATTGTAAGTGGGGGTGCAGCTGGTCATGACTTGGCTGGTGGATGTCTGGATTTGTTCCTGGTTATCAGGTGGATGGAGCTGATGGGAACACAGGTTGTATTTTCTTTCTGCTGTGTTTCTGAACAGCACTGCTCTCTTGCCCACCTGTTCAGGCATCCAGCAGGGAGGATCAGCTGGAGGCAGCAACGGCACTGCTCCTGCATGCATGGAAGGCAAGAGCCTGCGGTGAGTGGCCTGATTATGCAGGGACACCTGCAAAGTTCATCCAAATGGGCTTTTAAAGTGTATTCACTAAGTTGTATTCAATCACCACTAGGTTTTGTTGGGTTTTTTTTGTTGTTTTTTTTTTTTTTCAACCTATCTCTAAACCTACTAGAATTAACATCACTCTATTTCTGAAGGTTTGTCTACACCATAGGTTAGCTGATATACTTTGGATTCACACTTTGAGTTGGTTCAGATAAAGTTTTGATGTCCAATATTGTGCCAACAGCCCTCAAATGTATCCCCTTTGGTGCTTGGCCTTGCCTAAGTCTTTAGCTCCAGCTGAGTCTTCAGGGGAAAAGAGCTTCAGCTCTACTGCGGTGTTGTACTTGAGGTGTTGTTACACAGAGGCAAGCAGAAGTCGGCTTGAAAATACGTTCAAGAGGAAAGAAGTGTTAGAGAAGTTGGGTGGGGTGGATGGGACAACTGAAGTTTGAGGATTTGTGGGGCTGGGTGTCAAGCAGTGGGAAGAGTGAGTGAAAAGCAAGGAAAAGAAGGAGAGTGAGAGGAGAGATCTTGGGAAGCAAGACATGGCAGGGAAGTGAGGGTACAGGAGTACTGGGATAGCGAGACAGGGTAACTTTGGCTCAGTGGGAGATCGGAGATTTGAAAATGGGGGAATTTGAGGTGTATCAAAGCTGTAACAATGGTGGGATGAGCAGGACAGAGAAGGAAGGTGTGGAGGATGGGAGAGGGGAGGCAAAAAACTGCCGATGCAGATGGGATTGTGTAGTCCTTCTTCTCCCGGTGTCAGCAGGCAAAACGACTTCACTGGCCATCCTCACTACCTTTTCCCTGCCTGCAACACCATGCTGTTTCCATGCGGTGACCATGGAAACCCAAGTTTTTGACTGGCTGCTCTAGGATGGTAGCTGTAATGACAGCGGTAATGAGTATTGACGGAGGGGAGGGAAAGGAGAGCAGCTGTGGAGCAGGGGAAGTTGCCTGAGTACAGTAATCGTGTTTGGCAGGTCAAGGGTGAACTGTGGCCTGCGGGAGTTGTACAATGCCCAAGGCTAGCAAAGTGGTGTTATAATAAACCCCAGATGTTTCCGCTATTTACAATGTATACGTTATGTTTAAACCTGAAAATGCATCCTAGGATCTGGTGGGTAGGGAAACAGTTATTAGCTGCTTGGAAATGACTTGTTGGTAATGTATCTGTTCCCCCTTGATATTAGCTGTTGCCTGTTTAAAATATAAATCTTCTAAGCAGAGACCCTCAGGAGCAGCTTTTCTTTCCTTTCCTTTTCTTTCCTTTTCTTTTCTTTTCTTTTCTTTTCTTTTCTTTTCTTTTCTTTTCTTTTCTTTTCTTTTCTTTTCTTTTCTTTTCTTTTCTTTTCTTTTCTTTTCTTTTCTTTTCTTTTCTTTTCTTTTCTTTTCTTTTCTTTTCTTTTCTCTCTCTTTTTTTTTTGTCTCTTTTTTTCTTTTTTCTTTTTTCTTTTTCTTTTTTTTTTCTTTTTTCCCAAACCAGTGGTTTCATTCAACTGCATGAGAAACATTACCATCATCCTCGACAGCTTTTTGGGAGAGCCCAGCCTGGGCACAGCAGGCTGCTCCTGCGAGTGCTTGTGTGGGAGAGGCTTGGCTGTCAGGCACGGGCGAGCAGCCAGCCACAGGTGCACAGAAAGCACCATTTAATTTCCCCAGACTAATTGTTTTCGAGCTCAGAGCCAGAACCCTTGTGGTACATCACGGGCCACAGCAGAGCCACAGCAACTTAGAGTAAGCATTGGAGAGGGGGGGATTTAGTTGGTTGGGCTTTTAAGTCGAAGTAATGGCTTGTCTACGAGAGCAAATTACTCAGCTAAACTGTGAATTTACAGCCCAGTGGTTGCTGTGCTCAAACCCTCCAGGTGATCAGCCCTGCAGCTGGTCCAGGCCAGGCACTCAAAACATTTGCATTGAGAGTGAATTAGTTCAACTATGGGAAACCCTGTAGCTGAGGGTTCCTGTTTGGGGTTTAGTGGCTCCGAGTGGATTGTAGGAGAATCTGCTCTGGGAGTGAATCACAGCAAAGTGAACTAAAGCCACCCAAGCTCTAAATATGTTTGCTTTGATGTTTTATTGGATTTAACTAATGCAGGCAAAACACACACCTACAGGCAATCCTGATTAACCCCTCACACACACTCATTCCTCCCACATGTTAGGCATCAGCCGGCAACTGTCACCCATCACATGCCTGGGGCAAAGGGGCTCACTCGGACCCCTTGCCACTGGGTGCACTGAGGCTGCCCCTTTGTGTCGGATGTGGAAGAAAATTGCTTCACACTAGGTAGTGGGAAAACCTTGCTGGAGACCAGGCAACAGCCTGCAAAGAGAATAAATGCAAATGGAGTCCTAACCTGGATGCACTGGTTTGGTTTATTTCTGTGTAGAACCCTTTTGGCACGTGTCCCCAGGGCGTGTGTGAGAGTTGAGTAGTCACATTACACAGCTCTTGTCATTCCTCCATGTGGCTTTTGGGCCTGTGTAAAAGGGAATCTTGGGGGTTGTGGAGCAAACTATGCTGATTTTGACAGTTTCTGCCAAGTTTTTCTTTCCTGCTCTCTGTGCTTGCCCCAAACACACCCTGTGCAGCTTTTCCATCACAAGTCTACTTTGACTTCTATTAGGGGCGATGTCTTATTTTCCTGAGTGTTATTGTCCTCCCACACCCTGTGTGCCTTCCTTAGAGAGATTTTCTTGCTTTTTTACCCCAGTGGACAGCTCCCTGCCTAGCCATCCAGTTTTACAGTATTTCGTATCACACCTCATAAAAAGGGATACAGTACAAACATTCTGCCAGACAGACTGCTCATGTGATGCTGATGGCTCTCTGAACCTCTTCCTGGTTCACTTGGAGTCATTATCATGTGTGAGGGACTGTTCATTTTAGCAGTTTGTAAAGTGATGCTGCCCACTCCAGTATAAAGTGCAGTAAGCCACTCCACAAACATGTTTATTAATGTGAATGCAATGCCAGTGGTGTCTGAGTGTAAAATTACCAAAGCTATGTAAATTCCCACTTTGTCCAATGTGGAAAACCAAAAGTGTAGAAATTTCACTCATCTGAGATCTTTTTGGAATGCTAGACTCATCTGCTTCAGTGATTGAGAGAGGTTTTTCTATGTTTTTCAGTTATTTCTATGATACGACCAGTTTTTTTAACATAAAGTTGCTGAATAAGATTTAAAACAGCATAAAAATGTGCTTTTCGTTCCCAATCTATGCATGATAATGAGAGATGCCTCTCTTTTTTTTAAGGATATGATGTCCATACTTAAATGTGACTCAGGAAATCACTTCCAGTATTTCTTTCTTTAGTAAGTCTGTTGATTTGAATTCACAATGTTTTAATAAAATTTCTGCTTCTCTCCTCTCCCATGTGTCTGGCAGATTCAGCTAATGCAAGTCATCTCAAAATTCTGTTTTTCTGTATTTTAATCTCCATCCCTCTGCAGAATAATCAGTCAGATAACAAATATAGCAGATAATACAAAATTTTCCAACATAAAAACTCTAAGAATTTATAGCATGATTATGTGTATGTTCAGTTATACTACTGACTAAATGAGTGGAGGACAAAGACAGCATATCCTCAGAGATTGGAAAACTGAACTAGCAAATTGAGTTTAATGGCTGTGTCTAACAGCAAATAAGAGGGTTGTAATAGCAATGAATAAGATTTCTTTTTTTTTTTTTTTTTTTTCTTTCTGGGAAAATAATGGAGTACAGAAAGAAAAAAAAAAGATGATTAAAACCTGTTGTTTAGGTCAGTGCTTCCTCTGATTATTTAAATTATATTTAAGACTAGGGAAGCAAGCCCTGGGGATTAACAACTGTCAACCTTTCACTACTATCAAAACAATTCCAGCTCATGAGCAGTGAGAAATACTTACTGAAAAATGAAAAACTTCCTTTTTTTTTTTTTTTTTTTTTTTTTTTTTTCTCAGAAAGATTAGGATGAAGAGGCTGTGGGAAAGAGGGCAAGTGGCTCTGCAGTTTTTGTCTTTCTTGATAGGAAAATATGAAATTCCATGGCTGTGTTTGGTATGTGCTTAGGGAGCCCTGGATATATGAAGGCTGCAGATGGAGGTGCCAGTGGAGATCATCACTTTGTTGATGTTTTGCTGGATTTTAACCCACCTCTATACAATCCCAACTCACAACAAGGCTATTCATGAAAATGGCTTTTGGGCTCTTTCACACCTCCCTGATCTCACTGAGTGTTCATGTCCTTTCACTCCATCATAAATAGCTTGATTCTTCTGGAGGCTCCAGGAAAAAAGCTATTTTGATACCGTTTTTTCTTAATCGTTGGTATGCTCAAGTACTACTGGATATTCATGAAGCTGGTGAGATAAAATACTTTGCAAAAAGATCATCCTTGGAAATAATGACTTCCAAAGTCCACCTTAAGTTCTTTCCAGGTACAATAAAAATGATTAAAAGGGAAAAATACAGTAGGCATTCAGTATAATGATACTGGGATTTTTGTATTATTATTAATTCTTTCATCCTTGCTAGGTTTTATGACATCTCTCAGTAGAGAGACAGAGATTCAGAATGAGGTGATACTCTGAAAAGAGTATGATTCTCTTCTACAGAGCACTTTTCTAGCTTGATTTTCTTGATTTCCCTCAGCAATAATGGTGTCCTGTTTGGTTGCCTCCTACATAAAATTCCGTTCACATCCAGAAGGGGGACTCACGATATTAAATTTCAGCAGATGCAATGAAATCATCCCCTATGTTTTTCCTTCAGAACATCCCTTTCTGATACTGTTGTGGTTCTTTCTTGGCTTCCTCCATCAGTCTTTCACTGCTTTCACTTACATAGCTTTTGTTATTACGTACTTACGGATGTAGGACAAATTTTGAAGAAGTCCTGCAATGCTGGGATATATGACTGGAACCGGGTACCAGTCCACCAAGAAGGTGCTTTGGTATACCTTTTCTTTATTTATCAGACGGGTTTTCTATGCCAGGCATGCCAGTTCTCCCCACAGTTTCATTTTGTCCCCAGTGTGTAGGTAGAATCCTAGTCTGCAACTAATAAGGGAATATTTTGGTGGCTGTAATGCCCAAACACATGGGAGTGTTGCGAGACCCAAGAGAGTCTTTGGTCTACTGGATGGGCTTTCAGACCATTACCCAGCTCATGATGAAAAGAATAAATGTACATTCCTAAGCAGAGATACTCATGTTACTTTATGAGGGCAGGACTAGTGAAATATCTGAATTTTCATTCTTTCTGGGAGAGAAAAACTGGAGGTAAAAATAAATAAATAAATAAATAAATAAATAAATAAAACAGGCAAATGGCTTAGACACATCATTTTACATAAACAGCAGGCTTGTCTTTTTGCTCATCTCCAGTAAATAAATCCTTCCATTCACTGGGCTTCTTGTGAGACAGCATGTATCTCAATATTCGTGCCGCCTTGTTGAACGGAGCATTATTTCAAACCTGATATACCTGCTAGTTCTGCTGCTGGAGTTGCACAACAGTTTCAGTTGTAGTCCTATGCTTTCTCAGATTTTTTAGGATCAAGCTTTTGTGTTATAACCCTTCTAGTATTATGGGTTTCTTTCTCTTTTCTTCTAAAAAATCTGGACAAAAGAAATGACTGGCAACCACCAGGTTCAGTATGTCTGGGGAGAGAGTTATGCATTCTTCCTATTACATGTCATTTTCAATTAGAATCCAGTTTTTAACTTGACATGATAGCATTTTGGATGGATAATGAGGTTTTTTTTTGGTTCTTGAAGGATGGCTTTTTCTTGAAAAGTACTAAAAGGAAGAAAAAAGTGACAACAGGAGAATTGGTTCGAGCACTAAGCAGATGCTCTCTAGAGGGAGATTTAGTTCTTCTTTGATGATCTCATCTTGGAGAAACATCCCTTCTGTGTCTGTCAAGCAGAAGAAGTCTTTTCTAACATGTTTTGCAGTTCCCCACTTCAGGTAGCTTCAGAGAGGCACAGGGGCCACATGTGATTAAGCCGGAACTTTTATTTTAATACTGTCTCTGCAAGAAGTGGATCAGCAGTCTGCTGGGACACTGCAAGCACGGTATAAATACTAGGCATATAGGCAACCTTCTTGCTTATTTCAGAGTTCCAACTTGAGATTTTGACTCTGTTGATATAGTAAAGACTGTGTAGATTCAGGCCTTGCAGCTCAGCTATCCAAATCTGAATTAAACGGCTTTGAGCTCAATTCAGATTTGTGTGGGACTTCACGGTGGAAATAGCCTTCCTGAAGACAGGCTTGCAGTCATATTACTAATGCTCTCCAGTAATTTGTCAGCAGTTGAAAAGCATATTTTATGCTGGCTGTTATGTGTGTGAAGTCCAGGTGATTCGTGATTGAAATCACTGTCCTAGCTGGGAATTAAAAGCAGTGGAAGAATTTCAAGTTGCAGAAATAACAACAAATTGAAACTTTAACTAGAAATGATGTGGAACAGATAGATTGCAGCAGATGATATGTCAAAATATCCAGCCCAGTAGTAGCAAAATGAATCTATTGCTCACAAGGTCACTATTCTTGAGAATGGATCAAAAAGGAGACAAAGGAAAGGATGGGATGTTGGTCTGATTAGTCCTCTTGTGCAGAGGTTTACAGTCATGTCAATGTCTCTACCCTGAACAATGAATGTATACTTACATATATGAGTGTTAGCACATGAAGTCACTGTCATTAAAGTCAGGTTTCTTAAATCAATTCAATTGAAGCAGAGAGAGTGTTGCCTGTAGAAAGACCTGTTACGACTAATTTAATCCAGAAGTTTATTGATTCAACTTAATTTGTTAAGGAATTGATTTTAATGTGTGTTTAATCATAAATCAGCTCTAAATCAGTTTAAATGTGTTCACACTGAGGTTTTCCATTGGTTTGAATAAAATTGATTTATGCTTTATTTAGAATTTTGCAAATTTGGATATAGACAAAGACCTTCCTTTATTTTTGCCCTTTTGTAATGACTGTAGCACATTTCCCAGTCTTCTGGGGTGAAAGTCTAGCTGTATCGAATCAATGACAAAGCATTTTATTTTCACAGGGCCTGAATTTTGCCTAGTACTGTGTTGAGCCTTTAGCTCTTATCATATAGCAAATAAAACCCTGGATACTTGCACACTTGATATAATCAATTTTCAGGCTGTGATTTTATCCAAAACTGTGACACACGAAAACCATTTGTAAGTTTAAAAGAAGTGGGGGAAGGGAGGTTTGCCTGATTTACCATGTCTTTATTCTTTTTACCAGCAGCCTGTTCAAAATTTGTGTGGAGTTTATTCTCCAACTGTTTTTTAGCTATACCTAGCAATATGGTCTCTGTTCTGTTAATGGAGAGCCTAGAATGAGGCATACGATTTGGTAAATAATGTAAGTTACTTGCAACGCTTGATATTTTTCTGTGAATTTAGAAGGTCTGCTTATGGCTCCGACATAAAGAATAACACTTTAATATAATAAAAGCCATAATTCCTATCTGACAATACATACTGGTGGTCACTATTATAGGAGCTAGATACTTAGGTTGTTAAATAATTACTAACTGTTAGTCTGTTAAATAATCACTAACTGTTTCAAGCATGTTATAGTCTTTTTCACATAATCATAGATTTTAAGGCCATTGAGGGATTTTGGCAAAAGGTCACGTAAACACCAGCCAGGATGGGGTTGATAGTTACAGACTGGAAGCTCCAGGCTGGACTTGATGGCCCCTTTGAGAACTATTTCATGGTTTTCTGTGATTGTGTGGTGATCCCTGTCTTGTGTGACCTGCTACTTAGCATTCACACAGGTTTCCTGGTATGCAATTTCACTGCTTACAGTTGATCTGGAGTATATTTTTTAACGGCCTTGTAATTTTTCGTACATAATTTTTGAACTTTTGCCTACAGTCCATAAACCATTTCAGCATTGCATAAAGTCTTGCTGCCCCTCCTCCAGTGATGGCTGGACCGTGATGTGTTTCTGCACACTTTACTGATCAAGCGGTAATGGATTTTTGGAGGTTGACCTTTAAAAGGATGTCTAATCTTGTATAATAATTTAACCAGGGGAGATGCTTCTAATTAGGCCATTTTGAGAGCTGTTCCTGATTGCAGGTATTTAGCAATATTTATTCTTAAGAATTTTTGTTTAATTTTTCATTTTTCTAAAGATCACCTATGCATTTTTAAACAGGTGTGACATAAATGTTTACTTTTCACTGCAGTTTTCATCTCTGTTTTACCATGTAGAGTGATACTGTGGGGTTCAGTGTCTGAGCTTCAGAGTGTAACTGTGGGGATCAGTATTTGTTGTAAATAAGTTACATTGTAGGATATGTAATGAAGTATGTTGTAGAGGCAATGAGCTCCTCTCTGCATACTGTGATTGTACATTATATTGAGTGCCATGTTCAGATTTTTGCTGAGCTGACTTGGAGCTGATGGTTTGTGTAAAATGCCCAAGTTGTTTCCAGATTCCCAGTTACTGAAATGGCTCAGAGGGCTTTGGGGCTCCTTGGCTAAACTGCTTCCATACCTTCTACCAAAAATTGAAGATTTTGCTAACAGACATTACCAGCTGACGGCCACCTCAGTCATCTCAAAGGTTCAGGTCTACTTGTGCTGTGGGGAATATTCCTCCTTCATGTGCTGTGCCTCTGGGATGAGATGGTACATGCTCTGCTCCACCTATGACCAGAACCAGATGAAGACAACTGAGGAAATTTGGATTAAGTCTGGGTGGGTACAGACCCTAGTTTGTGGTCCCAGTAGAAGGTTATGCCTGAGGATGACTGGAAGTTTTCTCATCTACTTGGTAAGAAGTGGTGGTGTCTTTGTGAACTTTGTGAGAAGGAGATTGTTTGGTACTTTTAGGCAGGCTTTTATTTTGGTAAGTCCCATTTTGAGTCATTCTGTGTACTCACTGATTATTCTTTCTGGTGCTTACATCCCCCAAATCAGCTTCCTTAGGTATTCTTAGTGGTGGTGGCAGTGAGCCAATGTTGGATGAGCTGGTTACTGGTCACCAGTTGAGGCACCTTGCATCCCACAGTCTGGGAAACTCCTTCTGACCACAGTTTCCACTGAATTTCACCTGTCATGTCACCCCCTAATCCCTGTTCTGTATAACTGGCTAATGAGGTGTCCAGTGGGCCCTTCTGCTTTTCTTCTTCAGAATGGAGGATTGTTTCAATATTGGGGAAATTTATGTCAATCCTGTGGCTATAATGTTGCTTGATGTCTATTAAATGCTACATCATGCATACATGTGGCATACTGTTTCTTCTACACAACTGAGCTTTCATGGGGTGTAGGTACAGTTTGGCATGTTTAATTAGGAAGATTTCTGAAAAGGCACATAAAAGTGTGCTGGCAGTGTCTCTATAATATGTGTTGCTCTCTTTTTTGTTAAGGCTCCCACAGCCTCAAGGGGATAAGGAAGATTTTTCTGAGTATGAAGGGCCTGCCATGGATAGATCTACACTGGGTAATTTATTGGCTGATGCATGGCACACTTTCATCTGTGAAGTGGAGCTATTGCAGAATCAGAAAATGCTATTATGCCAAGAAAACAGTACACACCAGAAGAAAAAAAGAAAAAAAAAAAAAAAGAAAAAAAAAAGTGCCTATTTATGATTAGGATTAAGGGAAAGCAATCATTCATGGCCTTTGTGCATGAGCACCCCAGCATTGTTGGAACTGTGTGAAGGTGAAGCTAGATGTTGAAATGCTGAGGGGATGGAGAGGCAGCCCAGACCAGAGGAGGTGGAAACAAGAGTTACAAAACACAACATACATAGGATGTACATACAACATGTACATATGTGGTGGTTTTACCGTGCTGGGCAGCTAAACCCCACAACCGCTCTCTCACTCCCCCTCCTTTAGATGAGGAGGGGGAGAAGTAAAGCAAAGAACAACTCACGGGTTGAGATAAGGATAATTTAATTAAAGGGAAATAATTATAATAATTAAATAAAGACTACCATGAACTAAACAATTTAACTAAGGGGAAATAAAAGGGAAAGGGGAAAAGGGAGGAAAACAAACAAACAAAATAAATGAAAGCTATATGGAAGTGCAGAGGAAAGAAATTACTCTCTACTTCCCACAAATGAGCGATGATTGACCACGTCCTTGAAGCAAGGCCTCAACGCACGCAGCCGGTGTTCGAGAGGAGGACCGACGTCTTCTCAACGAGAGCCCACCCCTCCCCTCTTCTTCCTGTTTCCACCTTTTATTGCTGAGTGTGACACCACATGGTATGGAATATCCCTTGGATTGGTTTAGGTCAGCTGCCCTAGTGATGTTTCTCTCCTCACTTTTTTGCCCACCCCCTAGGAGGGTTAGAGAAAGGCCCAATGCTGTTCCACTGCTGCTCAGCAGTAGACACAACACTGGTGTGATAACACTGCTGTTCCAGCTACAAGTACAGAGTACGGCACTGTATGGGCTGCTGCCGGGAAAGTTAACATTCCAGCCAGACCCAGTACAACATAGGATGTGTAAAACTTAGAGGATTCAGCACACTGGTGGCAGGTACAGAGGTGTGCCATAGACAAAGAAATGTGAGAGAGAGAGGAGGAGATGACTGCAGACTTGGAGCCCTCAGGCTAACAGGCTAATATTCTAAGGAACTCACTAAAAAGTGTAAGTGCTACCATGAGAGAGACAGAGAGAATCACCTGAAAACTGGATTTTCATCAGCAATCTGCTGCTATAGAGAGGAATAAACTTTGAAATGATACTAAAGAAGAATGAATTTGGCATATCGTTATGTTGCACTTCTTTCCTTCTTGCTTTCTTTTCTTCCTAGTTGTTTTCATCCTTAACAGAACAATCTTAGAGAACACTGAGGTGGCTACACATGTACCACAGCTGAGACCTGAGGTTTAAATTTTGTATACTCATTGATCTGGTGCATCTTCCAAGTCTGATGATGAACTGTTATCTTAAGACCCAGTCCCATTAACAGTGAAGTCACAGGATTTGCTTTCAGGTGATTCTCTCAGCTGTACTAGACTCTCTTTGGTGACCTACTGGATGTCTTTTTTTTCAAGCTAAGACAGAGATTAGTGATGAAAATCACTAATTAAAAAGAAGGAGATATATGTATGAGTCAGCAAGCCACCCATCCTCCCCTCATCTGACTTCAAGGCTTACAACTTGAGACAAAATTTTCTTACATGGAGTCCTGAAATTCAGCTCCTAAATCAAAAATGGCCTCATTTTAAAAAATCACATTAAGAAAGCACTTGCAAGTCCGCTTGAAATCCATGGGATTTATGCCTGCATAGCATTTCTGTGCATTGGATTGCTTTCATTTTAGTGCTCAAATAAAGATTCTGGAGTCTACCTTTATGCACTTAGGTATGTAAAATATGGGCCTGCAGATTTTTATATCGACTTTATGAGCGGTTGTCCCTGAATTGTTTATTGCATATCAAGTATATTTATTTTACGCTGTCCCCACATTTTCAGTCTCTATGATCAGAGTTTTTTTATTGACAATGTCTAACAGGATCATAAAAGTTTATCAGGGATGCAGCTAGTTGGAGTCAGCTGCTACCCTGTGACACAGAGGAGTATTTAATGTAATCAGGCTGTGCGTTCCTGCAGACATGATCATCAGTAAATAAATTAAGTGTTGACCTTTAAATTGTAATCTTTATGTTACATGCTTGCTCACACATAGCTTCTCTTGTGTAACCTACATTTTGCTATCTTTGAATGCAGTTCCCTGTCTCTGAGGAGGTCGAAGCTTGGAAACTGATATCTTGAGTGACTGCATGAGGCTGGATAGCCTGGCATTATCTTGTTACACTGAATAAATGTACACTGTCTATCTTTCTTTTATGGGCATGATACTTCTACTAGGAATGCCCATTTGTCATTACCATCCTTTTCCAGAATCCACTAAAGAAGCTTTTTACTTGTACAGTGGACGGAAGTATGGAGACCTTCTCCATTTGCACAGCACTTTTTCCATATGCCCATTTTCTGTGTCCTATTCAAAAAGTTGCCTTCCCAATATCATGTTATCAGACAGTCCATGACATTCTCTTTGGAAGAGTTTACTGTGTTTCTGATAGGGAGAACAAAATGGAGATTAACACAACCTCAAGTAGCAGCTTCATGGCAAGGGGTAAATTTCTATCAGTTCTGGTACGAAACATACTTGAAAGCTTCTCATTCAGAATAAACCAGGACTTTAGGTGGATATCTTTGAGTTCATTGTGTGCACCATTACTTTGAAAGGATGGAGGGAGAATTCAGGACTGTCACACCTAAATGTGTCAAACCTGTCAAGCTCAATGAGTTTAGTCTCAAATGATCCACAGCTAGAGATAAAAACTCCCAGTCAGGGTAGTCAGAGTTGCAGTTGGTTTTATGATTGGCTTTTGGGAGTAGCTACTCTGATTTACAATAGCATTTACAGGTTCCTTGCCTGGTCCAATGTTCAAAGAACATGACAGTAGTGTTATATTCCTCCCTCTTGCTCCATTTCTTGGCTCCTGAACTTGATGCTAGCCTTTCCTGTGGTGTTCTTCTTTCTCTTGGCCTTTACAATATCTAACATTTATGAAAAATAAAATCCTTTTAACATCATGAAAGAGAATGAAATTCTGTGGATCTTTGTTTTACATGTAGTGCTTAAAAAAAAAAAAAAAAAAAAAAAAAAAAAAAAAAAAGTTAGTTTTGCGTTTTTCCTTTTGCTCTTCTTCACAAGCATAAGTATTCAAATCATATCAAGACCCAGACGCTACAATGTATCCGGACATATTTTTGAAAGAGTTCAGAACTGAAAAAATTCCATTTAAGCAGCTAAATTATTTGTTTGATTTTCCAATCTCTTAGATCATATTCAGTTACTCTGGTAACTGAATAGGCACTCTGCTGTGGGATTATCTATCATTACCCGCAGTGTTTTATCATATAGATAATCTGCACAGAGACTCAGCATGCTGGAATGAAATACCAAAGTTTTGAAAAGTGCTCAGAATCCAAACGTTTCTTGAGAGAATAATAGAAAAAGTTTAAAACAATGGAAAACAATATATATATTTTTTTCAGTTGTCTAAGCAGGAGCGGTATATGTTTTAAAGTGTAGCTTATATTGTTTTTACCAGAGGCTTTAGAAAATCTGGTCTGCTGATGATAAGCCTGAGCTTGATTACAATCTCATATGCAAGGGGAGAAGGCTTTTTGGAAATAATATAATTTGTCTTGCATTACTGACCTGCCTTGAGCATTGTGCTAGAAAAAAGCAAATCTGAGGCCAAGGCAATGGGTGTTATTTTTGTGGCCTCTATTACCACTCACTAAACCATTCATCATAATTTTACACAGCAAATTGTGCACATATGCATACTGGCAACCATGTCTAATACATTCCTGTATTCAGACTCTTAAAAACCTTTGTGCCTTCCTAGGAAGAGGAAAAGAAAAAAAAAGTACCTCATGGAATTTCAGCTGAAAGCATGTAGTTGTGTGATAATATTTTGCAGGTTTCCTGTTTAATTTGTTCGATGTGTTGAGGTTCCATGCAGATTAACTACACAATCAAACACTGAGGGTGAGGAGATTGCTGTGCTTTGCCAAACTCACCAAAGTCCAGAGAGAAGAAGTTATCTCCAGTCATACATTATCAATGTGTCTTTTGCAGAGTGAATATAGAAATGTGTGTTCCTTATCTGCAGTGATATTATGCAGGCCAGCAGACATACATTTCTGAAAGAAAAAGAAAAAAAAAAAAAAAAAAAAGGAAAAGCAAAAAAATGACAGGCATTCAAGCCACTACAATAAGCAGTGATCTAACACCTTGCATGCTTTTGCCTGTCGTGCTCTCCCAACAGTGCAGGGACCTTTGCTGACACGGCTGCCACTTCTGTAGGGCTTGTCACAGTGAGGCAGCCCTCTCTGGCCGCTATCACCCTTGGTGCTTTCCTAGAAAGTCTGTCAAATCCAGGGAGGTCCACAGATCACAGAGGGAGGTCTTGATCAGGGAGTGTGAAAAGCGTGGGGTTGGACGTGGGTGCCTTTCTGTATGTCTAATTGACTCTTAAAATGTGAGGCCCTCCCAGGGTTCCGGCATATTTTCAGTATAAGGAGTACAAATAAATTGGATCCCACCACACCTTTCATTCAAGCAGTGCCATTTTCAGGGTGTTCGCACAGTTACTTTCCAGTGTCTCTCATCGGGATTTGTTTATTTTCTTTGCTATCTGGCCCTTGTCATTCCATGACTGATGGCACGTGGGAGAGCTCTGCTGCTGCAGTACCAGAGAAACTTTCAATGGCACTGTCCAAAACTTGTTCTACAGTAAATTCTGGAAGTCTCTTTTCAATATTGAGAATATATTTTGACCAAGTCACCCTGTGCCAGATGGCATCTGAACCTCTGTGCATGTGTGGGAGACCCAGAAAGTGCTTTCTGTGCCCATTCTCCCTTGTTCCTCCCGGTGGTGGCCAGCTTCACCCAGAGCATTGGATAGAAGCCCTGGTGGTGGCAGAAGCCATGCTCCATGGCAGGCAGTGAGATGCAGGTGGAAAGGAGCCAAGCTGACAGGATATGCCTTAGGGACAAAGGAGAAAGGGGTAGAGAGGCAAGGGCAGGGAGGTGCTTCGGGAGGAGCAATGCCTAGTTATCATTATAAATATTCTTGACACCTTTAAAAATATTTTTTACAAGACAAGTTCCTGGCTTACCAGAACCAGAAAAACTGACACAGACTGTGACAAAAGTGAACTACCTCTTGCATCTGTGGAAGCCATAGCTTCCACATCTCAATCCAAATATACAGAGCTGTAGTTTTATCAGCACGAGCTGTCTTGTATGCCTGACAGGTCTGATTAGCTTTTGCAAAACTGTAGCTGAAAGGAAACAAACATAGTGTAAGTGAAAAAAAAAAAAAAGAAGGGAAAAAGAAAAAGAGAGAGAGAGAGAGAAAGACACAGTCTCTTTTCTGTCATGTCTGTGAACAGCTTTTACTGCTTTCCCTGGAGAGCCTGCATGCTTGGACAGTGAGTTACTGTGAATTAGTGAGGGTCACTGCCATTGATTAAATCCTCTTTTATGTTTCCTGGTAACTCCTGAATTATGGCAAGAGTTGAGCATATTAATTTAACACTTTTTTTTTCACTGACAGTTCTTATGGAGGAAGAAATCTGCAAGTCATTTTGCACAGATAATGTTGAATTAAAATAAAATTCGGGAACAAAATGGCATCTCCCTTTTATTCCCAGTTTTACCCTGCTATGTTGACAGGAAAAATCAATAACCAGTTGAAGTCTTTAGCACAAAATTTTGAGCTTTGCAACTGTGGTTATTCTCTTAATTTATTTGAGATATGGGATCAGGATATAATGAGTGAAATATATTCAAATAAGGAATACCATCTCTTTATTTCATACCTCTGCAGCTCCTTTTCTGATGTAGTGACAAAGGATTATATATTAGGTGACACAATGAAATTATTAGCATAAACCTCACTTGTAAAGGTGATAATTAATGCTAATTATTTTTGTTAGAAAAGTTAAAGGTTGTATCTTTCAAAAAATCCTTCCCTCTTGGATAAATACTTGAATATTTGCATATGTGCATATGTAATTGTACATGTATATACAAATAGATGCATGGACACACACACTATTACAAAAGTGTAAATATTTAAACACATTGTTAAAACAATATGTGGACATTCGTTCTATGGAAAGCAAAAATTATTATGGTAGCATTTTGGGAACATGTTGGAATTTCCAAAATTGTCTTGGGGGATGGGGGCAGGAGAATGGAAACTGACATATAAAAACACATTTTGAGGGAGATTTCCTTCTGACCATGAAATCCTGGTCCCTGTTCACTCACCTGGTATGTCACAGTGCTTGAGGCAGCTCTGTCACTGCCCCAATCCCTGTGCCTGCCCCATGTCTAGAACCTCCACTGTGGCTCGATAGCCACACCTCAGTGTCTCTTTTGCTGTAGACCTCATTTTCCCACTGATGCTTATGCCACTCTGCTCTGGGCCCAGTGTCCAAGGAAATCAGAATACCTCTGGCTTCCCTGGGCAGTCCTGTGATGAGATCAGAAAGGTCGCCTCACATGTGGGACAGGCAACACTGCTCTCTAGCAGGCAAGCACATATCAAACATGTCTCATCATTTGATACACATCTCTCAGAATTAAGGCTGTGATGGTGCTGCTTGATTTTTGCCTGACCAGAATAATAATTAAGAGCAATTTACATCAGCAAGTCCCTACAAATGCATGAGCACCAAACATCAAAACACCATCAAGCATGTTCCAGGGTGTCAAACACTTTTTTACACAGGACCATAGTGGAAACCTATTACCATCACAATGATCTGCATGTTGTAGAAAGTCATTTGGCCATACTGCCCATTCACTTCCTCAGACAATATTACAGCTGTTTAAGAAACAAACCAAAAAATAACAGTACATTATGCTAGAGGTGCTGCATGGGACTAACAGCTTCCTGAGGGTATAGGCTAACAATGGGGCACAGCTGAGCTGAGATAGACTCACATGCTGTCACCCATCAACTGACCAGATGTAACTTTCCATAATAGCCCTCCCCAGTTATGTGGTAAAGGTGTTGTATTGAGCCTCAGGAAAAATTAGGTGGTTTACCTTGCTACAGAAGCATGGTAAAAGCTGCTTTGCAGCTAACACGCTGGGTCAAATGAAGGGTAGCATCTCACAATGGCACTGTATTTTTGTGTAAATGCTGTGCTCAAAGACCAGTACTGGATAAAGAGTATTAGAGGTCTTTAGCTTAGAAAGTCCTAAATGGTTTGAAATTTATCTACAGAATAAATGCTATTGTTACAACATGGTAGAAATTGAGATGCATCAGCTGGAGCTCATCAGTGTGTGGGAGCTGTTGGCTGAGCATTTTCAATGCAGTGTCCCCTTCTGGGTCCAAAATATCCTTAATTGATATTGATTCTCTTGATGGACTTCCAAGTCCGTCGTCTCTTGCCTCAGGGAAAGGATGTAGCCAAGCTGAGATTTGTGCTAGGTATATAATGTGGGTTATAATGTTTGGCTGGAGCAAGAGCCCTTCCTCAGATTAGGGAAGCTGTTGAGCTTGTACTCTTGCTTTTAGCTTTTTGTCGCATCAGCTGGACCTGGAGCCTTTGGATATCCACTGACTCATAGCAGTTAAAATAAATAACTCGTCAAGATGTCCTCCCTCTATATTACCTGCCTCGTCTGCCTGATGCAGTGTGCTGTCTTGTGTCTAGGTGCTCATGATCAACTAAGTGTTAATAGTGCTTTATACCATATTCAGAAATAGCACTTCAATTCTCACTCAGGCAGAATTGTCTCGTAAGACCAATGTAGGAAGACTCCAAAGAAACAAAGTAGACTGTCATTAGATACACGCTTATGCTTTAAGTTTGATGTGTGTTTACACACAACTGACCCTTACTTATTAAGTTCTGGTGCAGAAGCATTGCTTGCCTGGTTGGGGTTTTGCTGTCTGGCTTTGCCTACATCAACTGTGGTTAGCACTGTTTTCTTTTTTGAGGATGGCCTAATCACCAGCTCATTCTTTTATTTCTTTAGCAGTGCCTCCCAAATTGAAGGAAATGAAAAACCAAGAGGTTGCTGTGGGTCAGAAGCTAGTGCTAAGGTGTGAAACCACTTCAGAGTACCCTGCACTCAGATTCAAATGGTTAAAGAATGGAAAGGAAATAACCAAGAAAACCAAACCGGATAATGTCAAGATCCCCAAAAAACAAAAGTAAGTACAGAGACATATGTCACAAGTGGAGCTGGGAGGGGTGGGGAGAAGACTGCTCACAAGAAAACAAGCATTAAGGTTATTAATTGCGGCATCACAAAGCTAAAAGCTATGAGGTAAAGAAGAAGGAACTTTAAAGAAGCAGATGCTGACTTTGTTTTTTGAATGTATGGATGAAGTGGTAGTATGGTATAAATATTTCATAAATAATTTTACCTTTTCAATGCCTGTTTCTTCTCCGATAGCCAAAGGCTATCATCTTAACCAGTAAATCTTGGAGACAGGCTATTTTTAAACTACACATGAGAACAGAGGTACCTTATGTTTATTGTCTAAAATCCAAGAACATTTAAAATCATCAATGCAATGTGAATTTGGAAATATTTTTGAAATTTGCTTTGTAAACAATCTAGTCCTGAAGAAGGGCTGCATGCTTTCTGTTTTAGCTTCAAGTGTGATATGCAAGCTTGCAGCAGTCCTTTGAGAGAGGCATTCCAGCATATGCAGGACAAAGCACAAGTCCAGCAGATGCCAGATGAGTAGCAAAGGCTGCAAATCTCATCTTCCTGCCTGGTGGAAAGTGTCCCCAACACATGACTGCTGACCAGTGCCAAGGGATTGTGTGGTGCCCTGTTTCAGAAGGGCAGGCAGAAAAAACTATACAACCTATTTTCTACATTGATGAAGGAGAAGACTTTTGCTATGGGGTCTCTACCTTGTTATTTAGGCTTAGAAATTTTGATTGTGCCTGCTCCTTCACCAAAAGGCGACATGAAAATCTGTCTGAATACAGCCCTTCAACGCTTACTTCTGTCTCAATACAACGGTTCAGCTCTTACTTCTGTTCTTAGTAGGCAGTGGTGCAGTTTACTGCACTGGGGCTTGCCTCCCCTTTGTGCAACACACAGAGGATTTGGTGTGGACTTTACAGAAGATCTTTCCTCCAGGGTATTAAGTGCCCTCATACTTCATCAGATCTCACATCAGTAGAAAAAATAGCAGCCAAAATCAAACAGGTGCTTGACTTTCCAGAATCATTCCAGTTGAAAACTAGATGTTATGACTTCCCTTTTGGCTTTCTGTGCCCCAAATAAGGGCTGATGGAATATGGAAGGGGATGGACAAGCATCACTGCAGCTGTACTGCCATGGTCGCACAACTGGAATCTGCAATGTCTCTTTCCAGCATTTGTGAAATGGAGCTGTTCCAGGTGGCAGCTAGCCTGGCAAATTATCTGGACCCATTTAGAGGGCCATATGTCTCAGTCAGAGTTGCATTTTCAGTCTAGTCTGTACAGGTCAGAGCCTGACCCTCAAGAGAGTGCTGCCCGTGAGGAGCAGACTATATTTTCTCCTGTTACTTTTTTGCTGATGATGATTGACCAAACTCACTGGAGCCTGGATTTCATCTTCTGAGGCTGGGCTTTGTCAGTTCACTGTTGGGTCAGTAACTGTTTTGGCTTCTACCAGGCACCACGAGACAGTGGAGACATTAGCAGGGGAAGTTATTTTCTGGAGCTGAGCAGGAAACATTTTTGAAAACCCAGAACTCTACTAGGATGAATTTAAAATCTCTCAAAGTTTTGAGGAAGAGAGAGAGAGAAAGGAGAGGGAGGCAAGTAAGAGGGTGAGAAAGGAGCTGGCATAATGGACACTCACTGATAGCCGTTGATTAGACTATGTATGTGGAATATGTGAGGCTATTTTACAGGTTTATGTGCCAAAATACATCTAAAATTCCCCAAAAGATACAGAGAAAAAATACCCTATAAATTGTACCTCTTTCTGGAAAATGGAAATCTGAAGTCCTAGTCCCTCACAGTAAGTGGGCAGAGTGCAGACTTGGATTTCACACTGGTGTGCTATCCCAGCGATGGAGGTATCACTCATCCTTAGAATTTCTCTGTTCTATTTTCTGTTTTAAAACAGAATTTTCAGTATGGAAAAAAGAAGTCCTTCCCCTTACAGATGTAAAAATCACTAGATGTAGAGTACGAAAAGGGGGAAGACAAGGGTTGCCTTTGTAACCTTTGCCTTTGCTGATATCTAAAGCATTTACTTCGTCATTCTACTTGGAGATTTTAGCTTGGGGACATATGAGTGCTTTGTCATCTTTTCTTTTGCTGTTTATGTGTGCTTCCAGTATAAAGTAGATGCGAACAGCTTAAGAGGAGACAGATTTTTTGACAAAACTGGGACAAGCATGTGTTTTAAAGCTAGAGGAAAAGGGGTGAAAAGGCATTGCAAATGGGAATATAATAAGACATATAAATTAGAGTAAATAAGGTCACATTAAAAAATCCTATCTCAAATGAAAGAATATCAATGGTCAAGATGGATTTTTCTTTTTTTTTTTTTCTTTTCTTTTTTTTTTTTTCCCGTGACAAAACATTAATAAATGTTTGTCTTGTTCATATGCTGCCATATTGTTAGAGCTAGCATTTTAGTGTGAATTTGTTACTACTATCCAGGGTTGGGAAACATCATCTAGGAAGGCTAGCATAGCTGTGGAGTTGTCTAGGATTCATGTCTACTTTAAAAGTTGTATGTTTACAAAAAAAAAAAAAAAAAAAAAAAAAAGCAAAAGCCAGAAGTGATTTCTGATATTTTTAGATTTTATAAGAAATCATGTTTCTCATTGTGTGATGGCTAAATAAAACCTGTTTATTGTGGGGAGAAAATAAAAGTTTCTGAACTCTGGATATTTATCTTTAGATTTTTAACAATTTGTAAAAAAATTCTGGCAGAATTATGAAGTGTAGTTCAGAGGCAGAAAATTAAGACTTTAGACTGACACCTGGAGCACACATGGAAAAGATGATACTGAAACTTGGTATTTTTGGATGTCCAGTGTGAATGCTACTGGTTCATAAGATTTGCAGAAGTGAAGTAGGTAGGTACTGACAGTATTTTCCTTTTTTGAAAAAGGAAAAAAAAAAGTTTGAAAGACTGTAATAATGCAAGTTTCCTTCAGACTTAGCCTTCTGAAAACCGGCACTTCGTTTAAATTGAACTTCAGGGATCGCTTCTCCAAACTCACTAGAATGATTTCAGGGTGGTTGATTCAGAAGGCACAGGGGACAGACATGCAATGACATTACAGTACAGCAGGTGAATCACACTAAATGACTGTGCCTCTTTTCATTCCTCTGGAAAGTCAAATGAAAATAAGGGTTTAACATTTGGTGAAAAGTGCTCTCTTTTTACCTCAATTTTTTTAATTAAAAGCATGCAGTAAGTGAGTTCCTGCTGCTCTTAGCACTCCTGGTGATTCACTATGCCATATTCTATTGATTTATCTGTATAGATAAGTTATAAGTTATTCCTCTGTGTCAATGGAGATAGAGCAAAAGTTGAACACTAGACAAGGCCTTTTCACTTGTTATTTAAGCATTCCTGCTGGTGTCCACTTGTACCAGTAATGTTTCATTTTCCTTCTCTGCATTTCAAGTTCAGGTAAAGACCTCACATTTTTCTGTTGGGTAGTAACCTGTACAGGGTCAAGCTCTCTTCATTATGTGAACAGGAGCTTCTGTATCAGGATTAGGATTTGGGAGCAGGAGGAAGGTGGTTGCTAATTCACCAAGATGATGGCTTTGGAAACAGCCGTTCATGAGAAAACTTCATATGCAAGTGCCCTGCAACTTGGGCTTCATCCAAGCATAGCCTGGATATTTGCTCGCAGACAGGGAATTCTGGATGACAGATGGAGCCTGGAAGCAAAATGAATTCAAGCAGTCAGATAAGGTGGGCTGGGACTGCATTCTGTGGATGTATTTTTTCTCTTTCATGTATGAATACAAGCTCAGCAGTGGTGATGAACTAAAGATATGTCAGAAGGAAACCTTAGAGGGAGAGGTATTTTTTGGTGTAGCATAGTATAGGTTGAGAAAATGACAGGCATTTCAATGTAAAATCTCTTAAAAGGGACTTTCAGTGAATACTGTGGGAGTACCAAATTGCTAGGGAGCTGCTTCATTTACAGCCATTAATGAGTCATCTTCTGTTCTGTTTTGAATTCTGTCCTGATATGTCTCGATAATATCCTTAAGATTACAAAATGTTGATCTTATTTGGCCTTCTTGCAGAGTTTTTCTACAAACAAGAATGAACTTGGATTGCTAGAAGTAGATTTGTAAACCATATGGTTGTTTTACCTATTTTAATGTCACTCTAAAATCATAAAAGGAAGTCTGACTTCCTTACCTCTCTCTGTAAGTGCAATGTAAAACAAAGAATAAAAATAGATGCATAAGGGAAAAGGAGCTTCTTCCTCTAAAAGCCAGGAGTTCCATGAAGGTTGTTTGCATCAATATTTCTTGATATCATAAAGGGGAAAGAGACTGCAGCAGACACAGAGTGAGTGCCCAAATAAAAGTGATATAGCTGCAGCTCTGCTTGCTTATCAAAGTGAGTTCCCAAAAGAACTGAGCCTTCTTATGTTTTCTTTTGAGGTCTCCTGAAGCTACAGCTAGCTCCCCCTACACACAAATGTCTGCAAGATTGGCTGAAAGAAACATGTGGAATATAGGAAATATCATATGTCCATGCAAGCTGTTAGGTGGCACAGACCACTGCCAGGTACATGAATAGGTGGCAGGAAGCATGAAGAGCAGATCATTTTTACTGTGGTATAAACATAGCTGTGAGATGCAAAATTCTCAGCCAAAGAGTCAGTAGCATTTGTCAATGTCTCAACCACTCCATTCTCGTGTATTCCTGGTTACCACTAGCTGGAGTCTGTTCTTGCATATTACCTGAAATGCAGCCTGGAACACAGCCCAGTTAATTAATTCAGCATCAGGAAGTAGCCTTAAAACATTACCTGAGAAGGAGCTCCAAATAGTCAGCTATTCAGTTATTTACCTTTTAGGCGCACCTTAGCAGTTGATAACGTAAGTTTGGCTGCTGTCTCTTCTTTGAAGGCCAGTGGCCTCAAGAAAGCAGCCTTCCTTGATGGCATGAAGGGAAATGTTTGTGATGGAGGTTTCTAGCAGAGCTGAGTGTTAGGACCTTCACATAGAGGCAGAGAAGGCTGAGTTGTCTATAACCAGTTGTTTGACAGTAGTTGGGATAGTTGATTGTGGTGGAGAGGGATGGCTCTCAAGTATGTGTTGGAAGCAGCACTGAGTGTTTTGGTTGCTCCAGAAGCCCTCCTGCTACAAGAGACTTGTCTCTGGTGTGAACTCAGCCCAGCTCAATGATACCCAGAAGGGATAACATGTTATGATGTCTGAATGAAGAGTTAGGAAAACATGGCTGTGCTGAGGCAAGGCAACTCCACAGATGTTGCTTACCTCAGCAGTTGCTGCTGGTGACTAAGAGTTTTTAGAGTGAAGAACCTCTGGCTCTGGGGGAACAGTCCTTAACTTTAGAGTAAGCCAATACAGGGAAACCCATGTTCAAGCACTCTCCTAAGTGACTATTCTGTGGGTAAATGAGGGGGCTTTGCAGCAGGCAAAAACTTCCCCAAAGCACTTATTTTAAACAGAAACTAGGAACAGCAGTAATTTGTATGTTTTCCCCAAGCCAGTCATTCTCTGCAGTCTAGGTAATGGGATTATTGGTATCACATGAGTTGGGGACCCCTTGAATGACACCAGAACATGTTTCTACCCAATTAATGGGCAGGCAGGAGTTCTGCATTTTAAAATCTAATCTCAAAACCTTGGAGACTGATTAAATTACATCTCTGAGCCAGGAACAAAATGTAGCTTCATGCAAATTGTGCTCCTGCCCATAATTTTTTGTTAGTGCTGGAAAGTGATTTACTATTGGGGTTTCAGAGGTTGTTAAAGAGAGTGGTGTGTCCTAATCTCATGATTATTTAGTCAGATGTTGGAAACTACGGTACTTACCCAGAACTCTGCTACTGGCAATATGAACCTGTAGGAAAGGATAATCTATTTTAGTATTACACCCATCTCCATGGCATCTGAATAACCAACAGTTCAGCTGAGGGAGGAAGGCTGTTTTTCAGAGATTTCCTTTAAGAACAAAGCTTCCTTGCAAGCAAAAAAAAAAAAAAAAAGCATAAATAAGTATCTTTAATTGAGTTAATTACTATGCCTGTTTTCCAGCATCTTTGAGGATAGAGGTTTTTTTTACTTTCCTTCCTTCTTTCAAACCTGAATAGTGTTAATCTGTCAGAGTATAAGAATGGAAGACAAGACTCTGCTGAGAGGTAAAAAGAATGTGTTGGTTCATGCAGTGACTGTTACTCTAATACAGGATGTTTACATGCTCTATTTTTTTTTTTTTATTTTGCAGGAAATACTCTGAGCTTCACATTTATAGAGCCACGTTGGCTGATGCTGGGGAATACGCATGCAGAGTGAGCAGCAAACTAGGGAATGACAGTACTAAAGCCAGTGTTATCATCACGGACACCAATGGTAAGGCTTGGCTCTTTATTTTACTATTGCATTCAGAAAGACCATGTATTACAGGTCTTTTGCCGTCAGGGCAAAAGGGACTGAAGGAGGGGAAAGATTTGCTGGTGAAAGTGGAAACACTGAAATCTGTTAGGTATGCTAAGAAAATGAATCAGGCCAGACTTAGCTACTGTGTAGCTGAGGTGCTTGGCTTTCCTTACCAGGTCAAATGGGATGTCTCCTATGAATCTGAGGAGAGAACACTTCTGTGAGACACTTTCCATCACCAAGTCTAAGACACAGTCTAAATAGTCAAGATAAGAAGACAGTGAAAGAAAGGGAATATTATTTTAATTATTGTATGCGTGAGTAGCAGAGGCACTATAGGGGGCTTTCACTTACTATAAAATGATTCTCAATCTGACTTCTAATCTAGAACTCCACTCTTTGTCTTTAAGTAATATTTGCATAGTTCTAGTTGGCAACAGTTTTCCTTTCACAGAGGTTGACAGTTTTATTTTTTCTTCATTTTTACCATAGCAAAGACAAAGGCATGAATATATTCAAAAGTGTACTATTCAAAGCCATGAATGTATTTCATGTACTTTGATTCAGGTACTATTTTTTAAAGTCATTTTGAGAGGAACAGAGATTCCTACGAGTCAGGTAGCATTCAGACTTGCCCAAATGATTTTAAATTATTTTATATTGTTATTTTTGCAGAGATCCTTTTCATTCCACTTATGGGAAGTTCCAAATGCTTCTGACAGAATTTAGTGAGTGTTTTCTTGTACAGTAGTGTTTTAGCAGTACTGTTTCTTCTTGAGAGTGTTTTGAAGGCTGTGGTTCAGCTGGAATCTTGTTTCTTAAGCATGACATTTCTAATTCAGTTCTGATAATTCAAATTCCTGTATCTAGCCAGTTGTGAAGTATCAAACAAACATGCTGTCATTAGCAAACAAAGCATATGTTCTGTGTGTACATGAGATGGGTTTGAAGATGTTGTTGCAATGGGAATTTACCACTGATGTTTTTTTCTGTTCCGCATTGTGCCCTGAATCAGGATATAGGCATTTCAATGAATAGGAAAACAAATGTGAACCTTTGCCAGTGGGATTTCTCTTTGGCTATCTGCTGTTCTGTGGTCACACAGTGGTTGCTTTACTGTATTCACATCATGTATTTGCTATTCTAATTTATCAACTGAAGAATCCCAAGTGCTAAGATTTCACATGAGCTGTCTGGTATTACAGTCTTGATCAGATGTCAGGAGACTCATATAAAAGATCAAGTGTTATTTACCGGAATGTTATTAGGAGCAAAAATGGGTAGGTGTTTCTGTATAGCTTTGTAAATGCTCTTGGTTTCCATGAACACAAATTTTGATTGCTCACTAGCTGCTTACATGGAAAACTCCTGTACTATTTCCAAGAAACTGGAGTTTCCAAAACTCAGCTGTAGACACTGAGCCTGAAAAAAAAATAAAATAAAATAAAATAAAATAAAAAGTGTGGGCATCCTCCATTACTTCCTCATACAAAGAATAGTGACCTGGCTGGGGAACACACTTGGGACTCTATTCCTATGCTCTGTGACATTAATTTTTCAACTTCCCTTTGGGTTGTGCTGAATGACAGAAAAACACTCTTACTGCAGGGAGATGGGAGCTTGGTTTGGAATGAGGACATTTTCAGACAAACCCTTCAAAATGAATTCATAACCAATATGTTAAAATTTGTCTAACGTTGTTGTTTAAAACACAGCTGTGCATGCAAACCCCCTTGATAACAGGTAAAAATCTAAAAAGTCAATCTAAACCTGACAGCTGGGTCTTTTTTGTAAAGATCTGAACTGCAACATCGCAGTGATACTCGATAATCTAGAATAAAGCATGGCAGCATTCATTGGATGAATAAATCAATCATGCATATTTGGTTGCCACACATACATTTGAGCCCCCTCCCCCCCCCCCCCCTTGCTGTTGCTTATAAATTACTAGTACAATAGTTCCTGTTTTGTTTTTTTTGTGTTGTTTTTTTTTTCCCCCAAGTATGGAATTTTCCACCTGGTCTTGAGGAACAGCATGGGCAACATCTGGTGACTTAAGAGCAATGGATCCCTAAGGCCTCAGAGGGCAACATCTGCTTTACAAACAGGGACAGACCCCCTGCATGGGTGACCTCCTCACCCCTTCTTCCCCTGCATTCCCTGACCTCTTCCCCTTGCTAGCTTAATGACAGATTTGGGATCCAAACTTGGTAATGAGCCCTGAAGGGTAGTCATTACTCAGGTCCCATATATATCTGTGTGGTCCTGCCCTATTCATAGTGTGTGTGTGTGGGGGGGGGGGGGGGGGGGGGGGGGAGGGAAGGAGGGAAGCATATTTAGCACTTATTTGTTATTTTCTGACAATTGACATTTGGAGTAGGACTGGTCCAGGGCAGCCCAGGAGCTGCTGTAGAAAACTAGTGCGTGGTAGTGTGTGGACTTCTGAGAAGGGTGAACCTCTGCAGAGTAGGCAGGGAGATTTCATCTTCCCATCTCCAACAGATAGAGTGACAGAGGGGTAAAGACTTGACTTTCCTGTGGTCATACTAAGCTGCTCAGCTACATGTACCCTAACTTCAATTATCCACTTAGTATCCACCATGGGCACCTGTATGCTCACCTGGTCATGTTTATTATGTGTGTTCTGCTATCTACAACCTTGATCCTCCTTTCCCTTTATGCTGTGTACTTTAAGACCAAGGATAGATAAGGCAATTATATTTCTGGACATCAGGTTATTTTTCTTTCCACTAAAATATTACTGTTTTTCAGTATAAAAATTCTGTGTTTAATTCCCCAGGATTCTGTCAAAGTTTAACTATTTTGGTAGAAATTTTCTTTGCTGGTGTATGCCACAAAAGAGAACTCAAAGGCCGGACTAAAGGTCTATCTACCGTGATACCTTATCTCTGCTATCAGCTAGCAATGGATATTAAGAAAAATCACACAAAGAACAAGACACACAGCTTTTACACTAAGGTCCTTCATCTGAAAATGAAAAATATTTACTCCTTGATCCAAAGCATAAAAAAGGAGTATTTCTTAATGAAAACACTGTTTGTTTGTTTGTTTGTTTGTTTGTTTTTTAATGAGCAAAGCACTTTATTTTTCCTTAACCCTATGCTAGGAAGGATAACTTTCTTACTGAAACAATAATAGTCAGCGCAATAACTCCTGTCTTTTTTACTGCTACAGTTATGATTATCATTGCTATTACTTAAAACGGCATTATTTTCTCTTACAAAAGTTTTCACTACGTATGAACATACACACAAAAAAAACACATGCAGCATATGCACTGTTATCCTCCATAGACTTTTTTTTTTTTACATTTTTATCCTTTTTACTGAAAAATACATAAAGCCTCATCTATAGAGCCACATCTATGGATTAAAAATGCAGCAAATGTAAAAATACGTAAATAAACTCTGGAGTTTTTTTCATGGTTTGTTAGTTTGTTTTGCCATTTTTAAAAGCAAGCAGTGGGAGTTATTCTGTTCTCTTTTAAATTTCTAACAAGTATAACTTGCCCACAGGATATGAGCTTCATTCTTACTTTCCTTCACTCTTATTCATGTATACTCCCCTAAGAAGGATTATAACGGAGGTTGGTTTAGAGCCATGAAGTTCTTCTGGCATTGTGTAAATAGCACATAGGTTTTGGTTGTGTGGTAATAGCTGCTTTTTGCATTTTGTCACGTTAGCGTGGCAAAGGATTCTTGCAGTGAATTTTTTCATGGCCCTTATCATGAACATAAGGCCTTAGCTCAATAACAGGTACTGAGAGTATACTTGCTACCACAGCCAAAGCTTTCAATTTTATGTTTGAAAACTTCCTCGCAAAATGTCTTATTTAAACAACAAGTTAAGTGACCTTGTTTTCTAAGTGTTGAGCACGCCTCAGCTACAACTGAATCTGGTGTCAGTCTTCCCCTTTAAAACCTATTGACCTAAATCTTTTGTCTCACTAAGGAGATTTGCTGGCCCTACTGTGGCTCAGCATGCAGAAGGGTGGATTCCAGCAGAGGTGCTTCAGAAGCTGGCAGTCTTTAGTATTTGCAGTTGTTGGGTCATGGCAGGGCACTGTGTGAGCTCTCATTGTGCACATCTTAGGCAAAATGAATTGACACTATTTGAGTCATCCATAGGAGCGGCTAGGACCACTTTGCCTGAATTGAAGGGAACAAGAAGTGTTCGTGTGATAGGTGCAGGTAACTCAGCTGTGGGTAGAGGTAAGCCATGGTAAATTCGTTAACTACAAAGGCAGTAGCTTGCATACGCTTCTGATTTTGCATCCTTAGGATTTGCAGTTGTACTAGTAGAGTGGAACTCTATGGTGCTATAATGGTACTACTCAGAGTTGCACAGTAGCCAATAGACATTCACCATTCATTAAAGTTTATTTTGTGACCATGCCCTTCCTCTTCTAAAGGTAGCCAGTGGCTGATCTTCAAGAAGATGGCAGAGAAATATGCAATTAAAAATATGTTGCATCTAGTACCTATTGAGCATGTGGCTAACTACAAAATACCTCAAATGCAAGAAAAGTTCCTTCCTTCTCATGCATTAATCTGTCTGAGATTTGATGAAAGCAGGAGTGGTTTTCTTCTTTAACATAGATACAGGTGATCTGGGAGCATAGATTTTTTTTTTTTTTTTTTTTAATACAGTAGGCTGACATAACGGGTCAGATTCTCAGTGGGTGTAAATCATCATTCCTGGATCAGTGTCAAAGAATTGGACCCCACAGTGGGGGAAAATAAATAAATAAATAAATAAATAAATAAATAAATAAAAAGTTGCCATTGCTCAGTTTGGCATAGGAATTTCCCTAAGAATAGATTTGAAAGTTCCTTGCAATTTGACAAATTTGAGTCCATTGTTTCAGAAAGTCAGTGCTTTTCTCATCTGATTTTGGTCAGTACTTTCTTGGATGATCAGGAAAAAGGTAAAAAGCATAGTATTTTTAAGAAAAAAGACACTTCTCCATGTCCTTGACCACACCTTCTACTCACCTATTACTTTATGTGCTGAAGAACAAATAAGAGGGTTCAGGTACTCTTTCTTTCTCTACATGTATGTAGGTGGGTATCTAACTGACAAAATCAATGCAAAAGGCTTAAGTCTTAAATCACTGCCAGAAAGTAAACATCAGTATGACAAGAAGTATCTTTGCAGCTCTCACTACCTGTGATGCTCATAGTGGTTGACTCCCCTTTACAAGTTGTTGTCTGGGCCAGGGTCCTCAGAGACACTTTAAAATCTGGAACCAGAAAACGTGAGATCAAAACTTCGATTTGTTGAAGGAAGCTTTTTGTGTTAGGTCTTTGGCACGTTAATGGGAGAAGGAAAAAAAAAAAAAAAGTGCTGTGGGGGTATAAAGAAAGGGCTCTTTGCAACAGCAGCTCTGTGCCTATTAGATGTTTGGTAATCCCCATAAAATAAATAAATAAATAATGGTTCTTTCCTGATCAGGAAAACCTCTTGCCTCCCTCAGCAGATCTTGTTGCCCAAGCATGAAGACGTTCCCTCTCAGCAGCCCAGGTAAAGCTCCCTGACTGGGAGGATGGATCAAGAGTCCAAGCTCAGCAAGAGTGCTGTGAATCCTTTACATATTTGGAGGACTCTTCTCCATCTTGCCAGAAGAGACTGCAGGAGATGGAGCTGGCCAGTGTGTAAAGGAAATGGGAATAAGAGACTGCAGGGACCTGTTGCCAAAAGTATCCCCAAGCAAGGATTTTGTGTTCATCCTTAAACATATTTCCTTAAGAAATCCCCAGCACAATCATCTTTCAAGAACAGTTACCTTACCAAAACTAAATGCTTCCTAGAAGCTCCAGCAGACAGAATTGGATGGAGCGTTTGAGATTGCTGCTCCTCATGGGGACACAAGCTGTGGTCTCCATATCTCAGCAGACCACAGAAACGGCAAGTACTATGACTGAAAAATATTTCTGGCTTTTCTACCTCTGGCAAGTATTGAAGGTCCCCACAAGCAGCTTCATCTTGTTATCCACTGGTTTGTTGTGTGGATCTGTGCAGACCTTCTCAGATGGAGTAAAATGCCTCTTTTACAATTGTGGTATACTTTCCTCAATAAGCAATACACACAAATTTTGTGTCTTTCAAATGTTAACATCCACTGGTAATGTTGCTAACATGAATATTACTAACAGGGATTGGTAATACATAACTTTGACAGGTTTTCTAAATGTGCTTCTTGACACATCTCTGGTGTGGGAGGCTCCAACTATATTTTCCACTGAAAGGGAAATTTCCCACCTGTGTTTGTAATGACACAGCTGATCCTGGGAAGGTGACAATAAGAAATGCTCCAAAAAGCTCAGCATGGGCACTAAATGGAACATGGTTTCTTTAACTGAGAAAGAAAAAGTTGCTCCAGTCGTGCCAGATGCTGAGCTGCTCAGCTGTCAGACCTGTTCTGTCTTCTATTATGACTAAGAAAGGTTAATTGCTCAGACACCCTCAGTGTACAACAGTAAAATGCTTTCATAGCCAGCAAATGGTCCTGAAAGTTGCCTGGCTGTGGGCCACAATGTTCCAAGACCAAGTGCAAAGGTTTTGACCTTAAAAATTTTACTTATGATACCAATTTCCATGCCACACACCACTGGGTATCAGACAAATGCTGCATAACATGTTCTCTCACATTAGTGAGGTGAAAAAGGACTGTATTGCCCAGACAAACAAGATATTTGCCAAAGAAACCTGGACCAAAAGGGGAAAAAAGTACAAAAGTAGAAGAGCTAACAAGATATAAATCAACGCACGGGCTCATCACAAGTTTAACAACACGGATCCTGAGAGGAAGACAGTTGGACCATGTTTTGTCTCTATTCAAGTCTGTGTGACGTCTGAAGGATATGAGCGGAGGAACACCTAATCCAGACACAAGAACATTCCTAAATTGCCTTTTCCTAAGCCTCTTCTGAGGCTTTTTCTCACCTTGTTTTGTTCAGCCTACTAGAGGATTCAGGGTGTGCCTTAAGAATTCAAGGTGTTCAAGTTCCATCCATAGATCTCATGCTTGTGCAGCAGGACTGAGCTGCACAGCTCTGAGGTGGGAAACTGTTGTGAGAATGTTGAGAAAACTGAGATGCATGTGGCTTGCAAGGTCAGCAGTGCACAGACAGATGGATGGTGTTGTTAGCACAAGGTCACTTCGGTGCAAGAAGTCCATGGCAGTGTGTCAATAGCAATAACACATCTCAGTAGGACCAGGATGGAAGAGCAGCTTTCCTCCTCTCTTCAGCAAAGCAACTGATTTCCGTCACAGAGCCCCAGTAGTCATCCCATGGGAGGCTGGGTTTGCATGTGTGACTTCGAAGATTTCCCTGAAGTGGCAAGTGACATTATTTCATGTACTTAGCAGCAATTCAAGTGATATGAGCAGGAACACATCGTTGCAAAATTTAACTCTCTAGAAGCATAAGGAGTGAATACTCACACTGACACCTTCCAGAAGCAGAGCCATCTGTGTGATTTCTCTGGTTGCCACTGATCTGTTATTCCCAGAGGAAAATGAGAGATTGAACAACTGGCTTTTTTGAGAAGTAACAGACTTTTTCTTCAGCCATACCAGTAGATGCCATCGTTTTTCACTTTTTCCCAAAAGGAAACTTTTGCAAGTTGGTGTCTGATTGCAGCCTCTGCCACTGAAGTAGAGTCTAAACTTGCTTCTTTGAGCACCTTTTTCCTCTTTACCTCCTCCATTCTTGGCATTGAATGCTAAGTCAGAGGACAACCTGACTCCACATTATAACTTCTTGTTGCCTCTTATGTTTTCCAGAGAGCACCAGCAAGATACCAGTCTCAACAGAAGGGACAAAAACTTCTTCACGTAAGTTCAATTAACAGAGTCTTTCTCTCCTTTTCTTTCTTTCTTCCTGAAACTGCTTCTGCAGCTCTGAAACTGCTTCTTCTTAGCACACATCAAAATTGCCTGCATCCAGAGCCTCAGCACCTGCATATGACCCTGAATGCTGGAGCTGTTTCAGGGACTAAGAAATGAATGAAGAAGGGCTAAGCATACTCTTTGGTATCCTGGAGCTGTACTGAGGATGCTGATTTGGCCTGAGTTTGTCAGCCTGCAGCAGACAGTATAAAAAGTATTTGAGCTGTTAGGACCTGTGTTTTGAAAAGCACTTGTTGCTCCTGTTCTTGTAAATCCTAGCAGCTGCTTATAAACTTGAAGAGCATACGGACATGTTGGTGTTTCCTCCAGAAAGTCTGTTGCCTAGACTGCTCTGTTCCTCAGGGCTCTAGATAGATTTCCCAATAGCTTTTTGGGGTCTGTGAAGGTAGACAGGTAGCTCATTGTCGATAGTTTAACCACTTTTGAAGCTGCCTTTATCATAATAGGAGCCTTCTCCAGACAGTTTCCTTTTCGGATGGAGGAATTTTACTTTCAGCATCCAGCCTGCAGTTATATATTTCATACCTCCAGAGTTACTCCTGGAAATGACCCCACTGAGAAGTTACTTTATACATGGTCACAGTACCAGCAGTTGTTTCTATTGCTGAGCTTGGCTGAGAGAAATGTGGATAGGCATGTGTAAGCCGAGCATCCCAAGGATTTACAAGATGCACATATCCTGCTTGGCAAGGAGGCCAGGGTCCTACTAGCTTTTTGAGAAAGCTATGTCTGGCAGAGACAGGTTTTAGTGAGAGTTGACAGTGTTTGTGGGCTAGATCAAGAAAAACAGTGTGATTGCCAGATTTTGCATTTAGCATGCCTTCAGCCTTTCCTTTGATGCATCTGCGTGTGTGGCGACCTACTTCTGAAATCTTGGCACCACTGCCTGACAGAAGAGCCATTGGATGTGCCCATATTCTTTCATGTTCTCAGTAGGGCCTGTCTCCCGTGCTTCACTGGATATGTATGAGACCACATAGCTAATAGCAAGTGTCCAGTAACCATTGGAACCATTTTTGTTCAAAGAAGGTGACATGCTGGTCACTGACTCCAGCGGGCTCTCCTTGTCTTCTCACTTCTGCAGCAAGAATATAGACCCTGCACTTTGCTCCCTTCTTTCCCATGAAATAATTTTCTTCTTCTTGAGTGGTCTGTTTCCCTGCCTGTATCCCTTCCAGTGCCTGCTGTTACATTACTGTTCTCTTCTTATATTGCTATTGTGTCACTGGAGAGAAGGAGGCGGGCACGTTCAAAAGGCTGGCTTCATTCCTGATAAATTGCTGCACTTGCCAACACAGTGCCAAGCAGCGCATCATGCTGTTGGCCTGAAGGAGAGCAGAAAGCAATAAGTTCAATGGCTGCTTGTTGAAATGTTCTAATATGTATCTCCATGGAACTCTGAAATAGTCTTTGCCATGTGACTGGATCAGAGATCTGCTCAGTGCCAAACCCACCCAGGTGCCATTTTTCCCCCTGGGCCCAGACCAATTCAGCTTTCCCTGCCACTGCAGTATTCTCCTGCTGGCCAAGAGTGTCTGGGGTTTAGGGCATCACTGACTTTTTCTAGGCCTTGCAAATCTTAATATATGATGTGTGTTGCCTCTGTAATTGAAGATAGGCTGTTTGTAAGATGCTAGTGTATAAATTTCCAGGAGCTATGTCTCTTGAATAATTCATCTTTTCTGCTTCATGTGACATGTTGCTGAATATTTTGCTAAAGAGCATGCAGAATGCCTGACCTACTCCTCGTGATCCTCAGGCCAGTTGTTAACTGCCTCGACTTCATTCCTCTACGCAGTGGCACATCAAATTGCTGCCTGAAGCTAATGGCTCTCTTGCGGACTCCTCCTTCCACCTGACAGTACTTCTCAAGCACACTTCTCAGCTCTTTATTTGTGCACAATGCTATGTTCTGCTGGACTCAAGTCAGTGAAAGCCCATGTAGCCACCCAAACGCCTGGCCCTGGCTTGCTGTGTGGTTCAGTTTCTTACTGATCAGGAGGTTCAGCCCCAGTTGACAGACAGACACACAGAGGCTGTCATGCTTTTCCCATTCACTTTTCTGAGTGCTGCCTTTGTGTGATTTCTGTTGAGGTCTGTTTCCTTCAGCTGTCCTACAAGATTATTTGCCATCTTGAGAATGCTTCTTCTTTTTCCTTTCTTTGCAACCACTTTGGTGCTGGTGCTATGTCCAGTTTTGGTCTGGAACATGTTCTGCTCGCCTTTCCAGTTACATATGCCTCCAGAGCTGGCAACACACATGGACCCTGCTCTCTGTCAAGCCACAGAGGTCCTTAGCCATAGCTGTGGTAGCCTTGGAGTCCTGGCTACCCATTAAGAGTAATGAGAAAAGAAGGTACGCAACTACTCTTTCCTGAGTCAGCTTGTGGAGCTTCAAGACACACTGCTTTCCATTTTCCTCCAATGCTGTCACAAACAGCTGAAAACTTCTCCCAGGACTATGGAGCATTTTCTGCTGTAATTGATTATTCACAGTGTGCCTAGGACATGCTGTACCGACTTTGAAGTTCTTTGCTTTCTGGACCTATCTAATTTTTTTCCTCTGCTTTGGCGGGTTTCTGATTACTGCAAAAATGAAAAAGAAAAAAAAAAAAAAAAGAGAGAGAGAGAGAAAAAGAAATAAGAAAAAGAAAGCTCTTCTTGGGGAAGATGTTTGAGCTCCTCCAGTATAACAGCGTAGCTGTGGTTTTATTCTTACAACTTTGTTGTTACCTTCTGTGTGTTGCAGAACCCATGCTTAGGATACGAGCTTCAACAGAAGGAACAAATACTTCCTCCTGTAAGTATATACAAGTTGTTTAAATTATTGCTGGCAAGCTCCTCCAACACATTTTATACTCCATAGCTCAGCAAACAATGTGCTTCCATCTAAAGCTACAGTAAGGGATTGGGAGAGACTGAGTGGGATTCCTGGACCTACAGATATGTCTTCAAAGGGTTGTTATTTCTTATTATATGCATACATGTGAGTATAACTCTCAAAGTCATGTCCTTTGCAGATTGAGGATCTAACCACCTTCCTTTGGAAAGGTCTAAGTGCATATTTGGGCAGGGCAAAAAGGGAGGAAACTGCTCAAGTGTTTCCTATCTAGAGTTCCCTTCCCTGCCTTCCCCAGGTGATGTGTGACTTCAAAAGTCATCCCCTCTGCCTCCACCTACACCTACCCTGGTCCTAGGGTAGCTGGAACATCACTGAAGCCACCCATTCCCATCTGGAGTGGATTGCCCTTCAACCCTGTGCCAGCTGGTGCATGTTAGAGCTCTTCAGGGTCCTCCCCTTGTACTAGGCTACCCTTGGGAACAGAATGAGGAAGGCGAGGGCACCTCATTGTGCATCTTACCTCTGCTGGGACAGAGGACTCTTGGGAAAGAGATGGAAGGTTGTTTCTCTTCTCATCTTGGTGGCACACTGGGAGTTTCCAACTCATGTGTGATGAAGGTGACTCTTTTTTTCCTCTGTAGTGATGTTTCCCAGGAAAGCGTGCTTTCCAGTCATTGTGCTATGCACTTTCACCCTTGAAAGCCATCAGGCAGAACCTTCCAACTTTTATCTAGATCCAGACCCCCCACCTGCTCAGCATGGCTTTGTGCAGTCTAGGAGGACACTTCATACAATAAAAGTCAGTGGTGTTGCAGGAGGTAGGATGTTACCTTCTTCTATGCCATTATGTATTGCTAGCTGCCATACAATGTGATGTCAGGTAAAATAGACCAGTGTTGTTGTCATTCAACCTGACAGCTCCAGTGTTCGTATAAGATATTGTGTGTGCTCTGTAGTAAGCTATACATAGATGCCCTTAACTTTCATCTCATAGCTACAGTAGCTGCAAAAGAGGAATGGTCAAGGCCAAGTCCCCTGACACAGCATTCTGAACATTTTTCATATTTTATATGAGACACAGAAGGTTTATTTTGGTAGATTGTCTTCTCAGCTATTAGTCTGGTAAGTGTTGTAAGTGTGTCTTGAAGGAATTTTAGAAATCTGATACGTTATTTTAAAAGATCAAAAAGCTTTCTGACAGCAAGGTGAGAACTGTACATGCTTTTGGTCGCCTTTTTCCTCCAAAGTATAGCAGCAGGGAAGGCAGAAGTAAATCCTGGATCAATTTCAAACAGTTATTCCTTTCTGTTCTGTTCTCAGTTGAATTTATGTAAATCGGGAGTAATAGTATCCAAGTCACTAAAATAAGTAATGGGGGAGAGAGAGCAGTATTGGACATTGCTGTCTATCTGGTGTAGCAAAAGTACTACAAAGCAGGAGGGAGCTGATGTTTATTGCTAACAGATGTGGACGTCTACTCATACTACAGAGCAATGAGGGAATTGAGTCCACGTACTCATTCTAAAGTTGCTTAGGGCTTTGCTTTTCTGAATTTCAGTGGGACATGTCCATTTCACACTTGTCACTGTCAATCTTGTAACAGCTACAGGAGATAAAATAAACTGTTTCCTTCCACTTCTCAGACAATAGCAGATGTTTCAGAGAACATGCCAGCACTGTCACTGTTGGCCAGACGCTGGGAAGGACCTGAGAACAACAGATTGATTAAGTAGGTTCTCTCCCCCGAGCTTTCACAAGTGAACAGACATGTGTCAGGCTTTCCTTTTTTGGGAATTCCAGTGACAGATATTCAGAGCAAAATTTTCAAAACATCCCATCTCTGCAGGACACTCCACAACTGACTTCCCTTTACTCCTTTTATGTGCACATGTACTCCAAATGTTTTGAAAGTGTGAGTCTCCATGCTGTAGTAAGGGAGAAGAGGAAGATACAATAGGCTGATTAGTTTTTGAGTAAATAATCCAAGAGTGGTGGAGAAAATTTGTGCTTTTGTTTACTGTTTCATAATGTAAGACTTCATGAGACTTGCGATTGCTAACAATGCCCCTAACAGGTAGAAATGCTTCCAACTTCCTGCCATCCCACCCCTAGGATCATACTGTTTATTTTGTACTGTGTAATATTGAAATCTAAGTCAGAACTTTCATTTTCCTTAACTATGGAGTTCTCTGTGTTTTTGTTTGTTTGTTTGTTTGTTTGTTTGTTTGTTTTTCTTGTTGAATGAAGTGAACAAACCAACAATGATTAGAGCCCTGTGTGCTCTTACTACTAAGGACTGCAGAGGTCATTCTTAAGCATATCAGAACAATTTGAGGACGGAAGACGTTTTTATCCCCTTTCAGGGCTGCAAAGTGCTGAATCAAGTCTCCTATAACCCTGTAACTTTATTTTGCTCTGGAAAAAGTAAATCTGATACTTCACCCCAGTGCCTTGGTTTTATAGGCTCATTCAACTGTATTCAAGACTAGAGAAGGAAAAAGTGGAGGTCTTTTTTCTCTTCTGGGTCTTGTTGTTAAAGGAATTTTGGCCTTTTACTAAAAGGCAAAAATAGCATACATATGGCAGTCCTTTTATTTAGAAAAGTGGTCCCAAAAGCTGCATTCTTGTTTGTAAACTTGAACGTACCTGGAAAGAAATGCAAAAGCAATGAGGCTTCCAGGCTTAAAATCATCAGCACAGCACACAGCCTCCTGATGGAGGTATTCTGCTGATGGAAGTATTCTACAGGAATATACTGAGGGAGTGGGGGGTGAAGAGGAGTGGCTGGCTGCAGGGTGTCTATGCTGGTCACATCCCCTGTTGGTATGGGAATGATCTACAGCACGGTGCAGGTGTATAGATCATCATAACTCAATAGCTTAGTGTACAGTTTCTAAGATCAACAACAGTTTTGAAACCCATGCTTTGAGGGTTAAAATGAGTATATGGGAAGGTATTTCTGACTAACCATCAGGGAGAGAAGCATTTGCTTAGTTGCATCTTGCAGCATTACCTACATGCCCTTGTTTGTGCTGCCTCAATAAGGGCAGCTTCCCATAATATCTGTGGAGACACATTCTCGGGAAGAGACAGGGCATCTTGTGTAGTGCCTGCTCCAGAACTGATTTCTTACTCTGGCATTCTCAATTCAGATTGTCCACGTGTGCCAAATGGTGAGCCAACAGCCATAAAGATGGATCTGCATGGAGCATCTTCTCTGTTTTGTGCGCTATAGTATGGTACCCTCCTGGGGGACATGAGTGTTGATGGAAAATGGGTGGTAGGCTAGTCCCACTTTTTCAGAAGAGTGCAGAGAAATTTTCTTTAGATGACGAAATGTTGGTCATCTGTCCCATAGGTTAATGTAAACTTATTTTCCATCAGACTTTCACACAGGCCTTTTAACACTATGCAGAGAAAAAAAAAATAGTAGTCAGTTTGGACTGCTCATCTCTTCTCTCTGGAATTAATAATTTGCATGCTCCAGGCCTGGCATAGCAAGATACCTTCTTGGCATTTCATGTTCTCATAGCACAATAGCAAATTCCAACCTGCATATTAAATAGAAAGCAGATACAGCACACAGCATATAGCCCTTTTACCTGTCACATTTTATCATGTAAAATATTGAGCTGATTTGTAAAAATGTTCTGTGATGAACAGTAAAACCTTCTCTGACATGGTGTTAGGATCATCAGTTTATAGAGTGTTTTTAACAGGAATATTTTGCATCTGCAAGGCAAGAAGCATGGCCAGTAAATCATCTGTGTCCTAAAATCTTAAGAGCCAAGTTAAATTTCTGCTAGTTTCTGCTTTCCTTCATCTGCTAAATTGGGCCTAGTCTTCCCCATACTATTTTATCTAGTACCTGACATCATTTGCTTTCAGAAAGCATGCATGTTGTCCAGGAACCATAGAAACATTAATTGTCACCTCTAGAAGACAAAAAGCTTTGGATCCTGATGATACAGGCTTTATGTGGCTGTTTCTTTTGTCTTCAGGATTTTTATCCAAACCTCTAGATCAAGAAAACACAGAGTGGATAGTGAAATTTTTCTCTGAGGACTTTCCTACTTTCTGAGGTCTATGTGAACTGCAGTCCTTTCAAGATATAATATGACTTTGTGGTACCTTACAAGATATACATAGTATATGCATAGTATATGCAAAGTTTCTGTACTAAATTAGTTTCTTCTGGTTTGTTTGGCTTCGTTCAAGTGAAACAGCAAAACTGTTTTAGGAGAGTCCAGTAACAGGGCAGAGTCATTTGGGAAGAGGATGGGAAGAGGAAAATACTGTAACTAATCAGAAAAGCTCAAGGAATTCAGATGGTGGAGGCAATTATTCAGGTCAAAGTCAGACTCCTGACTGACTCCTTGCTCTTACAAGACATTAGTCTGACATCCTCAACTATTGGCATGTAATTCACCCATTTTATGAGCTCAGAGGCTGCTTCTCCAGGAAAACCATATACCTGATGAGTTGGTGGGACAGTGGGTCACAGGAAAGCACTATACCACATCATGCATTTTACTTTATTATTTCAATGTTTTTATTTTCCTGAATAATCAGGTGCAGAGAAAATACTCTGCACTGTTGTAAGGATACAGTGGGTGATTAAGGAAAGGTCAGATGACTAGTTCTCTAATTCTTGTGTAAAGTAAAATTAATTTAAGTCTCCTGGTTAGTGGAATGATGCTTATAGAACAAAGATCCCTGTTAAAATATGGTAGGGCATTATATTCCAGTTTCTTTCTCCACAGTGGACACTAATCACAATTGTCAGCACAGTGGTGATTTCAGCACCCTTATGATTTGATCTGGCATGACAAATCCTATTTCCTGTGTTTAAATTTTGCAGATAGGGCAAACTCATGTGAATAGGTAATATTTCCCAGAAACATGGCTTTCAGCCTTTATGTGGCTTTGGTCTAAGGCTGCTGTGACATTAAATGCCTGCTTCCAAAATGCTTAATTTTGCAGGGTTCTCTGTAGTTACGCTCTTGGTTTCCTAGCCTTGGTCTTCAGTTGGCACTGGGGACCTGAGCTGGGTTAGGCAGCTCCACAGGGTAGACTGCACACGTCAAACTTATGAAATAACACCGCTACTAGAAAGTCAGTTTTCTTCTGTGCTGAGGTGTGGGGATTTGGGGTAGTTTGGTGGTTGGTGGTTTGTTTTGTTTTATTTTGTTTTGTTTTGTTTTCTGTCAAAGGTCACGGAGGTAAAAGGCAATGAGCAATATTAACATTAGAAGAAGCTGACATAACAGTCACAAAGGAATCAGTGGAACAGTTTATAAAGCTTTAATAGAGTTACAGAGTGGAAGGGTTTTTAAGACGTTGGCTTTAGTAATCTGTATATTTGCATTTATAGATATAAATCTATAAGGCTAGCACTTCTCTCAGTATTTCTTAATGATGAAGCAATAGTGTCTTATGTATAAGGATACACACATATATAGGTTTTAAAAGTATACGTGTATAATGATGAAGGCAAAGTTTTAGATCTGTTTATTTCAGACTGTTTTCCTGATGTCATGGATTACACCACAAAAAGCACCACCAACCATGTGACAGGCTACTCTACTAGCATACATGTTGTAAAAGAGACTGGAACCTTTTCTTTTGCTTGATTTTTTCCTGAACAAATTTCACAGATCCACCTCCCTTTGCCTTTAACATATTATGGATCTTCCCCTCTCCAAGGTTCTCACAGAAACTCTTCCCATCGTTCAGCAGAAGGGGTCAGAAGGGTTAAATGTTTTCTCAAAACTGTGTTTCTAAGATTGCAACTCAAATCCAAATGTAAACCTCCTGGAAAATGTATCTCTGTGGGAGAAAAAAAAAAAAAAGTCTAATTCTTTGTGGTTCAGGATGTCAAAAAGATATTATTTTTAAACATCAGTGACAGCCTGGGGTAGGATTGCCTCTATGGACAGAGATCCATTGATTTTGATTACAGTGGTTTTATCTACTCCGTAGGGTAACTGTGACCCTGGAAGGCCTTGCACCTTGTTTTCCCAAGAAAACTCTCATGAATGTACTTCAAAAACTACTAAAGATAAGCTAAAAACTGAATGTCTCTTCACTTGTAGAGTGGGAGACACCTTCACCACAGTGTAGCTGGCCAAAAGACAGATCATAAATGCTCCTTCAGCTGAATCTCAGGGAAAGGAGAATGTGGGCTCTATTCCTAACATTTTTCAGAATCCCCAAGTATGTCGGAACCTCACTTTCTGAGACCCTGTAAATTTGGATAACAGAATTTGGCTTCAGGGGTCTGCTGATAAGACCTGGTGTCACTGAGGGCTTTCCAGAGGCTCTAATCACATCAAAACTTTTAACAGTTTATGCCTTTTTTGGTTTCTTCTCCCCACCATATGCTGAAGTTACATGTATTATGTACCCAACAGAGACCCAAATCAACATATTTCTGTTTTGCTAGCCTAACCTATGCTGACATGGAAGATGCAAGCTTGAGCACAGGGACCTGTTGGTGGTATGACCTTGGTCTTTTGGTGGCTGTGTCTTCCATGGGAAGAATTCTGTGGTGCTGTCACTGTGACAAAAACAGGTGCTCAAAGATGTATGTGTTCTACATGAATACAGATTAAGATTAATACAACAGGCAATTACCAATTTACCCCTGAAATCTACAAATTCTGTTAATCTCTTTATCTTCCACCTATTTTCCAACAATACCTGCCAAACCCTTGAGAGACTTCACCCCCAGGCACCCCCGGTGATACTGGCAATACAGGGTCCTCTGTGTCACTGTTGGTGGGAAAGTCACAAGGAAAAGGGTAGTTCTGAAGGGATGTGGGTTTTCAAAGCTGAATTGTCCAGCAAGCCTGGAGGTTTTGCTGGGCTTCCTTTGGCAGAGAATACCTGGTCAGTATACCTGATTTTCTTGGATGATGTGTTTTGGGCTTTCTATTCCACATTCTCCCTGGGGACATCTTAGGCTGCATCGGCTGTAAACAGAGACACTCTATGGCATTGCAGGGCCCTGGTCCATGAAATGTTGTTTCAAGCTAGTGGTCTGGCAGTGGAAGAATCTGTGATGAGGCAGAAATGGATGAAACACAAGGAAGTCAAGAGACAGGTCTGATGCTTTGCTTCCATGCTGAGCTTCCTGTTCAGTCAGTTCTTGTAAACCACCAAAGGCAGACACCATTGTCTAAGGAGAAGGAACAAACTTTCATAGAGAGCAGTAAGGGAAAGAAAGATACCCCTCAGAGTTATTTGCCTTGTCTCCTAGGCTCTGTTGATTCCACAGCAGGAACCCATGGAATCCCATCCAGTTTAATAACTGGAAGTGCCTCAGCATTCAGTTGGATTTGTTTCTAGATGATGAAATCAGAGGATTACACAGCAGTACATAAAGGATCAACAAAAAATACTCTGTTATCTTCAAAATAACTCATAAGGTTTGTAGCTTTGAGTAAGTTCTGCTTGCTTAAAATTAATTCCTTGATAAGTTACTTTTTACATCTTAAAGAAATGCAAACTGCATGTCAGAAGTTATATTTCATAAGCCATAGGCACAGCACCGTATACATAAATGTGATCTTTTCGTAGCTGTATGGCTTTGAAGAGCTATCACTGTATCCCCTCATTAACTTCTCCACACACTGGTATGTTACAGCAGAGAGTCAACTTGCAGTATATTCCTACCAGGTAAATAAAAAGCAGTGAATTTCCTTCATGTTTCTATTCCAACGTATTCTGACAGTGCAGTGGGAGCCAAACTAAACCCTTGGGAAGAAATTACCATCCCATCTTTCATGTCCACATCTCTTCTAAATTGCCTTTTGGTAACCTCTCCTAATTGGATGCAAAGTGGGAAAGTTGTATCTCCTGTGACTTTCATTATCAAAATGTTCCCGCAGGTTCCTAATGGTTTCTGCTGTTCTTGAGATTCTCCCCCTGTACAGTGATGAGAATGAATCACTATGCTCACTACAGCAATTAGAGAGCAGCTTTTTACAGCCAACTTCCCACTAGGTGTACATCCTTCTAAATGTTTAAAAGTAGTTAGCTAGTTAGCTAGTCAGCTAGTCAGTAATTTGGAGTTACACTTGCAGTTGTGTGGAAATGCATGGCAAGGAGCAACAAACAACCTTTTGTGTTGTTTTCTTTTGTGTTTTTGTTTTTTGTTGTTTGTTTGTTTGTTTGTTTTTTCAAAAAGCTGTGCCCTGGAGGAATTGTCCTTTATTAATTATGTCTCGTGCATGTCAATATGTTCTTTTGGTGAAGATATATATATGTGTGTGTATATCTATATGTATATACACACACATATATATATATATATATATGAAGGTGCTTGAATTTCTTTAGATTTCCTACCCTGACTGCCCACTGTTCATGGTAGTCATTTCAACTTTATTATGAATACACAGAGCTCACAGGTGTTATTAGTAATTATATTAGTCACAGCATCTAGCTGTCTGAGATCTATTAGCAAAGTAAGTCCAAGTATACCCTACTGTAGGGATTTGCTTGTTACAAGAGAAGAAATTTTCCATGGCCCTCCCATTTCCAAACTGCATCAACCCTGTTGCAAGATGAAATAGCATGGGGCATTTCTAATTTATGATGCATGATCATAAAGGCAAAGCCTAGGGTGCTAAGTGAAGGGAGGCTGAGGGTGCTAAGTGCACTGGAGTGCTGGAGCAGTTTTTGCTCACTCCATCATTGACATGCTTCCTTGCATCATTCTGCCTCTAACCAGCTGCCGCTTTCCAAGCCACCTGGGCACATTACGAAGAAATGAGTGCATCAAGACTCTTCCCAGGCAGCAGTATGGGTGCCACACCACCAGCTCAACTCTCTTCATTCTAATAAACAGTCCTCCTGCATTATCCCAACAGATGTTGCAACCCCCAAACACTCCTGGGTGACTTTATACCATATCAGAGGGAATTCAGCAAACAGTCATATTCGTGCCATAAAACTGCCACTTGGATGGGCTAAGACACAGCCTTCCCACAATTTAGACTCTGGGACCTGAAAAAACACTGGTATAAATTATTTTTAATGAAGGGCACAGCCCTGTCTCCTTCAGTCTGCCCTGTTTCCTTCCCCACCATGGTGTTCTTGTGGGGCAAAGAACAGCTGGCATCATACCACAGGCCTCCTGAGTTGACCGACATGGTCCATGCACTGAATCCTTTTTACTGATCTTGAACAGAAAGATGGGGCCACGCTCAGTACTCTCCAGCCCCGAGCCAGCAGAGGACACAACTGTTTTTCCAGCCCTGAGCATCTGGCTTTTTGTTTGTTCATTTGTTTCTGTTTTGTTTATTCAGCATAGAAAAGCTCCTTGCTTCAGAGCTACAAATGTTCAGCATTGATGTCGAGTCAGGAAGGATTTGACTAGACAGATCTCTGCAGCCTAAAGCTTTTACAAAGACTGCACGCTGTTGAGCTTATCTTAAAGTCTAGCATTTATACATGGGGTGGTAATAACACTTCAGAAGGTAATGAAGTCATTATTTTTCTGAGATTTGGAAAGTGAAAAACTGAACTCTATTACTGATATTTTTCTGGTAATGTTCACGATGATCTGAAACACGATTCATAATAATGCAATCAAGTGTTTGACAGGTATTTAGAGATTCTCCCTAGAGCCTTCCAAAATGTCAGCAGGTTTGATAGGGAGTATTACAGCAATGGCTGATTTTTCAAAGGAAAAGATAAGCTATACTCCAGGGATTTTTTTTCACTACTGTCTCTTTTGCAGGCAGATATCTAGCTGGTTATTCTGGCTGTGGCAGAGGCCACAGCTACCTACCACATAGAAACCTACTCAGTAAATCTTCTGCTTGCAATTGTGTCACAGACTGTCAGTTGCAGGAAGATTTTTCTAGTCTTCTCAAATTAGAAGTGAGCTAACCACATGTGAGGCTTTTGTCCATTTGAAATATTTGTGTTTTAATGTATAGAAACTGGGGATGTTCTTTCAGTTGTAGCTGAAATTCTGTCGTATCCTTTTAAGTGCTGGCGTCCAGTGCCCTGGGGCATTAGTTGAACAGTTTAGTTATTGTTCTGAGAGAAGAGTAGGTTTAAATGTCTGGTACATTAGCTTGATTAAATGCCATCCCCCCTGCTTTTCCATTCCAAGAAAGTCCAAAACTAGCATTGATTTTTTTTTTGTTTGTTTTGTTTGTTTGAATTCCTTAATATTTAATTTAATTTTATTTAAAGCACTATGAACACAGAGTAATTCCACAGACTCCACAGGAGATATTGGGAAACAGGGCTGGAATCTAACCTTGTACTATATTCTGTATACCATTAGTATGACTTTTATTATTTCCCTAGAACTGCTCTTTCCTTCCACTTTCCAGTGGGAAATCTTTGGATTAAAACAAGCTGCAGGCTATGCAGAGTTCCTGAATGTTTTAATGATCTATGCAAAACCCATTAGTTGCCACAATGGCAACTACTGCTTGACAGACAGTAGGATAACAGTTGTCTCAGAGTCTGTGAGGTGTCAGAGGAATCTTAAACACTAATTCTGCAGGAAGTATGAGCAAGCGCCTACAGCAGCAATGCAGCTCATTTAAATGTACGTCTGTCTGTCTTGAGGCAGAACTAGTATTTCGTTTTTCTGGTGTGATGAGCTTTGAATCGATTGCTGTCTCTGATCATAGGCAAGTCACATATACAGAATAGATGCTTGTAATTCCTTTAGATATTTGTCACTTTGGAGGAAAGAAGAAGCTAAGAAAGGTCCAGGGGAGGAATGCTATGAAAATGGATTCCGTAATTTCTTTGGTAGACTAGTACTTAAGCAAATGTAGCTGTGATCCCTGATAACATGGTTAGATGGATCAATCCCAGACTTCATGGGAGATGACACGAGTCTGAAATCCTGTCTACCTGTGTTCAGACAGCACATTAAGGCTGTGCACGAGGTGAAAGTTGCATCTCTCAGAGGCAGGAGAGAGGAAATTATGTATGGCTTAGGGACTGTTTACCCTAAATAGTTGCATGTTTGGAGCCTCCTTCTCTGAAGACACTCAAAACCCACCTGGACACTATCTTGTGCAACATGCCCCGGGTGACTCTGCTTGGCAGGGGTTTGGACCAGATGATCTCCAGAGATCCCTTCCAACCTCAACCACACTGTGATTCTGTGATCTGTGCTGTCTATCCTATGACTTATGCACCATACACCAAGTGTATAAGTGACCTCTCTTGTTGGCAGCAGTGCTGCAAGTGAATTACACTTTAGAGGACATCAGCTAAATGTCAGCACTTTACTAATTCTTTCAGCCAAATGGACACCTGGAGAGTTAATGTGTTGTTGTACTTATTGTTTGAGTTATGTATAGAAAATATGCAGTAAAACTCCAGATAATTGGATGTGGATTACATTTGTAATTATATGTTCACTGGATAATATGCATGATTCAGAGACCTAATATTCACCCCAGCAAGAAAACAGAGCTATAAGGCAGGCTCAGCAAATGGAGCTTTTCAACTGAAATGTGCAAATGAAATTTTTCGCACACATGGGCAGTATTAGCAGATCACCACTCAGGGGTGCAGGGGAAGAATGGTTTCCTCTGAATGCGGTAGAAATCTGTTCCTTAGGAACAGGATCCTCAGGATCGATTTTATCCTGAGGAATAGCTCTTTTCGTCTATAAATATCTTGTAAAATATCAGACTGGCATTCACAATAGCCCTAAAGCAGCATGGATAAAACACTGGATGGAGAATCTTCTCTGGATTGAAAAAATAATAATCAAAAAAGAGTGAGCCAAAAATATTATTACCAAATTTTTAAAAGAAGGTGTGAATGAAGTAGCTGTTGTTGAAACAATCAGCTACTGTTGAAAAAATGACACAGGATTACTGAAAATTTTGAAACTTCTTTAAAGAGAAAAGGATTCTTTATAATAACAATAATAATAATAATAATAATTAAGAAAAAAACAGGGATCAGCTAACTTCCTAGAACAGGAGTCAAGCAGAGAACAGGTTGTCAATTTGTTCAGATTTGCTGCTCTCAAGTGCTTCTGCTGTAATCCCATGCTACAGGGGTGGCTGGGTGCAAGAAAGGCTCATCTCAGCAAGCAGAAGCATGTATGTATGAACTAGCATTTCTGCTGAGCCTTTGTCTCAACCAGCTATCACTGTCCATTTCTTGAATGGTGCTGTATCTTTGGTGTCTCCCCTTCTGTTACTGCAGCAAGTCATCAGTGTGACAATGGCTACTACAGCATTTATAAGAAATGCTCACAAGTAGGGGCCCAGAAAGTCTTTCAGGAGTTCTACATATTTTTCTGATCTCTGAGGGTTATTTCTTCCTCAGCCCTAGTTATGGCTCCTACCTTGGCCTTCAGTAGCTCTGCAGAAAGCAGGTATTTGGGTTGATTTTCAGCATGGTCTCTGCACATCATACCACCTTTCTTACAGGGGCAGTCAATCACTCTATATATGACAAGACAGAGGTGGGATCAAGGACATGTCAGCCTTGTTTTTGGCTTTTCCTGAGACATATAAGCAAACAGTGTATTATGTTCAGTCAGAGTGATGAATGAAGAAGACTAAACCTTTTCCATCTGCAAAGACAAAAGCAGGGGGAAGTAAGGGAGAAAACAGAGAACACCAATTCCTTCTTGTTGAGATTGAAATATTAGTGGCTCTCATATGAGAGTCCCATCTGCCAGCTCGTGAAGCTGATCATGTGTGAGGCATTTGCACTTTGGTGCTTCATCTCCCTGACCCGCCAAGCCCAGAGACCTGTCTCGGGCAGCAGGCAGCAGTTGGTGCCTCCGAGACTGGTCTGATGCCTCTGCTAAGTGAGTTTCCTTCTAAGCTGTGACCGTGAGAGGTAACTCAGCCTTTTTGACTCATATTTCCCCCCTTGTTATATCTGCAGGGCGTCTTGTCTCTTCTATAATCTTGTTTGGTCACTGTCTCCAGCTCCCTCCTGCTCTCCCATAGCAGCCACCACTTCGTAGTGCCATGGATCAGGTTCCTCGTTGTGAGGCCACCCAGAGTCCAGTGACTTTGGAAGGGGGCTGTCCTACCTTACAGAGACGGGGCAGACAGGGACAATGGACGATTAAACCCTAAGCCAATAACTGCAGCATAATCTTCTCTCAGTGTGCTGCCTCTCCTCATTCCTTGTCTGCATCGACTAGAAACAGCTACAGCAGCAAGCCACACAATCAAATGTTGAGGCTGGAGTTGCATGCCGTCTCTGACACCTTGAATAGTGTTGAACATGATTGATGTGGGAACACAGAGCACCAGAATGTGACAGTGCTTTACTGATTTCTGTCTTTAACTGGGGGCAAGGCTGAAAAATAGAGAGGATAACGTAAAAAGAGTCTTCAAGGAAAGCTGTGGAATTCCTTTATTACCCAGCAAATGTCTTCCTTGCCTTTTAGTGATTAATGATTGACTTATATGCTAAAGTAAGAGGCTTACTAGACCTTGCATAAGAAGCAATTGTTTTTGTTAGTGCAGTGAGGGAATACGCGTTCCCGTGTAACTATCAGATCTTTTCTCTTGACCTGAAGAGGGCCCGAGCAAATAGGTGTTTCTTAGAGGCTGATAAGATTTTCTGTTTTCACTTCTTTTTCCAGATGAAGAAATACATATATACTTTTAAGTGTCTCTTTCCCATACAGTAGACTCTGACCACAGAGGCCAATAAAACTTCCTGGCAGGCTGGAGAAGTGTAATTTGGCCTGCTTCTGGCAGCCTGCAGAGGTCCCTCCCAGAGCTCAAGCAGTGGATGGGGACATCCTGATCGGCAGAAGGCACTCCCTTATTATATTGTTGTAAGATCATAAACTGCAAGGCTTTGGGGGCCTCGGTGGCCCATGTTATATGCTGAGCAAGAGGTCTGTGTCTTTTCAAGATGTCTAACAGACGTTAGGATTGGCCACAGTTTGATCTGGTTATGGTTTATTTGTGTCAGAGTAGACACAATTAATATGTGGGTGTAAACACAGAGAAAATATGTCTTCAGGAGAGAGCCAGCACAAGGCTTCTGTCACTGATGTTTACTTTTGCCCTGTTGTTTCATCCACCGTGATTAGAAATTCATCAAATACGTCCAGAGAATTTGCATGCTTAGCCTGCTTTGGAAAGAGGGGATTGTCTAGCTGTGGAAGGAGATTATGCAGCAATTTCCTCCTCAGCAGAGCAAGACAATGAATCTGACTCTTCATTATAGAGGAAGGATGAGTAAGAACGGTTGCATTTCCTGTGCAGCAAGAGCAACATGAGCCGTGCTCCACATTCCTCTGGGAATTTCCATGATTGTGTCGATTTCAGACATGGTGCATAATGTTACTATGAGAAAATGTAGATGTTTGAAAAGGAATCTGGGGAAGGGGAAAGGGATCGATCGATTTATAAAATGAGGTGTTTGATCTCATCTAGAAAGGCATCTGTACAAGAGAGGACAGAGGCTCAGAGTTAGTTGCTGGAGCTTTTTAACTCATGCATTAATTACCGACAGCAGCCATGTGTTACTGAGATTACTGTAGTTTTTAATAGATACTCTCATGTTTTCTCAGCACCAATGAAAATACTACCCTGTGTTTTCTCTAGGTGGGAGGCTGTGAAGGAGGCTCACAGTTACTTGTATTTGCTAAATAAATGAAGGAGAGAGGTCCCACAAATCTGCATCCCTCTCTGTTTTCACACTCCCACTCAGGGTGAACACAACTTAGTGCTGATGGCCAGACATCAAACATTCCCTTGGTGTTTTCCAGAGCTTCTAACAAACATGCAACTCTGCTTCCTTTTTTCTAAATCCTTTACTTGAGGGAGTTAATACATCTGCAGTTGCAGAAGTGTATCAGGGACCATATTCACAAGTGCACATTCTTGGATGCTTAAGAAAGACAGTACAGTAAGGGCATATGAGCAAGACACGCTGACCAAAGGAAAGTTTTCTTGAGCAACCCTGAACACATCCTTTAGGACTGTTATAAAAGAGGATTGTAGGCTGGGAATCCCATACTGGCACTTGGTCCCTGAGGGAACAGCCCATGAACCCAGAGCACCATGTGTGGACACCTCAGAGAATGCCCAGAGAGACTGCTGCTGCCTCAAAACTAAAAATATTCCCTACTAGGATTAGCCTGAACACTGAAGAAAGGTTGTTCCATGCTCATTTGCTGAGAGAGGTCCTGTGCAGACATCCAGGCTGTTGGAGATGACCCAGATGGAGTGGTGGAATTTTTTTCCAGTCATGCCTATCCCACAGTCCTCAACACATCACTTAAAGGAAAAACTACCTCCCTTCCCCCTCCCCTCCCCCCACCCCCCCCCCCAAAAAAAAAGGGAGAGGGGGAACATTCAATCATCACTTAATAAGTGTGCTAAATGTTAAACATGTCTTTCTACAATCCACAAGCTTTAGGAAAAATGCTTCAGTGGTTCATCTCTTTAGAGTAGAAAATGTTTTATCTTTTTTTTTCTGCAAAGCTAGACATTTCCTTCAGCAAGAGTAACTTGGAAATAAGTTGCCCTAAGACAGCCTGCAGTGCTGGCATTTAAATTGTGCTCTTAGGAGAGAAGGAAACTGCCCCCAAGGGGGAAGAAAAAGGGTAGCCACATCTGTTGACTTTAAAGTAAATCCAAAAGCTGCTACTTACACATTGGGTGAAGTCCGCCATGATAAAAAGGTCTGAAGAACAGTTCTGGCTCATCCAGCACCCTTTAGGATAAGAAATAAAGGAGAGCCCTGAGTGCTGGGCAGGTGCAGGTAGGGAACTGAGGTACATAAGAGCATATGAAAACCTGTGCCTGTGTTAGGCACAACAAAAAATGTGCCCATTTTTTGATGCCTAAGCACATTTTTTGGAACCATATTTTTTCTTCTCATAAAAGAAATGCAGTGACTGCACATGCCTTATTAAAAGATTACTTGTTTGGCTTATGGCCATAGAGGAATAATTCTTCTTATTGCTCAATAGATCAAGCCACTGTCATTTTAAACACTAGCTGAATTTCTGATGAGAACGTGAAAGAGTTAATTTTACTGCTGTGGTGTTACTGTAGCTTTAAATAACAGCAAATTTGGGGATCATAAATTTGATCCCCTTCTTGCAGCATATATTTTGATCATAGAGAAAATCCTTGTGAAATTATGCATGTTCTGTAAACATCTGTCTCTTTTACTTGGAAAATATACAAGTTGAAATGTGGACTAGTAAAGTATAAGTAAGACGCAGGGATGAAAGCAGAGTGGTGCCTTTTGAATTCATAGGCATTTAAAGTATTTTTTTTCTTATTTTTTATGAAGAGTCTTAAAATGCTAAAAATTCTTTGATTTCACGTAATGCAATTTTTCTTATGTTTCATAAGAAAAGATGATGGAAGGGGTTGGCACTTTAATTTTCATTGGTGTTTTCCTTCTCTTAAGTTGTCTTTTTTTTTTTTTTTTTTCTTTAGCAATTGAAAGCTTTTCTTTCTTAATAGGATTAGCTGAAACAATTACCGAAGGATTTCTGTGTGTCATCTGAGTACAGTTTCCCACAGCACCATTAAAACCCTGTTTGCAATAGGGAATTTGTCAATGGCAGGGGGCAGCTGAAGAGGCTGTAGTTAAATGTTACCACTTAAAACAGAGAAGGTCATCTCATCATGCCCAATTTGTAGGAAGAAGAAACAGCAGTTTCTTGCCAGCAGGAAACTACAACTGAAAGCTCACAGTCAGCAGGGTGAAGTCAGGGGCCATGACCTAAATGGCAGATGCTGCGGCAGCACTCCTCTACAGCAGTTCTTGTCCCTGACCTGTTCAGTTACTACAAGTGATCTGGGACAGCAAAGTTTTAATGTTACATGTTCCAAATTTCAGGCAAACCCCTTGGTTCTTGCTCCAGACCAAGGTCTTTCCCTCTGGCCTATGAGGAAGGAAGTCTACTTACATTGTTTTGGTGTATCCCTGTCACACCCCATGTGACATATGTTCCCACACTATATAGGAAAAGCTCCAGATTCTTCAGCTTTCGGACAGCTCCTTGCTGCTTTTTCCAGTTTTCAGATTTTAGACAGAGTATCAAGGAGTTATAAATTTGTACAGGAAAGGAACCAAGGAACCTCATGAGGAAAAAAATAAGGAAAAAAAAAAAAAAAAAAAAAAGGAAAGAAAGAAAGAAACACCTAAAAGTGTCTTGGTTTGGTTTGTGTCTACACAAAGGCATCCTGCTAGGGAAGCTGGTTTGAATTGATTTCTGTGGCTTTAATCCATGCATCTAATCCGTAACTTTATTACTTGTTCAAGTCACACCGTATTGTTCTGCTGCTTCTTAGCCTTTATGTCAAGGGTTCTGGCTTGGTTTCTATATTTGTATGCAGCATAGTATGTTGTTCAGGATAACTAGAAAATGAAATCTGAAAGGCATTTCATGAGCGTGTGTGTGCAGATATCAGCTTGACAGATACATGTCTGCAATGATAGATCATTGTTCAGTATGCCAGGAAATGAGCACTTCTGGCCTGACTTGTCTGATATTCCTTGAAATCATAGGATGTGTGTGGGGATTTCTGCAGCTCAGTGTGAACACTGCATTGTTACTGTGGGAAAAGGGCTTGATAAAGACCTTCACTTGGGGTCCTTTGTCTTGTGCTGCTGTCTATACCTGTTTCCTCTCTGCCTGGTCCCTAGAGACTTCTGACTTGCGTAAATGCATTTGAACATAATCACATTCAGGGATCAAAGAAAATACAAAACCTTACAGTCACAAGTTAATTCTTCCTGGAATAACTCCTACAGGTTGACCACAATTGCCTGCCCTAGTGATAGTTTCAGACCCCTCATCCTGCCCTGCTTCTGTGATTTTCCACATACCCAGTGTTATTCAGCTACTTTTGTTGGCACTCTTGGAAACTCTCTCATTACCTAATGCACCAGTGAGCTGACTGTTGCCAGTAGCTACAACTTACCTCTACAATGGTAGGCAGTAAACCTGAACTTTCTAGCAGCTGCAGCCACATTAATAATGCATTATGTTTCCTGTAACTACATACATGCACAGAGATTTATTTATTTATTTATTTATTTATTTATTTATTTATTGAAAGAGATGGAGGGTGGAAGGTGGTGGAAACAGCTACAGCTCATTATTAATGCTGACTAGACCTCAGCTGCATAGGTTTTTAATTAGCCCATGTCTAACCCTAATAGACACTGTTGGGATGATACTGGCACTTCTTAAGCTGGCTAGTGTAGGAGGGGAAGTGTACTGTCTGCTTGCACATACATTGCGTAGTATTACTAGCACATATTCAGCAGTGCAGGCCCAAACTTTATCCTCTTTTGTTTTCCAGTGCTCTTGCTAAAATCTCAGTCATATTGTGTAATTCAAGACATCTCCAAAGAGTGATTTCCGTGCAGCTGAGCAGAGCTGCTTTCCTGATGAACCCATGAACTGATTCCTAAATAAGAAAAGAAATACAATATAGAGAATTTCATGTATTTTTCAGGTGTTATTAACAAGGCCTCCAGAGAATCGTTTCAATTGATGAGTGAGGCAGGATCACCGTCTTTACTCTTTGAGGTGTAGGAAGTTCAAAATTCAAGAAACCATGCCTTTTCCTCTTTTAGCTGAGCTTCATGCTCCTGGAATAAATAGAAACAACGTGATGCCCATGAGTATGTCTGGCAGCTTTGGGGAGCCCTGGTGAGCTCTGGCCTGAAGAAGGGCTCTGCCCCATGTAGCTTGTGTCTTTAGCATCTGATTTATTTTGGTCACATCCTTGTTTTCTCCTCTAGCAAGAACAAAGCTGTTAAAATACATCAAAAACCCAGTAGGAAGGACACAGGGTTTCGTGTGAAATTAGGAACACAAAGAGGATTTGTTGCCCCTTGGCAGCTTTTAATTTAATTGGAGTTAAGCAGCAGTTAAGCAGTATGCAGGGAATTTTTGAGCAACAGGAAGGCTGCAATGCTCAAGTGAGAGCAAGCACTCAATCTTACTACTGCTTTGGCTGAGCGGGCTGAAATCTTGCCCACACTGGCAAGAAATTTGGTCCCATCTTTGCAGCAGTCAATGTCTGAAGGAGTGCTAGAGTTTTATAGTGTCTGGCTTCTAACTGCAGACATGATCAGAAAGGGACTTAGGCATAGACTTCACCTTGGGCATGTGTGCCTGAGCTAAAGTCACCAGGGACCACTATCTCCCTATGGGCTGGGGAAAGGAAGGAGATGAGCACCCACACTGACCACTACTTGGGCATAGGCTCCTGTTCACATCAGAAGGCCAAATGGCATTATGTGTCCGCACCTAAGCATTTGCCACTCATTTTTCAGGCTGCTAATTGGCCTGACAGTTGCCAGTTTTGCCACAGTGGCTTCCCTGTGTCCTATGGTGCCTGGAAAACCCCTTGGTAAGAGGAGCAGCCTGGGGTCTTGTGGCGCAGGAGGGCTGAGACCTGCAGCCACTGCACTGCTGGACTCTGCAGAATGGTCTCAACAGCAGACAGGAGCAAACAGGGAGAAAACATTTGGTAGCCCAAGGTGTGCACCAGTCTTCAGGAAACCATCAGTCTAACCCAGCAAAGCCCCAAAGCAATGTTGTCTCCTCCTTACAGCCTGTAGGTGCTCGTTGCCATTCCCTACCATTGTAGCCACCTCTCCCACCACAGGCACAGCATGGCTGCTGTGGTGTAGATGAGCACGGGTCTCTTTAGTTGACTTTTTCTCTGACTAGCAATTTGGATGAGCTTGGCTGGGGACATAGAACACAGGGTGACCTCAGCCCTGCCAGCCTGGCCCACCCTTTCAAATACTCTTTCAGAGTAAATGCATTTCTCCTTCTGGCACCCTCAAGAAGAAGGGAAACAAAAGTGTGTCCCCTCCACCCACTTCAATATAGACTTTTTGCCACTTCACAGATTCTGTGGTGAAGCACAGGGGGATAGAGGGTACCCCTGGTAGACATGAACTGTGAATGCACGAAATGCTGCATGAATAAGGCATCCCTCAAATGAAATGATGATTGCTGTGAACTTGGTCTGAGACATCTGTATGTACAAGCAGGCAAACACTCCCATGCATGCTTTTGTTGTCAGTAGTGGGTATTAGAAGCAAATGAACTCTGTAGCAAAGGGTCTATTTACTTGCCCTGCTCTGCACTGCTGTGAGCTTTGAAGACAGGTTTTTTTGCTCTGTCACTGCCTCCTGTGCTCCATTCCTCAATTGCCCAATGCCTTGTGGAACGGGGTGTTTCTAAAACATCACTACTGCTCTTGCACCGCTCAGCAGCAGTGGCCACCATTGCCCTGTACTGTGCATGTCAGTGTGTTAAAGGCAAGCAAGTTTTGATGAACCTGTTTTACTCTGGGTTTATTCAGTGCCTGAAGCAGCGCAAAGTCTGCTCTGTGGCTTTGAATGGCATCAGTGAAATGATTATATAAATTGATGTGTTATATTATTTGGAGCAGTTTTGTCCTCTTGCATTTGACAAGACCCAACCTGATGCAGGAACATTAAAGCCCAATGTATTTGAGTAACTTCCTTATACCACTTCATTTTATTTTATTTTTATTTCTGAAAGGTGGGAAGTTTGCTTTTGTGCCAGACCGTACATAACACAAACAGTGCCTGGGTGCAAGAGTGAGAAAGATGAGACAAGGAAGCATCTTAAAATTCAGGCTGGGGTTTGCATTCAAAACAGCCGTGTAATAAAAACATATTTGATTAGCCTACCAAAAACTTATGACTAGACATAAAATCTCCTTTGTCATACCTATTTGAATTCTTCTTAATTATTTGCTGGAAATTGACAACATTTTCCAGCCAATGCCAAAGGAGTGATTCATGCTTTCTATGGCTTTCTGAATGCACTATGAAAGAATATTAAATATTAACTGGCCTTGATGATGCTAGGATTCTGAGGCATGATGAGAGCTGTCATTTTTATTATTGTTGGAATTTTTGCAGTTATAAATGCTGAGTTGCTTTTATATTTTAAACAGCATACATCTCATTTCTACTACCTTATCTTGAACAAAATCACACTACATGTACATATCAAAATGACCAGAGCTGAACCAAGAAGTGTAACTGAATAAGGTTCTTTATTAGGATAAGGCAGATTAGATTCATTGTTTAAAGGTATTTGCAGAAGGCTGCTAAGCAAACCAGTATAACATTTTCTGCAGGCAAAATTCTGAAGCTTGCAGATTATGAATGTGTAACTATATTGTAAAACATGCTTTACAAATCTAAGCCAGTAATATGTCAGTGGGTTATCATTAACATCTATTTATTTAATGATACAAAAATCCTTTCATGTAGTGTTCTGGCTGCATGTCCTTGACTTCTTTCTTTTTGTTTTCTTAGGAGTGAAACTATTAAATATAAGCTGGTGATTTACTTTATAAAAAAGTCCATATGTAGTTGAAATGCTGAAAACAACACTTAAAGTGAAGTGAAGTTTGATACATTAAAGGTTTAAACAGCAGCAGCTGGGAATATATGCAAGTGCAAAAATAATTATGAAAAACTGAAAACTGAAAGGTGTAATAAGTAGAACCAAGATTTTTCTGAATAATGGGTATCTTGTTAAGATCTCCAAAGAACTTCTGCCTGTGTTAAGCCTTGGCTCAGAAAGGGACTTAGGTCATGTTTTCACTATGCAGTCTTTGGTAAGAAGATCTGATCAAGGAATTTCTGTCTTCTGGAGCCTGGTCAAACCCCGCATCTTCTAACCTACAGTTGTGTTTATGGGACCAGGCTGGGGAGCAGTTGGTGAGCTTACCCACTGCTTTTAAACAAACAAACAAAATAGAAATGCAAAAGAAAAAAAAAAAAAAAAGTCTTTTTTGTGACTGTTTTTAGGTCAAAAATCAGTTTTATGATCCAGCTGAGAGCCTGGCCACATGAACAGTGTTACTGAATCAGCACAGGTGACAGAAAAGAGGTAGCAAAACAAAGAAAAGGCAGGGAAAATGATGATTTCACTGCTAAACCGTGTTTATCATGAAACCACAGTACTAGGCTCCAAAATACCTTTTCAGTTCCTGAATTAGGCTCCGATTCAAAAAGGCACTTAGATATATGATCTAACCCATCTCTAATCAGGAAGGCATTTCACCACTTGTTTAACTCCATGCATGTTTAAGTACTTCATTAACCAGGGATCAATGGTGGTGGGATAATTCCTTGATTCAGAGCTTTTGGGACCTTTGCTCAGATTTTCTGTGTCCAGTGACTCCCTTAGAAGCAGGGGACTGCGGAAGTGAAAACACTCATTGCTGTGGCAAAGGAACATAGGCTGTAGGCTGGCCTGTGAAAAGCTGTGTCTGTACCAAGTAGCAGTATTGCCACAGTCCAGCCAACACCCAGAAGGAATTTGCTCTGTCTCTGAATACAGTTGGCCAGGTAGAGGCCAACAAATGCATTTGACCACTCAGGTACTGAGGTGGGTGGGAGTTAGTGAGCAAGCCCGATCCCTGTAGTTGTAATGCTGTCTCTGCCAGACTGTGAGACTAGGAGACTCCAGTGGTGGGCTTAGTGTGGTGCTCGATCTGAAGGAAATAGAAAGCTGCACAGGTCTCCCAGCTGAGAGCATTACAGGTCTTTGTGTTACTTAAATGTTCCCTTACCACAGAGCAGGGTTAATTATCATTAGCATGACCAGTGGCCTTTCTCATCCTAGTTTATGCAACTGAGCAGAGGCTGGGCAAATGAGTCGGTGCCATTGACAAAAACCTCTGACATTCGTGATTTGATGCTCGATTTCTGTGCCTCGGTGCCACAACCTCTGCTTCTGATTAGGATGAAAGAAACTCAGTGTCTCAAATTTCACGTGAAGATGAAAAGACTCAGAAAACCTTTTGGTTCCCCTGAAATAACAGCCCGTTTTATGGCAGTTTTCAGTTTCAATTACTGGCTTCAGCTATTTAAAGTATAAACATCCTCTTGAAAAGCCCATTGTAGTTCTGTTGTTTTTTTCAAATCACTGTTTTTGTAAGCCACAGTTATACTTACATAAAAAAAAAAAAGTTCCTGGTGTAAATGTCTGGTGTAAATGTGCATGTGTGGTGTCAATAGAGGAAGTTCTACCACAAAGGCAACATAATCGCTCTCTAAAAACAACTTTTCAAAAGCACTGAAGTTTGTATTCCATGCTTCAGACATTTCCAAGAAACATTTCTGACACACCTACATGGGCACTGGAATAATTCCAGCACATTTGTTTTGGCCTGAAGGTATGAAGATGGTTTGGATATGGCCTCTTCATGTCCCTGTCTCCTCTGTTGGCTGAGGGCAGGAGGTCTACCCACAGCAGGCCTCATATCAGATCAATTAAGAACACTAATTATTCTGCTGACATTGATGTATTTACCCTCGCGTCTAAGCCTGGGTTCTGTATTTGTCGTGCTCTTGTTTTCCCTCAGTTTCTTATGGGCTTGGCATCTCTTCTCCTCAGTCACATATGGCTGCAAATGACTATAACATTAAAATAATAATAATAATAATAATAAAGGTGCAAAAGGTGGTGGGAATGGGGAAAGACATGCAAAGAGCAATGTCACATGTATCATGTTTGCTTTCCGCCAGGTGAAAAAGGAGTTCTGCATGTGTGCAAACAATAGCCTGTCCCATTTTAACATTTGCAGTTCCAGTGACAAGACCAGTAGAGAAGCAAAATGAAGTTTTCTCTTTATGTCATTTGAACTGAGAGATGGAAATTTTAGTAAAGGGTTTTGGAAGGACTCAAAGGGAGAGAGTGCTGGCATCAGCCCAAGGGAGATGGATTAAGAAGGGGAGATTGGTGAAGCACTGAAAGGAGAAATAAATGGATCTTTTGCACCAAGTGTCATAGCCAGCTCTTCCCACACCATGACTGCTGGCAGTGATGCTCCTTATTGGACCTGCCTGCTTGCTTTGGGTCACCCCTCCATCTTTAAATAGTGCACTTATTTAATTTGGAGAAAGTGCCTGCAATCAATAAAAAGAGATCCTTTTATCTGCCTCATCAATCTCTTATTAATGAACATGCACTTTTTTTCTTTTTAACTTCTTGGTTACGGTGCTTTTAATTTCTCAATGTATGGGGAAAAAAATGGAGTGCAATCGAACACATGATGGAGCATTTGATGCCACATATTGCTGCTTGTGTCTTTCTGAAGAACTGACATGGTCTTACAGAAAAGTAATGGTCTGGGGGGAGATTATTCGTCCTGCACAGCTGTGTGGTCCTCTGAGCATCCTTTTTTAAGCTGTGATCCAGCAGACATGCGAACAGCACATAACCACCTGTGAAGGTAGTTACTTCCCTAGTGTCCCTGTAGCTGCAAGAACAGAGATAATTCTTAGAGAATGCTTGTTGTGGATTACACACACTTCATTTAAAGCAGTTGGATATTTGAAATCCAATGGTTTCCATGAGAATGAATTGCCAGGCCAAATTTCTGAAACCTTCAGCAGATTTGGGTGTGCTTTCAGCATGACTAAGAGGTCAGTGGAGCGCAGGATATTGTCAGTTATGGTTATGTATCTACTTATGCTTCACTCACATGTTTGTGGCTGGCCAGAGATAGAGGTCCTCTTTAGTGTGGTAATACATCGTCTACCTCCTTTTAGGACCTGTAAAACTGGAGAAACAGATATAGCTTGTTCATCCTTATTTCAGGCTGGAGGTTAATGCTTTGTGTTTCTTCTTGAGTCTTTTGGGAATGGAAAATAGCAAAAATAACGCTCAGTTCTTTACAGAAACACTCCACAGAATGAAATTACAGTTTTGTAAGCCTGCGTGTTTCAACCTGTCACTTACACATGGCAAGAGTCCAAATTCCAGTCACACATTAGCTTCATTAGACTAGAATCACACCACTTTTTCCTGTAAACCAAGGGGATCCAAGCCACATAATAATCAGAAACACGTCTTTGCATAAGGACCTAACAGGCAGGTAATTTTCTTCCTTATCTTTCCATACTGGCCACCAATGGGCTACTGTAGTAAAATTTTGTTACCTACAGGCCCACGCTCCTTGTTTTCCTCTAGGTCTCCCTTTCTATTAACCAGTTGCAGGCTGTTTCCAGGGCACTCATCTCCTCAGCCCGGGCCATAACCCACGGCATGCCAGTGCTAGTGTGGCACTACAGAAATGCAAAAGGCCAAGTAGTGCAGCTGCCAGATGGGATTTCCACCTTGCTTTGGGGCAGGGGCGGGAAAGACCCCATCGACAAGCACACCTTCATTTCATGCATGTATCTGCAGAGACAGAGACAGAGCCCGCCGGCCCTTGCCGCAGCCAGGGCGCGCAGGGCAGCGCGCTCCCTTGTCGGTACGGAGCGCGGGGTTGCATTTTTTGCCCAAAAAACCCCGAGAGGAGCCATCCCCGCGCCGTATCGGGTTGCAGCATCCCGTGCCGGCTGTCCAGGCCCTGCCCAGGGCCACCTGCGAAGCGGTGCCCGGGAGGCATCCCAGCCGGTGATTCAGCATCGCCTCCCTCTCTGGCGCAGGGAGCAGGGTGCCGCCCTGCTCCCTGCGCCCAGAGCCCGCGGCTGGGGGGCGAGGCGGCTCCGCAGGCTCCCCGGGGGGCAGGTGAGGAAGAGGAGGAGGAGGAGGAGAAAGAAGAGGCGGAGGTCTGAGAGGAGCTGGCGGCGCGGTGCCGGAACGGGCATCCTGCGCGCCAGGTCCGGAGGTGCCGCGGGGGAAGGGAGGTGCGGCAGGGGAGGGCACTGCAGCCGGGAAGGGAGCCAGATCCCCGCCGAGATGCTGCGGCCGCCGAGGAGGCGGGGAGGGCTGCGGGGGGGCTGCGGCTGGACGGTGGCGGGGAGCGTGGAAAAGCTGGGAAAAGGGGGGCACCGCACCCCCGGCGCTCTGTGTCTGAGTCCGGCCGCGGCCCTGCACGCAGGGGAGCCCCTGGAGGTGTCCCCCGGTGTCCGTGCGGTGTCCCTGTGGGGGACACAGCGCCCGCAGGGGCGGCAGCAATAAGCCCGGTAATAAGCCGTCTGTCTGTCCAGCTGCGTGGCTTTAAACTGGTTGCTTTAAACTTCTCGGCAACCCGAGCAGGGAAGCTGCGAGATCTCCACGTGCGTTTATTTCCCTTCGCCTCGGCGCCGGGAAAATGTGAGCAAAGCAGAAAGGTGCTTCTAAAAAGGGTGGTCAAATGCGGGTAGGCTGGAGAGAGCAGTGAATGCTACAGAAGATTAAACGCAGGTAGCTTGCCTAAAAGGCTGGTGCTGGAGAGATGTGGACCTGGTGGTGGGATGGACGTAGCAGAAAGCGCAGCTCAGAGCAGTGTCATCAGGAAAAGTGTCTCACTGGAAGTAGGTAGGTTAAAAAATTAGACATGAATAAAGATGGCAAGACATTTTTAAACACTTGTGTCAAATACTCAGATGCTGCAGTCTCTCATCTGTGCAATGAAGAGAATATTCCCAGCTGGTTCTCAACTTTGAAGAGCAAAGCTTCACACCTGAGAAGCAACTTGTGTGTGCGAAAGCGCGTGTTTTTTCCAGATTTACCACTCAGTCTAAGAAAGGATGCTATCTTTCCCTAGACACATTGCCTATTTGTACCCAGAGACCGTCACAGTTGTCACAACGATGCTATGATGTTCCCCCTTCTATAGTTGTGATGTTGTTACTGCTGTTTGAAACACGTTTGGAGATACTTGAAAGAGCCTGCACTCGTGCAGAATATTGTCAGCTAAGTAGTGCTTGTGCTTTGTAATAAGAGGAGCCATGCACATAACTATGCGATGCAAGCTGTTCCTTTCGAGGTTACTGATCACATCATTAACCTGAGGACCAGACACTTCGGTGGTATTGTAGACTAGATTGTATCATGATTTATCTTTTTACGTTCTTCCAGAGAGTGTTATCACTGGCTGTGCTTTAAGGTAAATTCTCCAGGCACTTGAATGTAGCATCATGATTACTTCAGTTGGCTACCACAGTCTCACAGGAAGCTCTGTGATCAGACATCCATCAATTAGTCCTTGACAGGAGAGTCTGTGGAAACACTATGGGAATCATTGAGATTTTGATAAACCTTTTTTAATGCAAATATTGCTAATGTTCCCATGGAGATCTCTGTGAATGGGGAGTATTGTGAATTATGCTTGAGGAAGACAGAAGAGATAGGTAGAGACAGGTGCCTTTTTGGTCACTATGAAAAATATATAACTGCAAATGAAATTCCCTTTTGGATTCCTGACTAAAGTACCAGCAAAAAAAAATAAGTTCAGGACAATTTGAAGTACTTAATTCTTTGTTTCCTTATGCAACCTGCAAACATTTACACTAAGGAGGAAGGGGGATTCACACTGCCAAATCTTTGATGCAAATGTTTTCACAAAGTCCAAGGTACTGTAAATTGCATTAAAAGCCCCTCTCCTCTTATATTAAATATGTCTGTATTGTCACAGACGTGCACTTTTCTGTACGGTAGGATTGGGGATAGGGCTGATTCTGATCTTTATTAACTGGTCTGTTCATTTACACTGCATTACACTGCACTGGTGGGAATGGGACTAAGTGCTAGATATTGGTGGAGGTGAGGAATGACAGGCAAACATAAGAACAAAATGGAAGCCTCGTTAATAATAAAATTCTTTGAGTTTTTTTTTGTTTGTTTTTTTTTACTCTGAGGGAGAGTGAGGACATATTTTAGCAGCATTAGCAGCATGCCAGCTCTTCAGGAAAATGTTAAGGAGTTGGCATTAGTGTGAAGGTTTTGTTTTTTTGGTTTTGGATGGTTTTGGAAGGGAGTTTGGAAAATGCGAAATATTAAAAAAAAAAAAAAAAAAAAAAAAAAAAAAAAAAAAAAAAAAAAGAAAGTTGTTGTCTACGAATTAAATGTAAATTTTTCAGACGTGGGAATGAGTTGTTTGTGTTGGGCTGGGAGTTTTTTTATTGTGTTAGACTCAAGGTGCATCCCAGCATTATTCTCAGTGAATCAAACTTACTCAGAGGCTTGTAGAGAAAAGCTCTCTCTAGGTGTTAGGCAGGGGGAAGCTGCTGCTGGAAAGCGGGCTTCCCCCTGAGAGAGATCGGGTGTCAGACTCGGCGAGCCCAGTCCAGCCCAAGGCGCTCCCACCTACACCCCGTCCTCTCCCGGCTTTGGGAGACCGTGCCACCGGTGTCTGTCTGTCTGTCTGTCTGTCTCCTCTGACCGCGCTCCGGCGGCGAAGAGGGAGCGGGCGGCAGCGCGCAACTCCTGCCTGCTCCATCCCTTTGATTTGATGGCCTTTATTCTTCCTAATTGGATAAAATAGGAAGTCACTGACAGTCCTGCGTTGCTGGGTGCACTGATTTCCCTCAGACCAGCCCTGCAGAGGGCGGGGGGTGGGGAAGGGGAGGAAGGAGTGAGCCTGTACATCAGAGAAACAGGCTGCAAAGGGGGCTGGGGGAGCGGGGCGGGTGGGGGAGAGAGAAGGAGGAAAGTGAATGAGCGCTCAAGAAGGACAAAGAGGGAGGGGAGAGAAAGGGAGTTACCATCGCCTTGGCATCTCTCTTCCTTTCAAACCTCTGTGTAATGATATTGTTTGCAGTGATGCTCAGACAGCGAGCACCTGCTGCTCTGTAATGATTCAGCCTCTTTCAGCCGCCGCTGTAACGCGACAGGATGCTGCTGCTACTGTCACTTCTGCCGCTGCCGCTGTTGTTACAGATTTTGCTTTTGCTCCTTCTACCGCATGACAATTGTTTTCCTCGCCTAAGCAGATACCAGCCTCAGATGCTCAAGGTGAGAGTCTTGCCTTTCGCTCTGGGCTATTGGTTCACTTAATCTGGTCAATTTGTTTGCTCGTTCGTGGTTTTCTTTCTCTCCACCCTCCTTCCCCCCGTTTTGTTTTGTCGTGCTTGCTTTCGGGGGGACGTTCTCTCCCTCCCTCAGAAGAGCTGGAATTGCTTGAGAGGCGTTTGAGGAATTATAAAAGTGGCCAGGAGTCGGGAGCGCAGTAATCGCAGAGCTGCTCTTGCTTCAGAGAGGCAGCGAGAGCGGCAGAGGGCTCGGGGCGGGGGGCAGGGAGGCCTCATTTTCCCCCCCGTGCATCCCTCCTCTCTCAGTTTGGATGGTGTTGCCGGGCTCAGACCTTTTGTTGCCTCCTGCTCTGTGATTTTTGCAGAGTGCTGTGAATATTTCTACCGTCTCTTTTTGTCTGTGTCTCACAGTAATGGACTGTGGTAGAGTTAAGGCCTTTTGGAGGTGAGCTGTGTGAGAACTGATGCTTAAACATGTCTGAAGTAGCCGCCGACACTTTCCCCAGCCCCTCAGCTCAGCTGAGCCCTGATGCATCCCTCGACGGGCTCCCGGCTGAGGAGAACATGCCGGGGCCCCACAGAGAGGACCAGAGGGTCCAGGGGGTAGCAGGCCTTGCCGCGACCTGCTGTGTGTGCCTGGAGGCAGAGCGACTCAAGGGCTGCCTCAACTCCGAAAAGATCTGCATCGCCCCTATCCTGGCGTGCCTGCTCAGCCTCTGCCTCTGCATTGCTGGCCTCAAGTGGGTCTTTGTGGACAAGATTTTTGAGTATGACTCTCCTACCCACCTTGACCCCGGGAGGATAGGACAAGACCCAAAGAGCACTGTGGATCCTACAGCTCTGTCTGCCTGGGTGCCTTCAGAGGTGTATGCCTCACCCTTTCCCGTACCTAGCCCTGAGAGCAAGGCTGAAGTGACAGTGCAAACTGACAGCTCGCTCGCGCCCTCCAAGCCCTTCTTCCTCCAGCCTTCTCTCTACAACCGCATCCTAGATGTTGGGTTGTTGTCCTCTGCCGCACCTTCGCTGTCACCATCTGCCCTGGAGCCTACCACCGCATCCCAGGCGCAAGCAACAGAAACCAATCTCCAAACTGCTCCAAAACTTTGTAAGTAGAAGCTATGTGTTTCTTCTTTGTTTTCCCTTACACACACACAAATAAATAAATAAAAGGGTTCCTAACTGCTCTGCAGCTGTTGTGAATGAGGGCATGTGACTGTGATGCGCTAAGACGGGTACAGCATCTCTGAGGAGAGCACCTCAGGGCCTCTGAACTTTTATGAGGCATGCAGGGCAATGGACGGGGCTTTGTTTTGGACATTTGTAAAGAGCCAGTACCACCCTTTTCTCTGCATCCACCTGTGGGGAAGCACGTGATCTACTTCAAGGGTTTATCTAATAGCTATTCTGTGTGGTCTGCCAGGCTATTTCTCTCACAAATTTGGTTTGTGTCCTCTGCTGGGTCTTCAATGTGTGCTCATTTTCTTTGCCTTGCCTGCAGAGCACTTCTGTTACCTCCTTCCTGAAGTCTGTTGCTGGCATACATCCCTGTCATCCTCCTGAAGCAGTCAGGGAGAACAGTGGGAAAGAGCGACAGTGTATTTAAAGCAGTTAGAGACTGGGAAATTATTAATTTAGCAGTTAGCTTGTGATCTTGCCCTTTCTTTTAAGAGCATAGCACTATTTCTCTGCATCTGTCCTCTCCTCTAGGAGCTGATTCTTGTTGAACCTGAGATATTTCCTCATTGACTTCTGTGGGGCATTTCAGGAAAGTGTTCTTGTCCGTGCCAAGGCAGGAGGAAGCAGTTTCCAAATTAGTCTTTGTTCATCCTTAAAGCAAAAAATATCCAGGGTACCTGCATTATTTTCTCAGTAGCAATCATAAAGCGTCAGAAAACCACATTGCTGAAGTGTAATTTCTTTGATATTATAATTTGTTTGATACCCATCAAATCTGGAGGAGATGAAGCCAGCAGTTCCTGAGCTGTGTAAAACTGTGCTACACCAGTAAAAGAAAAGGCAGTGTGCCATTGCACCAAGAGCACGGGGCTGAGGTTTCCTTCAGAAAGCTGCAATGATCAGAACAAGCAATTTCCTTGCAAATTGCCTAACAGGACCCCATCTCATATTTCTCCCTTGTGCCTTCCCTATAATGCCGCAGGATGTCCACCCTGTAGGTGTTACATACTGGATCTCAGTCCTGAAGTTACCAGAAGTTCACTATTGAGTTTAGCCCCACCAAGACCAGATTCAGTATAGATATGTATAAATTGGATTAGACATGGCATTTTGGGGCCAATCCCTTTTGCTAGAGAAAAAGAGCACGATTAGAGTGATTTCAGTGGAGGTCCTTCCAGCTGAAAATTGGTCCTGGACAGCTAACTAGGAAAACGATTCCAGAATCACTGAAAATTTAGGTATTCCTGTAGAATCCCTGCAGACTTTTGCTTAGATAACAGGTGACAATGGGATATTGGATTAACAGCAATTTATCTGACGGAAAGAGTCTGATAGGGAAATATTGCTGTGCAGCTAAGTGACAGGGCTTTGTCTATGGGAAGTAAGACATTATTTGAATTATTGGGTCACTTCACTACCTTTGCAGGTATACAAAGTTATAGTAAGTGATTTATTTATTTATTTATTTATTGATGATGCAGAAAATCTCTTTTGTAGTGCTGATATTTTAAGGGGTACCGAAGATGCGACAGCTCTTTTTACTCTATGTAGTTGACCAGGGAACACCATCTAGTCAAAATGGCCTCTTTGCTGTGTGTGGGAGAAATGACCAAAAGCTAGTTATGTCAGAGCAACCTTCACCCTTTTGAATTTCCACATGTGAGGCAAGCCTTTCTCAATAACCTGGTAATCTCATTCTGAAGTAAATGAACGGCAAAATAAAAAAAAAAAAAAAAAGAGATTCTTTAGAGCAGTTACCAGCAAAAAGCTGTTATCTGTTTTCAGATCTGCTCACATCTGGGAAGTAAACGGTTGTCCAGAAATTAGGTGGTTGGGTTGTTGGTATTTTTTTTTTTCTTTAACTCTCACCTTGATGTTCTTAACAGAAATGTGTTTTAAGGTGTCATAGACTTCCAGATAGGCACAGACTGAAAGGAGAGGAAGAACTGGCAGCAGGTCAAGCTCAGGTTGCTCCGAGTGAGAAGGTTGTGTAGCTAGCAATTATTCTAACCATGGCACGTAATCCTGGATGTGGCAAGGGGCTGCAGTTCCCTGCAGCTGTAAGAAAATATAGCTGGAAAAGTGCACTGTGGAAGATCTGCCTAAGAATTCAAGGAAGCATGAAAAGAACTTTTTGGACAGCTCTAAAAGCACTGTCTTGGGGTTTTTGAAACAGCTGCATTTCAAACATGTCGTTCTGCTTTATGTAGAGCAAGATTTGTTGGAGAGGTTGACAGATTGCATCAGTGATAACTTTTTTTTTTTATGAATGCCTTTGACAGCTATAAAATTCTCAAAGAGATGGCTTGGAAAGTAGCATCTGTAAATTGGATTGTCCCTTCTTTGCCTCTCAGTGTCCTTTTTTCTGTTCCAGGCAGAGTGAGGTAACTTGTTCCCAGAAACCCCCTTTTATGCTGATAATATTTTCTCTTTCAGTGTAGAACTTAAAAAGAACTGACACATCGCATATTCTGTGGTATTTTTTCTGAATCAGGCCCTTCCGTGAGTTTCCAAGTCCTTTTCTCTTCTTCTCCTCTCTTATTCTGTCTTACTCAGCATATTCCCCTTAAAGCTGTATCCTTCAAGGTCATCGTCTGTTGAGAGCTAATTGATTCTTCTTTTTCCTGGAGCCTGGGAGAGAAAGCAGAAGAGAGACAATCCTAGTAATTGTGTCTGGTGCATTAGATTCAAGACTGGTCTCCCTCCTATTACCATATTTTACCCTTTATCAATACCGAAAAAATCTCTTCCTTTGTGGTTAGTTTCCATCTTATATCATGGCTCTTTTGCCGAAACGGAAGGAAAGGTGAATATTTTAAATCATCCCCATATTTAGGGACCGTGTGAATCTTAGCACAATTACACCCAAGAAGGTTTCATTACATGTGGGATATAATATTACTCACTAGCCTACAGTCTCCCTCACTCTATGAAGGCATGGAAATTGCAGAAATGCTAACACAGTTCAGCAGCTATATTCTACTTCTTCTTCAGTCATCACCATTAAATACAATTCCACCGTTTACCCAGCTGAGTAACAGACTCATTTTGATAGTACTGTCCAACCTGTGTTTTCATGATAACTACATCCATACATCTGCAAACAAAATACTCACCTCTTTACAGATTTTCCCATTGCCTTTTCTTTCCATGTAAGTGGATTTCCCCCTAAACAAATTCAGCTTTTAAACAATTTGGAGAGGAGAACATTGACTGGACATGGCACTTCAGGCACACCAGGGAGCTGTGAATACAAGCACCCAGCAGCAGAAGCAACTTATTTCATGGCTGATACCACATGCAGCTTCTCACGACAGTCCCAAAGCCCCACTGGCAGCCCTGGCTAGGGCATGCAGCACTCCCGTATTTTGCCTGTGCTTTGAAGTAGAGGTGCACAAGCCTTGGGCTGCTCCTGCACTCTTCTTGCTTTGGGCTTCCTGGCCCCCTTGAGATGTAGTGGGCTGATGGGCTAGCTGCATGTCCATCTCCCAGCCTCTGTCTGTGCCCACCAAGCTGCGCTGGCCATAACACACAGACGTGTGTGGATGCTTAGCTCTGTGCACACACCTCAAGGCAGGCAGGGCTGCTAGGCACAGACAGTCACTTGCTGGGATGGAGAACAGCTTCATCCCCCCTCACCAGTTTGGAAAATTAGGTGAATGAGAGAGAAAGCACCACCACACACTGCTGTTAACTACCCCTCCCTGGGACCACTCCCATTTCCCATTTCTGACTTCTGCGGCCTTTTCAGGTGTCCTTTTCTCAGCAAAAGCTGCTGTTTTCTTATTCTCTGTAAAAGTGCTAAAAGAAGACTGGTAGTAGGCATTTACCTGGAAATGATCTGGACTGCCTTCAAAAGTAATCCCGGCACAGTAGCTGAATTTCTAATGCCATTTTAGAGTTAGGGATGGGAAAAAGTTAAAAGAAAACTAGCCTAACACATGGTTTGGTATCATACAGTAAATGCTTCTTGCAGTTCTCGCTGCCTCTTTCACCTCCACTTGTTCTTTCCCAGTTCTGCATTTGATGTCCTTTCTCCTGTAGACAGTGATTTGCAAAGGTCTGTATTTTATCTCTGTGGCAGGCTGGAGGGAGCCTTCCCTCCAGGTACAGTTGCTGCAGCCTGGGGGAAGGTTCTGATTTATGGACAGTGAGAGTTTGCTCCTAGCAGCATCAGATGCGTTTTTTGTTTGTTTGTTTGTTTGTTTGTTTGTTTTTTGAAAAAAGCCTAATTTTGGCCCATGCTCTGCAGTTCAAAGCCCCACTACAATGCTGTAGGATTGACTCTGTGCCTGGCAGCCTCTGACAGTGTCAAGGTCAGGGATGTGTCAGAGAGCTGCAGGGGGGGAGAGTGGATGATGCAGCACAGGCTGTGTAGCAGCTTTCCCTATCCTCACTGTTATTATGCAGGGCAGCACTGCCAAATAGACTGCTTTTCTCCCAAAGCTTGAAGATGCAGGAGGAGAATATCTTAAAGAAAATGTTTTTCCATTTGTGATACCATGTTGGAGTTGATTAGCCTCAGACACCTAGCCTAAGTGCTTACATTAGAAAGCTAAGCTGCCTTCAGCGTCCTAGTCAGCATCAAGGAAGAGACCTCTCCCAGGGTGGTTACCAGAGTGAGACTAGCAGGAGTAACTCTTTCCCCAGTTAAGTGCTGGCAGTTCTTGTAGTTCAGCTTCTAAGTGTCTGCTGCACAATGCAAAAGCCAGGACTTTTCTCTGACACTTGTCCTGTGAATTAACATCTTGTCACAAGAAAATTCTAATTAATCGTGGTTAAGATACCACACAAGTTCTGAGCCTAACTAGAGCATAATAAAGAGATGCTGATCTCCATTAACAAGCAGCAATAAAGCAAGTTCCAATGCACTGAGCCAGCCCAGATTTTTTTTTTTTTCCTAAAACACTCTTTTCTGGCTTCCCAGAGGTCTTGGTGGCTTATAGATGTATTTACTTGCAGTAATACTCAGAGTTAAGTGCTGTTGGGACTGATGGGGTCAGATGCATAAGATGTTGCAAATTTCAGGGAGTTCAGGTCAACTAAGCCTTCTGAAGTGGTAAATGAGGTGTGCACATTTTCTCTCCCCAGCCCAGTTCATCACACTGTCTACACTGTCTACAAAAAGCTCTCAACAAGCACACACTTTGGTCAGATCAATCTCTTTTTTTTTTTTTTTTTTAATCACCCCCTTTTTTAAGAATGATTGCTTACACACACAAAAAAAAAAAAAAAAAAAAAAAAAAAAAAAAAAAAAGGTTTTCTTCTATTTAACATGCAGAGGCCTGAACTGATCAGTCCTTCTTTTCGTTCTCTTTGAAAACACCCCCAAAATCATGGCTTTCGAAACTACCTTGTGAATGAGGTGTTTTCTTTCATGCACAAATATCATGTGCAGATCATGATGGATAAAATGTTCTGAAGTAATTTCTGTTAGTAATAGTATGAATTTGTGAATATTAGCTTCCACTTGCATGTCTTTTTAAAAGCTGCATTTTACTTTGCAAACTCCACTGAGAATATCTTATGTGTTCGTGCTACGTGGAAATTCAGCGTTGCCTTCTTCCTCATTTAAACACATAGGCATATGTGAGTATAAATAATACAATAGGTACATGAAGTATATGGCCATTGCTTCTTTATTAAAAATGACACTTTGAACTGTACTGCATTGTAAGTTTCTAAGTAAAACTGATTACAAATTGATGCCATTAAAAAATAAAATACAGACACAGGGTTTGAATTTTCACTGCAGGGGACTGAAATTATCATATTTCAGTATCTATTGTACTTGTAAGTGAAGTGCTTGATTTCCTGTTCATGCACTGCAAACACACCCAGCTGCCCACCTCAGATTTGCAGTGTCTCACCTTCAGATGCAGAGAAACCTCGGGGAACTTTCTCAGCATCAGATGAGAAGGCAGAATTTGGCTCGCTGGAGGCTAAGCAGCAGGTTAATTGTGATGCAGAGCTGAAACAATATAAATGAGCATTTTCATCATTTGCAGTCTTGCTAATGGAAATGCAATAGATTTGCTGCAGAAATCCAACTCAGAATCAATAGCAATGCAATGAGGCAGCTGGTTCGGGGAGAGCACATGTGATGCCAATCTACTGCAGACAGTACCTGGGCAGAAACTGCTCTGGCTCTGCATTAGGAAAGGGCAGACAGCCCTAGAAGATGCCACAGCAGGTGATGAGAGACTTCTGATAGGAAAAAGCAGGCTTTACCTAGTATTGGGCAGTGTTAAGAGGTAAGGTTTTCTGTGATTGAGGGAAGATAATTGTTTTCTTTGAGAAATTCAGACTACTTTGAAAAGAAAGATGTCTTTTTTTTGTTACAAGGTACTAAGTGAAGCAAAGAAGAGAGTCATTGTGCTTAGGGTCATGTTCAGAGCACATGAAATCAGGCAGGACAGTGCCTCTTGGAGACAGATAGACGCATTTGGACTATCTCCTGTTAAGGGCTCCTGCCCTCTTGCTCCCCAGACAGACTGCGGAGATGAGCAGGCTCTGTCTTTATGTAGATTGCTTTATGGCAGTCACACTGGCTACCCTTACTATTTATACTGCAGGCAGCCCAGCATTCTGGAGAGTGAGCACTGCGAATGTGAATCAGATCTTGCTCTTTCACCTTAAGATGTTTTGAGAAGGCCCAAACTCGGTAGGAGGTACACATTAAACTCAAAACCCTGAGCATGACTGTTGTTCAGAAATTAGAGAGCTTTTGAAAGCAGCAAGGGAGAAGTACCTATGGTTTGTTTTGGGGTGATGTAAGGCTGATATGGCTGCTTATTTACAGCCTGTCCTTTCTCATCCTGTCTCCTGTTCCCCCACGCCCCAGCCCCAATTCCCAGTAGAGACTTAGTCACGAAGACAGAAGGAATGGTTTTAGCCGGAGAAAGATAGGCAGGAACAAATCCACTGGGACAAGGCTGGCTACCCCTCAAGGCTGCCCTAAGCTAAACCAGCGGCAGGGTCCATCCTGCTCTGGACAAGTGTTGGGATTGCGGCACCCATCTATTACCTTTGCTCCTGCATAGTTTTATGATGAAAGTCTCATTCTAATACAGATCTTCTCACTGAGCATATTCAGCTTTTCCACATATGCCTTCACTGCCCCCCTCCCCCATTTTTTCTTTTTTATATCTGTGCTTCATCCTGGAACTTGCTGGCAGTGCATTCTCATAACTCAGACAGCTTTTTATTTTGGCAATGAATATTGCTTCAGTTTTTGAGATGAAAGGAAATCAATACTGGGTTGGTAGTCACATGGCGCAGGGGGGAGTATATGAAGCTATGATCTTCAGCATGATTCGTGACATTGTTCAGTATTTCTATGGAATTCCTGAAAGAGATTTGAATTTTACATTTTTAACAGTCAATTAATTCATGTGATTAGACAGATCAAAGGAGGAAAAAAAGGAGTATCAAGCTTGTTCCACAGCCTTTCTCTATGAAAAAAAAAAAAAAAAAGACTCTATGCTCATAAAAGACAACCCGAGTCTTCTAAGGTGGTAACTGGAAGTCAGTGTAAAGCTTCTGGAACTGGATGTCAAGAAGAAAAGCTTATGCTTTGCACTGTACTAAATTAATTTGGGCAATGAAATTAGTTTTTCAACTTGAACAAAATTGTCTGAATTCTCACTGGCATTAAGATTTTGTGGGTGGTAGCTCTGTAAAATCTAGCAGAGCATTGGAATGCTCTGGTCCATCACAGATGATAGATGATAGACAGACTACATGACACAGAGAATCTTCATAAGGTTTCTTCCAGACCTGCAGCAGTTGTGGTATCAAAACTGATAGCAAGACACTGTCTGCCTTTTCCCTTATTCCATCATCTCTTTTAAACAGGACCACCTACATTGACTTCGAAAATATGTGTTTGTATTCCAGACATTCATTCTTTTACACTTTTCCCACCTAAATTAAAAAGCTCCTCCAAGATGTGCATTTCCCCTCACAGAGGTGATTATACATTGCAATAATCCAAGTCTTTTTGACAAGACAGGCAGGCTGAGCTCCATAATTCACCCCATAGAGGGAATTGTTTTCAGTCCTTGAATTTTTTCAGCCCCCTTCACGCTTTCTTAGTTTTCAGATAAATAGAGCTATAATTTTGATATGATACTTGCACACCGGCTAGTTCAAAATCCCAAGAAAGGAAAATAAAAACTGTTCGGTTTCTCAGTCATTGTTCAGAAACACCCAGAATGCATGAACTAGCACCAGTGTCAGTTTAATATTTTAAGCAGTAAATAAGTAATGATGTCCAGTCAAAGCAGAAGAACCATGTATCAAAAATTCAGGGGCCCTCCCTATCCTGATTCTTGAGCTGTCCTCAGGGTCATGTGGTGCTTCTTGCTGGGGTGCAACAACAATCTTAATGGACAGTCAAGCGAATAAAAGACCAAAATTGCCCTTCTTTGTCAATGCTACATGTTTTTTAGAAGAACTTCCACCTTTCTCGTTCCCCTGCTGGTTCTGTCGTGCTCTGAAGGATGCCCCCAGCAAAGATTTTTGGATGAACAGGAGCTCAAGTGTTTTACATGTAACTGCGCAAACTCCACCAGTTGCTTGACTTGTGCTCATGTTTCCAAAGACTTCTCCCTCTGTGCCTGCTGACACTTCTTGCACTGTTGGCCCAAGAAAAATTGCAGCAGCATGCTCATAATTTAGTTTACTGTCTCAGCTCTTCCAATGTTTGCTTTTCCACAAGTGATAGCATCTTCAGAACATGGGTGTGTGGGAGAGTAGGATTTTGGTGTTTGTGCATTGCTCCTGCCTACCCAGCTTCAGGACAGATCTATGATTGCATTTCTTCTCACATTTTTGTCCCATTATGGGTCTGCTGCATGGTCTCAGCCTGGCAGCGTTGCATGGTGCCCAGGATTCTCATATCATTGCACGACATGGGAATTCAGGAGCATGATCCTATCAAAAAAAAGTCATAATAACTGATAGTTTCAAGATCCTTTTGTATTTTCAAGATAGCACTTCTTGGGCTGTGGGGATACCCAGCCGGACAGTTACCAGTGTGGAAGTAATACTGCCCTGGTAAGGGAGACATGTGTTGAGGTGAAAGAGACAACTGTAGGGGAATGGAAGAATGATCATTTCTGTAGCTAGGCTGAGCTGGTAGGGGAACAAACTAGTGTCCCTGAATATGCTGTTAGGGTTTTAGGAAGTTAAGAGCGTGGGATAAGAGGGATGACTAAAGGCTTCCTGCTGTATTGATGCATGGGCTTGGAGAGGCTTTAAGTCATACAGGCAACAGAGGAACATTATCAAGTAGCCAGAAAAGTGCAGGGAAACTGGGAAGAAGCAGTTATATATACAAAGTACAGGCAAGCAGAGGATGCCTGACACTTTCTTAACTGGAAGAAAGCAGAAAAACCTGTTCCCTAATGCCACAGATAGCTGTCTGGGACCTTACAGGAAGTCTGGAAACAGTTTCTCCCACTGCTTAGGGGCTGGACTATGAATGCAATCACCCGTTTTTAGGCCATCCTGTGCTTCTCAGGGAACCTCTGCAAGGATGATCCTCTCACCACCCATCCATGCTAACTATAGGCTCCTCACCAATGCTGAAGTTCAGGGACCCTTGCACCTTATTTTCCCCAGCTTCCCTGAGAGCTGGAGCTGCTCTACTCTGCCTGTGCACAGAGCAGTGTGGCTCTGTGTCACTGAATTCCCTCCTGTCGCTTTGTGCGAAAACCATTGGTGCACGGCAGCTATTGCCTTATGGAGGTTTATCAGCCCATCCTGCTTTTCTGAAGACTTTGATTTAGCATTAGAGTTAACAGATTTTGAAGGTTATCAGTAACAATTTTTGCAAACTCCTTCAGCTATGTAATTTTCATGACATACCGCTCTGTGTGTATTCTGTTTGTGAGCACATAAAGGCTGTGTTTCAGGATCAAACAGCCAATCAATGCACACAGTCTGTTTTTCAGAGTCAGTTAACAGAAAAATACCCCAGAATTCCCCCCATGCTCTACAAAACAGCATATAGCCACTAAAGCTGACATGTATGCTGGCATTGATCGTGCAAAGATTCGAGAACATGGCTAGCAAATGCTCTGTTGCTTGCTATCTCCAAGCTTTTGAATTCACCCTACAATAGAGATTAATGGACATCCCTCAGATAAGTAGCTTTTCAAGCAACCCTGTAATTTTCCTAATTGTTGCTAATTGACTGTTTAGTGTTTGCAGTTTTTTCCTTCTCCAAATTTGGAGAGAGGATTAAAAAGACATGTTCTGTGAGCGTACACAGATAACTGGTTACGAGCCCAGGAAGCAGATTTACTAGCTGTGAATCAGCGGAAGTATCAATTCCCTTAAGCCACTTAGCCAGGCAGAAGATGGCAGGGGAGGGGAACTTGATAGCGTGGGGAGTGCTGAAGACAAAGAAAATAGAAGAATATTCTGACATGTCCTGAACAGGACTGAGATCCACCAAATGTGGCATGTCAGTATGCCAGCATTCAAAGAAGGGTTTGGTATCTAAATTGTTTTGCCCCTAAGAGTTATTTAGCAGGTTCCTCATGTTGTAGACTGGTATGTGTTTATGCTCTGCTCGTGCATTTTTAGGTCAGAAAATATCTACAATGTCTTCTCTGGGCTGTTACTGATAATTTCAGAATTCTCATTTATTTTAACAAGTGGGTTTACTGGCACTGCTGTTCGATGTTAACTTAAACTTCATTTATACATTAGTTTTCATATTTCTCTATTTTGCAAATGGGTGGTGATGCCACAATGACAAAAAGTCCCTGATAATTAATCCAAAATGATGACTTAACAGAAACACTGAGAATGTTTTTTAGAAACACAGCTTGTACATATTGTGCAAGTCATGTAAATCCTACACTTGCAGAGAACGACTTAAAAATGTCAGTCAACAAAGAAGGATCGGGCAAATGATGCTACCATGAATTGTGTATACCCATAGGTCATATCAAAAGAGAAGCTTCTGTGTATTCAGATATGCCAAGGAAACACCTCATCATGTGAGAGTGAACTGAAAATAGATTACTCAAGGTAGAAATTAACCACGTATTTTGAAGAAAAAGCCAGCTCAACTGCTGGCATTTTTTATCAGGGGGTTAACTGACCCGAATCAATCACACAGTAAGACCACATGTCCCAGCCATTACTGCCACCAACAGCACCATGTTTGCTTGCTACCCCCAAGGTAAGCAGTTCATATCTCAATCTCAACAGGAAAGAAGCTTTAGTAAATTTAAATCCCACCCTCTGATGACTGTGGTGTATCCACCCTCTGGTGAATATAAATTTCTTCATCTTTGCAATAAATATTTGAAACAGCTCCTTACCTCCCTGCTAATTCTATTTTTTCCCTGAAAACTGGTGGGGAGTCCAGCCTCACTGATCTTTGTTTCATCTTGTGTTGAGTTCAGGAGCTGCTCTGTTCCCTTCCAGTTCAGCTTGACCGCTCTGTGATTCAGTGTAAAAATAGAAGAAACCTTGGAATGATCACTTGAAATATAATATGATTCTGCTTTAAATTCTGCTAGCTTAAAGAGCCATTATGTCCTGTTCTTGTGGGGACCCTGTAAAGTGAACATCCTTAAAACACAGGAAGACTATAGCAGAAGGATCACAAACCCACTGATATCTGTGCAACTGTGAGAGGTTGTGGGGGTGCTCACTTGCTAATAGAGTTTTTAACGTTGTCAGTTATTTACTTCCCACGTGTGATCTCAACCTCAATCTTTCTTGTTCTTCACTCTCTTGCAGCACTAGTGATCTGCCCTTTTCTTTGCTTAGGAAGCCTTCATGCTGCTTGGCATTCTCAGCAGACTTGGACCGAGAGATCTGCTCCCGAAGGCAGCTCATGCTCTGAATTATGCATAAGTCCATCACAGAGGGGCTGCACTTCATGGCTCTTATTTGGGGGTGATGATGTAAGAGAGTCAAAGCAATACGGTGACACTTTTCATTTTTCATGTCCTAGCTCTGTTAAGAGCAACCCTTGAATTGTGTCATTTTTCTCCCATGTGACTGTTTAATCACCTGAGAGAGTACCAGCCAGAGTTTTGTGGTAAGATTGATTATACTCCCAACAAAGTGCTTCCTTCATCTGAGCGCCGGGAAGTAGCCTAGTTTAGAAGCTAATGGGCTTCAGTCTGAAGGGGAAATGGTGACTGTGATTGAAATGTCACTTCAGAATACTGAGATCCTGGGGAGGCTGTTGCTGTGGAGAGATGGGGAAAGATATTCTTCAGCTGGACCATACAAATCTGTGCAATGGGGACACTTCAGCTTCTCCTTTGAAAACATGCAGACATGGGAGCGTTCAGACCTGTAAGGAGAGAAGGATGTTGCTGCAGACATAAGGCTGATTTTGTTTGCCCTGGTAGCCTGCATTGCCATAGTACCGGTGCTGTGAGGTTTGCAACGTCACTGCTGCTGTCAGCAAAGAGCACTGCGGGACCAGCTGGGACTCCAGCTAGCATGCCATGTGATGAACAGAGCAGTGAAACAGTGATATTCCACTAAACCTCCCAACACACATTTTGACACCAGCCTGCACTTACTTCCTCTACAGGCCTGTGGGAGAACTCGGGAAATACACCCATCAGCCCTATTTCACAGTGATTGAGTCAATAATAACATTGTAGGTGACAGCTTACAAACACTTTGCTTTGCTTGGGTGAATTCACAGCCTCTGAGCACCAACAGCTCCTCTTAGAGAGGGCTGTATGATTTGGTAGGTATCATGGAGGAAACCTGTGGCAGTGCTAAGAACGCTATCTCACAGCCTGAGAAGCAGCTGTCTTCTCTTTAATGGGTGACATGTGCTAATGAAAATCTAGGAAGGAAGGGGAGAAAAATCACAAATAAAAGGTATTAAAGATACAGAAGAATGCTGGTATGATTTTTGATTCTCAACTCCAGGTTATGTCAGTTTGTAGTAAGAATTATTGCTTAAGATATATAGAAAGACACCAGAACTTCACTGTTAAAATGCTTTCCTTTCCAACATTTATTGCTAAAAATGGATGAAATAAATGTAAACAAAATCAGATCCTGACATTTCAAGTTAGGCTATTTTTTTTGTCATTGCTTCATTGAATGCAATGGACTGTTTGCTAATGGCTTCGTTCAGGAAAAAAAAAATAGCAATGTTGCACTTCATTGACATTTGACAATTGAACATTTAGCCAAAGTATTGGCAATACAACAAGTATTCGACATTTAAAGCTCTAACTTTGAGAAATGTGATTGGGGATCACATTTCCCAAACACAGAGCTTTAAATGTCGAATAGTTGTTGTTCCCTTTGGCTGAACCTCAACCAGCTGCAGAATCTGTTTGTGTTTGTTTCTGTTTTCTGAGGTTATTTTATTAGTTTGTTGGGTTTGGGTTGTTTTCATTTTTAAGTAGACATTTGTTGCATCTTTCCAAATCTTTGCTGTTTTCAACTCCATGAATAAGTGTGCAAAATCATCTGGTTGTTTTGAACACCACCTACTTCCATGGCTTTTTTTTTTCTTCACTACTCCATGTATAGCATAGGTGCAGACCTCACTTCCTCAGCGACTCATGGAGCCCCATTAAATTTAATGGCCTTGGCTTGCACAAAGAAAGGTTACAGGAATGACCTTTACATCAGCACATTCTTCAGCAGAAAAATACACCCGTGCCAACAGTGACCAGATATGCCAGGCACCAGGAGGAAGGAACCAGCATTGTGCTGGATGGAGGAGCATGGTGGGGATGAAGAGGAGCTGTGAAGCTCCTGCTGCCCTGCAGCAGTGGCAGGGTGCCAGCCCAGTGACCAGGCAGGAGGGCAGTCCCCTCAATGCTGGTTGGGGAAGGTGCAGGCACACAGCAGGTATGCAGTGGCTTAACAGGTGAAAAGGCAGACCCTTGAGGAAGGACAGGATGGGACATCAATGTTCTCTGAGTGCTGGTTGCATAGCAGGGGGATTCACAAGTCTGAGAGTGATCTCTTCAGCAGAAACCCCCTCATAGCTGGTCAGCCCTGTTCAGGAAGATTTTTTCTCTTTGCCCTTCACTATTGTCATTACTGTAATAAATTGAGGATAATTGTTTGGCTTGAAACAGCTCTGCCTTCTGCTGTGTAGGTGGGGAAATGATGCCAGGAACAATCCTTTCTTCTCCTGCCAGTTTGCTTTTCTCTGCAGCAGGGATACTATACATACCAGTCCTGTATAGCTGCTGCTGTTAGCAAAAAACAACCTAAGCACTACCTCAGCTAGAAATGCAAGATTGATTACATTAGATGTGCTCTACTCCCAGTGTCCTGCATGAAATCAGCTCTTGAATAGGTTAATACCATTGCTTCAGAGTGGAAAATGCCAATGTTAATACAGGGTTTGTAATGGATAGACAGCTTGGTACAGAGCACAAATGTATGGAAGTGGGTTGCTGGCAGACTTGTACCTGAGGAGGAAGGTCAAATGAAGGTTTGCATGTGCTGATGTCTTCTATGCCAAAGTCAGCACTTGACCAATTACTGGGACACCCCAGAAAGCTGTATCCTCTGTAAGCCTGAGTTCAGCTCTGCCACGATGCTGTTTACAGAAAACTCAAATGTGTTTTCAGCCATATCCCAAATAATTCTGCTGCTTTAAAGTGAGGGCAGGATACCATGCCAATATTTTAAACACTGCTTAGAAATGAAACAGAAAATGGAAGATTTCTCTTTTGAAACTACAGACAAATGACTGGTAGCAGGGCAGAGCAGATGATGCCTATTGAAAGGATGAGAGCCTTGGCAAGATCACAGAACCACAGAACTGTAGGGGTTGGAAGGGACCTCAAAAGATCATTGGGAGAATCTGAAGAGGAATCCTACCTCTTCTTTGGTACCACATGAAGTCTCCAAAAGACACCAGTTCTTAGAGGGATGTCCAGGCCCTCTACTCCAGTGGCCTAGCATGGATGATGAGGTTAAGAGGTTTAGACGTGGCTTGAGAGCTGGGCAGTCCAGTTCTGCTTTGCCCTTACACTCTTATGCTTTTCTCCAGTGGTTCATCAGGCAGAGACAAAAACTGGCCTTACCAGCCATATGCTGCCCAGGTGATGCTGTGGTTCTTGGCTCTAGGGAGATGGATGTGCAAATGAATGGACAACTGGCTTTTCCATCTAACTTGTTTCCAAGAGCCCCACTTTAGTTCAACTTCTGAGCATTCCTGTATGATCAGTGTTGCCTCCCATTTATAAATGTGGTGGCTGGCACTGGGCTACTCACAGCCAGCACAAAGATTTGCATAGAGTTGGGGTAAAATGTGTGGTTTGGAGGGGTGCTCCAAGAGAGTGCTGCCAGTCCATCAAGGACTGGCAGCATATCTACCCTAGGTATCTATCCCTAGAGAGAGCTGCGCAGAGCTTTGCACCGTGCTTCCATGCCCTCAAGGACCACATGCTGCAAAGAAACTTGTATGTGGCACCCCTTTGATGCTAGGGAAATGGAGAACCGTTGTTGGAGAAATGGTAGAGTCATGAGATAACCAGCAGGTACTTGAAAAGCAAACGACACACTGCCCCTTAGGTGAAGAATGTTGTTATGGTACCCTGTATAGGAGGCCCTAATCTTTCCTTGGAGTGAGACCCCACCAACATAGTTAAATTCCGTGGCTCAGGATGCACTAGTTCTGTACAGTTTTACATATTTTCCTGGCTTTTGCACCTTCTCAGATCATAATGTATGTCTCTTCTGAACCACAACTACTCTTAGAGAAATGCAATAGCAGTAACTAACTACAAGGCAGGACAGCGACATCTCTGGGGCTCCTCCTCCATTTCTTCTGTTACTGGGCAAAGATGCATATTCTGTGGAGTGCTGCTGTATGTAAGCCATGAGGCAAAATGATCTACACCTCTTAGACACAAAACAATGAAGAACCATTTGGCTTGCAATCTCCTGGCAGCCAACGTGATGCTCTGCCATGCAACACATCTGTTTTGCATTCAGATCAGGCAGAAAGGAAACACGTTGCAGGCTATTTTTAGCATTTCAAATGAGTTGGTGGGGTACTGCAGTGGGCTGATCTCTCATAAGAACTAAAACTAGGAAACAAACAGCTATTCTTTAGAAGCTACTTCTGAAGCAGAGTGTATGTGTGAGTTAATGCCTGTTTAATGAATCTGTAGTTTTAGACCTGAGTACTAAGCATTTACCAAACGCTCCAGTACCTCTAAGGACCTGTTTCATTTACTTTGCTGGAATGACCTCTGGGGCTGGTGTGGACTTCTACAGGTATTAAGTCTTAATATCTGGAAGACAATTGAGAAGCATGGATTCAGGATGTTGTAGGTGGTGGCTTTGTATGGTACAGCGCTGTCCTTTGACCTTTCTTGGAGATTTGACAACCCCAAAACCAAAACATCTGTAGTAAACAAGGTTTGTTATCCTGTTGCTGTCACTGATATTTCTGATTCACTGTCCGTCTCTCAACTACCCTAATTTACTTTGTATTTTCAAAGTAGTGTTTTTTTAAGAGGCCTCTTGCATCCTGAAGTGGTTCAGTGGTATATTGTTTCATAATCACAATACTTTATGTCATGTCCTGGTTATCTGACACTTCTAGAGAATGACAGTGAAACTTAAAGCTCTTTATCTATTGTCTTGGGACATGGCTAAGACCTCCTTCCACTTAGGATTCAAGGTCTTTATGGGAGAGAGGGGAAGTTGTCATTGCTTCTTACTAGGCTAAAATTACTATATCATTATGGAGATTAAATAGAATAATCTTGAATGCTCTTAATGTATTAACATTGCCTGATTCCAACTAAGAGCTGGTAGAACAATATTTCCAGGGTACCATCTATTATTCATCTCTCTTTCTTCCGCTAAATGAAAGACCATAGACACTGAGTGTAACTAGTTTTACCTTTGCTTCAAAAGAAGTGCCAAGCTGTTTCATTTTTTGAAGTACAATTCAGTCAGGTCCTTTAGAGAACTGCACAGATATCTGCTCTTGCCATGGCCAGGGAGGCCGTCATTTATTCTAACCAGAAAGGGCTCTTCAGGAGTATAAGACATAAACAGAGAACAAACCATAAAGTTTAATAAATCTCCGGAGATAGATAGAAAGCTCTCTAGTAAATGAAGATTCTCGTAGAGCCTCCCACTCCCTTCCCAGTGTGTTGCCAATTTTAGGGAAAATTAAACAATTTGGCAGGGGACAAGGCCATACCATTTCCCTCAGAACAACAGTTACAGCAGGCCTTTCCTAGCAATGTTTTACTCAGTTATTCTCACACAGATCTGTTCTGCTCAGTAATTGCTTCTCATAAAGTACATTTGTCTGCATAACTCCTGCTTTGTCATTCCTGCAGTGCAGGGTCTCACTGGCCCTAGCAAACGGAGCTTTTCCAAGCTGAGGAACAGCAGAGAGGGGTGTTGAAATCCCTCTGGGACTCAGGCTGCCACAGAGGGGTACTGCACCAGGCAGTATTCACCTGGGTCTGGACTCTTCCAAGCCATACACTGACTGAGCTCCTTACGTATCACAAGTGACATTCGTGCTCCCATATGTCATTTCACAAGCGCAGTTGTGCTGCTCTGTGCTGCCCTGTGCAATGCAGGCAACAGGTTCTGTTTTCTCAGGGATGGCATGGCAGCATCTCTTCACGTTTGCCTCTTTGGCATCATGGATGTGGCAGCTAATTGCAGCATGTTTCCCAGCTCTTTCACATGTGTGCCAAGTCATGCTGCTCTGCCTGGCCCACTGGGAGATGGGTAATGCTCAAATCTCATCACTATCAATTGGATGTCCTAGAAAAGATAGAGCAGCCTCTGCTGTAACTCATGACCAGCAGAGATCAGCAGGAAATGAGAGGGTTAAAATGCACCTAAATCCTGGCATGCACAGGTTGTCTCTTTCCCAGTCTTGTGATTGCTGACTGCAGGCTCTTCCAAGATGCTGAAGGACACTGCTGAAGGTGAAATTCAGCCCTGAGTGACTGGGTTCTCAAGCTTGGGCGTTGCATCTCCAGGGTGAGGCAGCTCTTCCCTCTGCTCTAGCTAGAACACCAGCCTTATCAGTGTTGGTTTTGAAGGTCTCTGTGAAAAGACAGACTTCAGCAGGACCAGAATTGCAAATAACTGCAAATGATGCACATATATGTGGCTCCTTTGGGTTTCTGTTGTGGGTCAGCATAGTATTTTCAGATCCTGTTAACAGCTTGCTAGTGTGACTTTGTTGTTGCTGGCATTATAAGGTATGTCTTGAGGCTTCAACCTGCTATGCCAACAAACTGAGATAAGATGCAGAGCCCTTCTTTAAGGTGTTCAGTACAGAGTCAAGAAAGACAATACATGTAGGTTGGAGGGGAAAAAAAAGTGTGATTGCACTTGTGCTGTGAGGCCAATTCAGAGCAAAGGGCTGAATCTAAGGCTCTTTGGTCAAGTCTTCCCTGCTGTTGCTACCTCCCACCATCTCCTGCTGCTGGAGCTGCAGCCATCAGTCAAAGCTACTGCTCCCACACTGTTGATCACCACCCATATGCTCTGGGAGAGCAGCTCTCCGCCTGCTGAGTGGCATGCATGGAGGCTCCAATTTGGCAGCTACGCAGTTTTGGGATAACCCAGTGCTGGGGCAAAAACTCCTCAACCAAACACTGCCAAGTACTGTGATCTGAAATGGACTCACTCTGCTGGTTCAAGTTTGTTCCAAAACAGATGGTGGAATAGCTGTGCACTGTCTGGCTTTGCTGTGCTCAGGTGTAGTCTGCCCCTCTGCAGCCAGCAAACTGCTAAACAGCAAGTGCGGAGTGAAGCAGGTACTTGCAGTTTGTTGCATTGCTGGAAATTAAGAAACCGAGTGCAAACTCTTGAGGGAAAGCACACGGAGTTGCAGTCATCACACGACAGCTCTCCAAGGGTTCAGCTCCGCATGGTAGCGGGGCCAGTGCAGGGAACGGGAGGCTCAGCACAGCACTGCAAGTCTGTGCCCCAGCAGCAGAACCTGCTTTCTGAACCAGCTGGAAGTCACTGCTGATATATGTCAGCAACCTGAAAATAAATAAATACATAATAAATAAATACAAAATAAATAAATACATAAATAAAACCACCAAAAAAAAAAAAAAAACGTGCAGCTGCTGGCCCCTTCATGTGGCAGCTCCCAGTGCATGCAATGTAACATGAGAGCTGCTTCGCACACCAAGACCACTGCCTTCCTCCTCCCTCCAGCCCTGCACCAGACACATCCCCAAAATTTGCCCTGCAGGAGAGCTTCTGTGCCTTGGCTTTTTTTTTTTTTTTTTCATGGACAGAGAGGAGGAAAATCCCTCAGCACAGGGATGGTTCTGTTTTGTGTTATCTGCCTGGAAATAGTCATGCTGACAGTAAAACTTGTGGAAAATATGTGTTCACCTACTGCTTGCAGATGCTCCCTCCATGGCAAACTGCTGGGACTCCCTGGTAGGAGATAAAATTGCAGGAATGACCATATGTGGAAGGGATTGTGTGCTATGTGTGTCAATACATGTCAAAGGTTGTTATCTCTCCCCCTCTTTTCCCCTAAAGAAGCCGTACAAGATGGATGCCTTGTACTCCAAGAAGGAGTTAGGTCCTTCTAGCAAATCTCCTTTGGTGTCATCCAGCATGCTTAGGTATTTAAACCCCTCTGAGAATCAGTCTGTTCATGAGAGAAAGGTTGCACTGCCTCTGAAAAATAAATCCTGCAAGACGCATCCTTGGTCTACTGCTTCCCTTAAGCCTCTCCCAGTTTGGGGAGAATTGGAAGCAAGTCAAAAACGAAACACGGCAGTGCTTTCCACTGCCTTCTTGCCTACAAAAGGGAGGTGACAAAAGCCACCGTACTTGCTGTGGTAGCACGTTTTCCCCACAGCATCTGTTCAGCCATTATTCACCCAGGTTGGCAATAAAAGCTCCTGCTTTGTGAATTCAAGTCGTGTAGATGCTGGGAGCTATCAGCTGTATTGTGGCCCTGATTTGGTCAGCTGTTGTCAAAAACTACTAAACTACTAATGACTATTGATTAAGGGTCTGCAAATGTTAATGAAGATAGCTGTTCTTAAAGCCTCCTTTATAATAAAAAGTGCCTTAGAAATATGGCCTGGTCAGACCAATCCTCTTAGAAGTTGTTTGCAGTCAAGTGAGATATTCTACCTTTCAGCACTTAAAAGATAAGCGATGGAGAGCGGCTTGTAAAATCTATCCAGATATAGACGCCTGCTGTTCTGCAGAGGCCAACAATTAAGCTGTTACCATGAGACTGTCACTATTCAGAGCTCCTGTGACAAAGTGTCAGCCCCTTGCGTCCTGATACTACATGAAAATCTGTACTTCTTTCCTCTCCTCTTTTATTTTTGCATTAATTTCCAATCATGATGACTGCAAAAATAAGCTTAAAAATGCAGGCAGCTGAAGTTCAAAAATCCAGAGGCCAAAAAATAATGTGTTGTTTTAAAAGAGATTTTCATTTTCAAGCCAATTTCTTGATTTTTGAACACTTGGGATTGGCAAGACAGACTGTATAACCTTTTATTGAGAACACAGGCTTCAAATCTTGGCATCTTTAGGAATATGGATTTTAATAGAACTTTTTTTTTTTTTCTTTTTTAGTTGCAAAACACTTATTTTAATTCATCTTATTTTATGGCTTCTCTTCAGACCATATTTCTGGATGACTTTTTTTCTTTAAATAACTGTCCTTGTTCCACAAAGACTCCAGTTTGGCTGAATGAGAATATAAATAGGCCCATGCATGGTATTGGTGGAAGATATGGATGATGTTACAAGTGTCTAAAAGCCTCTAGAATGTCTCAGAAACACTCAGGGCAATTGTTGAAACTTCTGGAATTCCTCCATTAGTGTTTTTTTCCCACAAGAAATGACAATTCCATCCCTGGCAATATACATCCAGCATCCTTTGAATGACACTAAGCTGCTGAATCATGAAATTTGCTTTCCGTCATCCCCCTGAAAAATCTGATGTGTTCGTATGCACATATGCAGACACACATAACATGACCTAACCATGGAATATTACTCAAATGCGACACTGAGATGTCTTTGTCTCCTCACTAATTCCCCTACCATTTCAAGAGCTGCGTGTCCTGTGCTGCAAAGAAAGTCATGTTCCTGAAGCTTAATGACTCTCCCTCTCCCGAGTCTCTAAAGTAGATCTGAGCCAACCAAATGGTTTTCTCAGCTGCCTCATCAAGGTGGCAATTTGTGCTAAAAAATTAGCTACTGTTTCATGATAAACATACCCTAAAAACTAAACTCCTTTTGATCTATTGTCTCGTGTCAGTGGTCTTAACATATGGGTTTAAAGGTTAAAGAGGGAGATTGACTCAAAGCTCATTTGATCAGTATCCTTCTACTAGAGGGGGCACAGAACAGGTTGTCCAGCTAAACAACCTTCTTTGAAAATGAGAAGGAACATCTCATTGGAAAGCCAACGTCTCCCATGAATTAAGCTCCATTTTACATTGGATTGCAAAGGGGTAAATCCAAAGGACAAGTGCTTGATGTCAGTAGAGAAACTGCACCCTGACAAAATCAAGAGTTTGGCACTTAGCGACTTGTTATAGCAATGGTCATTATGTTGTTACACAGCTAAAACTAGACCAGAGATCTAAAGTATAAATGCATGTAGTTTCTGTTGCTCTGTTTAAGCATTTCTGACCTTGAAGTAGCTCATGTTTCATGGGCTTATAGCTGTTCTCTGGACTCTTTCTGGTTTGTCCATATCCTCCTACTTTTAAGAGTAGTCTCATACCATGCAAGCAAGAACAGACTGATGCAGCCCAGCATGGGGTGTGCTTTTTCTGTGACTGTTTTCCCACCATTTGCAATCCATAATAAATCTGAAGTCTTTTACTAGAGTCATTCTTCCCCCCTGCGTGTGTGTTGTTGATTCATTCTGCTCATATGTCCCCATTTAACAGCACCTGTGTATTTCCGCAGTCCATTTCTCTGTTTTTTTCCAAAATCCCTTTCCATGAAGATACTGCCTACTACACATTCACACTCTCACAACCATAACCAAACTTCTCAACCTTTACAGTTTTGCCAGTGCGTGACACAGGCCATAGCAATGTGTGACAAATGACAGAAATGTGGAACATTTGTGCCCCATTGCATATCATGCTGTAACTACAGATAGTAATCGCTTTTAACCATAAAAACTGTTTACAGAATGCTTTTCCAGTGAGCGTGAGTCATGTAAATCAGTTTGTGTCACTCACTTGTTTATACGCGATTAGAAAAGTGGTCTGTGTGGCCAGTTATCTGATGGCTGAGGATCTCAGCTGGGATTCTCCGTTAGTACCTGCATGAGTGAGATGTTGGCCACAAGAGCAGAGGCCATCCCCTTGGCTTAGCTCCAGAGCTTGTCCTCTTCCATAGCTCCGTGGATGAGCCTGCACCTCCCTATGGAAGCTGGACTGGGTGTAACCATTTGTAAATGTGCTGCCGTCTTCCAAAAGGCTCTCCCTCATGCACTCAAGGCTGAAGCATGGGGATTTCTTCTCCCTTCGGTCCCTGCCGGCAGCACGTCAGAAGGCAGAGTGTTTTGGACGGATCAGACCCCAGCTGTCAGAGAAATGAGTGAAATGGGATTAGTGTCCATGTCTGAGAACACACCAGCTTGCTTACGCCGCGCTGGAAGCATGTGGCAGAGCTGGGGATAAAACCCCATTCCCTTCCGGCAGAGCACAAAACCTTAATTGTATAACCTCTTCCTCCCTGCGTACGGTTTTGTCAGCGGTGGCTACAGAGTCAGCAAGTGGAAAGCAGGATAAGGCCAGGAAACAAAGCATGCATCCTGCAGCAGGAGCAGTCAGCAAGGGGCCTGCGACCCACGGGGACAGGAGAACCCCAGCACTGCTTGCCTGGGAGCCTCGTCATCATAAACGTGGTGGTAGAGTCTGGAAGCAACATAAAATAAGTCTTTTGTCCTCCCCCTCCAAACCAAAACGAACCTAGTGAATGCATCAGGAGAATAATAGTACCAGTTTCATAGCAGCTTTAACCCAGCTCACATTTAAATGTGCAATCTCACACCCGTTCTAAAAACTTGCCACATTAGAGATTTGCAATTAAAATGACGGAGAACATTACTTTTCATGGGATACTGCAGAAAACCAATGCTTTTTTGTGTGTGTTGTTTTTAGAAAGCTGTTACCACAGTGCCCTCATTCCATAAACATATCGAATTTGAGAATAAACCAGAAGTGAGGAATAATTCAGTCACCAGAATGGGAAGCGTAAGAAGCTTCTGCAAAAGTGCAAAGATGTCTGTTTGGTTGCCTGGAAATCCCTTGCTGTATTTCCTTCTGTAATTCTCACTTGCACCAACCCCAAGAGTCAAACATTATAATAGGATCAGGCCCTGAATGACAAAGAAATAGATAACCAAAACTGACTTAGCAAAACGCAGCATCTTCCTCCCCTCCCCAGCTTATTATGGGAGTTATTACTTATCCTGGTTAGACGAGCAGGGTTTGTCCAGGAAGAGCTCTCACCCAGGCTTCACCAGGAGCAGTCCGGACACAGAAACACATTGCTGAAAGTCCCATCTCCACTCCACCCCCTAAAAAGAAGAGGAAAGGCATATTTTAGTCTTATAGAAACCAAATAAATTTGCACAAAGACATTGCAAGTGTGGAGAGCTGCAGCTGCTCCTACATAATCTCTGCAGCTGAAAGTAAAAAATAAATAAATAAATAAATAAATAAATAAATAAAAATAAAAAACCTCTAATAAAAAAAAAAAAAACAGGTTCTGAAAAATCTGTTTCCTTCTGCAGTTACCACTAGATCTGCACAGCAACAGCCACTATATAGTGCTTTGCATTCATTAGTTATTATAGTTATTTTAATGAAGTTCTTAAAGATGTTGGAAAGCATAAAGTGCCATGACCATGCTGCTCAAGATTTTTTATAAGCATTGGCAATTAATGATGAGCACTAAATTAGACAGCTTTTTCAGTTTCTTGGCAAAAATATCTGCAAACATATTGCATAATAACTGTTCTCAGGACAATGTTCTGTTATGGAAATTCTGTCATTCAGGCAAATATTTTATAACTTTTCAGAGCCTGATAATTTTCAGACCATAGCCACTTATTTCACAGCAAGAAGACAAGAAATAAAATAAGACATTCTCATTAGTGTTCAGTCTTGCAATATCATTAAGACAATTTATTATTTCAGTGGAAAAAGCTTTCCTAATTCAACAGCACTTATTGATTTTTGCTTTTGCCTTCATAGTACCTGTTTGGTTTATGGCCATGAAGAAGTGTAAGTTATGGAGTTCTGGAAGATTAGCTGATGAGTTTGAATGCTTTGAAGCACAAGTATGAGCTGGTCTTATCTGAGAACTAGATATTATGTTAAAAGATAAAAAATCCATCCCATTGAGGAAAAGGTATGTCATTTTTAAAAGAACGAGGCTGCTGGGAAATCTGAGAAAGATACACCCAGCAAGGGGTAATAAAACAGCATAGTAAAATGTCAGAGAAGAGGTTTAGCAGGGAATGGATGCATTAACCAGTGGAAATGATAAACTTAGGACTGGGCCTGGGCACTGGACAGCATCTGGGGTGTTCAGGAAGGGCTTTGCAATAGGGAAAGGTGGGTATGGGCACTGCTTATAGCAGCCCCTCTGCGAAACACCCAGTGGTGACTAACCAAACACAGCTCCTTTCTGACCCACAAGCCGAACCCCAGGGCCTGCAGCTGGGGAAGTGCCAGTCCTGAGGGGTCCACGCTTTCTGCCAGGCACTAACCTTGCAGCTCCTGCAGTCAGCTGCCTCTTTGCAAATGGTAGCACATCTTCTCCCTCTGTACGCGGCATGGGATGTGACTCGGGGGGCTGGCTCCTGCAATCGGTGTTTGGGGAGCCTGGCACACACTGACCAGAGCAGGAGGTGTTGGAGGCACCCTGTCCATCCGCTCATATTGTCCATGTCCAAGTGGTTGGTGAAGCAGCTTTCCCAGTGTGGTCTTGCCAGGAGGGTGTCTGTTAAAGCTTTGCAACTTTATAGGTAATAGCAATAATTGCAGATACTGGATACAGGGCTGGAGATTCCCAAGTTCCTAGCCAAGCCTTCACAGTGGATTACTTCTAGGTCTTCTTGCCAGCATCGTTTTAGCAATGCATGAGCCCCTTTGGGGTGTGATGATGACTGCCTATCTGTTGGAGGTGTGTTTCTGGATGTGCAAGGGAGGACACACCAGTTACTCTGGAACAGTGTTCACACCTGCACTAGTTAGTGTGGATAACAGCATCCACAGCAAGGGAGCTTGGTCCAGGGCCTGGCAAAACAAAGCACAGATGGAGTCTGCCCTGTCTGTTCTGCTGCCAGGTGGGTGCCACCGTTTCAGGTTTTCCCTTCCAGATTCAGTCATGCACTTACATATGGCAAGGGCATTCCCTTTCCTTGCAGGTGTTGGTGTTGTGGCAGCCTAAAGAGACCAAAGGGGCAGGGATTAAGATGGTGGAGCACTTGGGCTGATGAAACATTTCTCCATTTGTTGGACAGAACTAAGGAAAATGCCTAGCTCGGGAGGCACTTAGGCACTTGAAGGAAAACCATTACTTCGGGCTTTTCAGCACAAGGCAGATATGCATCTTTTTCTCCCTGAGGATATCTCTGGTCACCTACTGTTAGATTCCAGCTGAAGGTGAGACATGAGGCGGTTCCACCTGCTAGAGAGAAATTTAATAATTACTGTGAAAAAGCTGTCTTCCTCCCCTCATCCCATTGTGTTCCCTTCACTGGTGCAGCCTGCAACTGTGAGTCATCTGCCTGGGTCTTAATGAAGTTAGTCTGCAGTGTCAAAAGCAATCAAAGTGCTTTTGCAGAGCAACTCCACACAGTTGCCTTTAGCCTGTCCTTTCACAAGTCCTGTGCAGCATCCGTGGAGACTCCCCTGCATCTGCTGGGGAGCAGTTGTGCTGTTTTTACGTGTGGGAAGAGCAGAGCAGGACTGCTCTTGCACTGGGCACCTTATTGCTCAGCAAGTTGCCCTGTCCTGGCTTCAGCAGCATGGCTTCTGGAGGATTCCCAGACCCCGATGTTGTTTCACAGTCCCTGATGTTGAGGCTGATCTCCCCTCCCCACACAGGGCCCTCAAACCAAAGCTGAAGCTGACACAGAACAAGCTCTACACAGAGCCAGAGGAAGTGAGCAGGGGATGGACAAGGCTGAGTGGCAAATGCATGCAGAACACGAGGGCTGAGCCTTCCCTAGCCAGGACAGGAGGTACCCAGAGGAGAGTGCAAGAAGGTGGTCCAGAAATTTACAGTCAGAAATGCAGGCAGCTGCAGATACAGGGCAGGTGAAAAACAAAGAAGTAGCAGGATTTGAGAGGAAGGCACAACAGGTGCAGTACTTATTAACAGCTCTTATTCTAAAAAGGGGAAATATGGCAGAAATGAGGTAGAAGCTTGCTTTGTAGGTTTGACAGCACCAGAGACCTGTCTGCCTATGCATCCCAAGCACATCTGCCTGACCCCATGCTAGAACAAAGAGGATCCCAGTTCGCTTGCTCCCAGTGGTCTGAGTTTTGCTTCTTCATATTTTAAGCTTTGCTCCTTGTCACCTCATTCAAGCAAAGCAGTATAGATGTATATTTTAGTTCTTTTGTGTCTCATCTGAAAGCTTGTGCTTTCCTGCAGATGACTCTGTGTAACATTTCCTGGTAGTTAATGGAAATAGGACCCGCAAGCAAGGATGTGTGTGTGTGGTCTCGGGAGGTGATGTGAATGCTCAGGAAATGTCCTGCATCAAAGGACATGCTTCTTTGCCATGCAGCAAAGAAGGTCATGTTAGGAATAAGCAGCCTGCCCTACCTCTAGCCTGCAGTCTGGCAGGAGCTGCTCCCGGACTGCTCCACAGTGTGTTTCCTTCCATTACAAGCCTAGAACAGTGGTGTGAGTGAGCTAACTTCATTTGCTCAGAAGGATGCAGGTCTTGTTTTGTTGCTTCAGCATGGTTCTGAGCTGGTAGTTTCCTCCTCCCTGGATCCTGGAAGCTGCAATCCACTGAGCATGAGCAGTGATGGTATCAGCATTGATTGGTAAGACCATCACCCACCTCTGTGCTGGGCATATCTGCCCTGAAGCTGGTCTGAGTAACAGCATAGAAGCCTTTGTGAAGTAATTAGTTCCAAACCAGCCTTCTCCACCCCTCCTTCTTCTTTCCACACACACGTGCCCCTCTGGTGAAGGTGCAGGCAGCAGGGTCTGTGTTTGGGCAGTGGGACAAGAGTTCAGGAGGTGTCTCTGCATCCCTGAAGAAATGCAGTGGTGACAGGGAGAAGCAGAGGTGCTGATGGAAGGAGGGGTGACATTGACACCTCCTGCCTCTGCCAGCTTAGCAGTTCAGAGCTGAACAGTGTGTTGCAAGGCTTCATGTCACTCTGCAGGTGTTGTTTCTGATCTCCGCTGCCCAGCAAATAAGTCATGGAGAGCCCCAGAGCCTCTGCCACAAAGTGCCTATTTCGGGAAGGTGCTGCTATTCTGCAATATAGGGAGCAGAGCCTTCTTTCGTGAAAATCACAGAGGAAAGGCAAGCAGCAAAGCTCTCATTAAATAAGTAAACAAACTCTAATGTCATGCAGACAAACACAGATCTCCTTGCATTTCTCTCCCTTGGGCAGGGTCTGCGGCACTGCATGTTGAAAAATAGCGATTTGCAGCATTATGAAAGGAGAAATGTTGCATGAATATTTAAAAGACCCAGAAAGTCAAAAACAGCTTAGTCATGAGTGAAATAGCCTTGCAACACCCCATTAGCTGCCTGATGTTCTCTTGCTGGTGTAAAACTTTACTGCTTCTGCAGCACTGCTTTTAGGCTTATCTTTGTTTTTAAAGGGCTGGGGTTTTGGATGAAAACTGATCCACAGCAGAAATACCTACCCCGGGCATGAGGAATGTCACATGGAAATTTCCAATGACAGCTGTCTGAGGCAGGCGGGGGGCTGGAGAGAGGCAGGTGGTGCCCTCCGGGTGCACACAACTCTCATTGTTGGATCTGCAAAGTCAGATGAGAGAAACTCTCCGTTCCTGCACAACGTACAGCACTGCAGCCAACCCACTTGTGGTCAGTACCATCTCCAGGCTGTCATCTGTGAGGCATCCCTCTTTATTAGCATGTCAGCCCTAACGAGCTCCCTGCACAGCAGACATGGAGAATCTGGCTTCTTGGGAGGTGGTGGACTGCAGCCATTTGGAGTCTTTGAGCTCACCCTGTGGTGTCACCTTCCCCTGCCCACAAGCTGCAGAGGGATTGCTTTAACACCCTCATCTCACCCTCCCCCTTCAGCCATTAGGTAGCTGGTCATTTAGGAATGAGGGGCAATGCTGCACATGCCCCTTGAAAGACTGCTTCACCATTGGAGCTCTTGCATATTTCCATCAAGCCAAGAATAACAGAGGATTATCAGAAAGTGTTTGAAGTGACACATAATGTGAATTAGCTTTGGAAAACTGCTACCCTGTTTGCAAGTTTGCGGAGTGCTAGTCCAGAAGCAAAAAAAAAAAAAAAAAAAAAACAGTTTACAAATTAGATTGTGAAAAGCAAATGTTAGTCATCAAATACTCATTGAAATTCAGAGATAAATGACTGGGGAGACTCCCAGCCCTTGCATATTTTCACTTCTCCATCAGTGTAGCAAGAGCAATGTTTGCCTGCTGGGGCCTGATTCTTCCTATGTCACTGAGAGAGTGCAGTGGTGTATATTTTGAGGATAAAGCTGGAGCAGGTAAAGAAGTTACTGCCCCTGGCTGTTCCTTACTGACAGTCTTCTGGAGTGATGGTCCAGCTACACTACTGAAGGCATCATGTACCAATTTGGAGTAAATCCATGTAGATCACGGACAGAATAACTGTTTCAGTGAAGTCAGGTTAGAAGTTGTCCTGCTGACTCCATCCTGCTATGAGGAGAAAAGAAGGACTTCATAAGCAAGAGAAATAAAGGAATTCTCTTTGATAATTTTTAAAGAGATTGGGAAAAAAAAAAAAAAAAAGAGAGAGAGAAAAAAAAATAGTCCTGACTTAGAGGCTGTGTATAAGGCTATTAAAATAATAGCTCTGTTTAGCTGAATGTTACTGAGCAGTAGCCATATAGAGAGTCTTATTTTATGCAGTTGTTTGCAATGCATGAGTCTCCTTGGGTTTGTCTGGAAATGTAACACTACCCATTTTTCTTGCATTGGTTTGCTGATCTTTTCATTGCTTTCTGGTGCCTCAGACCATCTGAGGTACGTCTTTAGATATGATGCGACATAAAACAAAGAATAAACATTTATTATGTCTGTGCCCATATATCAACACTTGGAGTACAGGGTGCTGCTAAGACCTTTAGCAGAGCTCCTTCACTTAGCAGATTGTGTGCTGCTTCTGTCATCCCTGGCTCTAGCAAGGCATGTGTGGGCTGTGTCACTCTGGTTAACCCCTCTTGTTCCAGGACCCTAGCTTGGCTGTGGATGCCATGAGGCACATGCATTTGTGAGGTCATCATGGTAGTTAAAATTGTGTCAATGTTTTAGGGTTTTGTAGTGATATCACATGGCACATAACACAGAATGATGCTCTATTCAGGCTTTGTGTCTAGTCTTGCTCATTCAGTATATAAGCCAGCATTGCAAAGAAAGAGAGGAAGAGAAAATGAAAGAAAAAGAAAATGAAAAGGTATCACTTCTAGCAGTACCCCCTGAATGAAAAGACAGTGGAGCTGCTGTTCTGTGATCACAGAATTGTCGGTGGATTTCCTTATTGTGAAAACTCACAATGGAAGGGGAGAAAATCCTTGGATGATTCATTGTCTGTGCATGAAGATGGAATCTCATTACTAACTTCATGAAATGCCTCCCAGTTTCCATAAGAACAGGAAATTTTGGGGAAGGGATGGTGGAAACACGAAGAGAAGGGAAAGGAAAATGACAGATACAGGATGAGGTTTGAACACTGCACTGACAGATACCCTATCGTTGCCTAGTGTCTAAAAATAGGCTCCTGCTAGCTTATACATAATGGATATTCAGTCTGTCTTCAAACTAGGTGTGTGCACATTTTACAAACGCCTCTTTTCTCTCAAGGACAGAAGCAGGCTGCAATCCTACCTCCTCCCCTACATACACACATGCAGGCATGCACGCAAACTCCTGATGTTCATTTGCACTCATTTAGACTTTTGTTTAGACTAGGGATGAAGCAAACCCTGCACACGCAGTATAAATAAAAGGCTCCAGCTCCCACATGCACCAAATCCATTTATGCTTTCAGAGGAGTAGAAACGGACTCGAGAACCAGGAAGAATGAGACCCTTGTGTGTGACTGGCCAAGGAGGAGCTGCTAAGGCTTGTTCAACCCCCAGAGACTTCCAGGGGCAGGTTTCCAGCTGGTGTTGCTCTGAGGAGCTCTTGTAGCCAGTGGAGCTGCAGGGATTTACGGTTGCTGAAGCTGAGACTCCCAAGGCTGCAAGCATCTGGTGCTGACTCACCGCTGGGTGCAGGGATGGTGTGAGAAGGCCCTGACATCTCACACCTTCTGCAGCAAAAGCAGCACTCAAAATGGGAGCATGGCAGGACCTGGTCCCCACCGATCCCCAGGGGAAATGCTCGCCCTGCCAGCAGCCCAAAGAGGAAGCCAAGGAGCTTTGTACAAAGGCTGCCAGGCTGTGCATTTGTTTTAAATTTTGTTTTAAATTGTGTTTTCTCTTCATTGATTAAAATGGGATTTCTTCATCCAAATTGCCTTCTTCCCACCACTACCTCCCCACTCCCAGCCCCAAGGAAAACAAACCTAAAAAGTAGCTTTGGTCCCAGACTATTGCTTCAGTAACTGGACTGGGAATACGCACAGCCCTGCACACAAACTGCTGCCTGGCTGTGCTTCCTAACGCCTGCCTGCATGAGCTCTACCCCCTGTCAGATGTCTCAGCTTCCACATGTGCTCGGTGAGGAGCAAGATTTATTGCAGTGATAAGTGGTCTCTGAAGTGCAGTCCTGCTGCTCAGTAATTGAAGCCAAGAGCCAGGCTGTTCCCAGGCCTCGTGTGACTCTCAGCACAGCCAACACTGCCTATTCCCCGTGGCGTCCCTGGCTGTACTTCTTCCCCATGTCCTTTCCCAGTGGCAGACTCCCTGAGAACTCTTCTCTTGCCAGTCCTATGGCTTAGCTCCACACAAGCAAGGGTAAGCTATTCGCTTTTTAGGTGTATGCATGCTTTCCTGCTCCTACCAACTTAAGTGTTCATTAAGGGAAAAGAAAGCCCTCATCTCAGCTCTCCTCTTGTCAGCAGACATCAGTCATGAGCGTCTTCCTTGGCAGTAATAAACGGAGCATGCTTGGTGTGGACAGGTAGAGTTGCCAGGCAAAGCTGGCTCCCCTGAACAGACCTTTCAGCAGGGGCTTCCCAAACATCTGTCCTTTGAAAAATCATGTCTGGAATGGATAGTGGTCATTGCTGGATTGGTATGAGGCAGCCCAGACCAGATGGAAGGTCCACACATCGTGATTGGTTTCATTCTTGTTTACTGGCTTTACTGTTCGCGTGAGGCTTTCCCTGACACCTTCTTTATGAGCCCTGCCTCACTGCTCAGGCCCCAGCAGGCAGATGCGCAGAGCCTTCTGCTGCGGTCCCAGGGGGTCTGAGAGCTGTTTCTGCATGGACGTGTTTGGGGAAAGCATCAGGAAATGAGAAGAGGTCAGACCGCGAGGACGGGAGGATATGGCTTGAGTTACTTCACAGCTGAAATGTGCTGACTCAGGGCAATTAGGTATTTTCCTAAGTACTGTGCCTGTCTGTAGTTCCAATTCGATGCAAGCTGTGCAAAATGTGGAGGGACACTGTGGCAGGGACTAGGCAAAAAATTGAGGAACCAAACCAGAGGAGCTGGTTTCTCCTTGCTTCTAAGACTTGTTTTATCAGACTGACTGTCCTGTTGGGGAAACATTCAGGTGGTTGAGGCTTCTCACTTGCCTGGCAGGGTGGGCCCCAGGGTGGGTTTCTGGAATGTGAGACAGGCACTCACAGCATGCAGAAGCCAGTGGGGCAGTGCCTGAGGGCACTGGGGTTGTAGTTCCCCCCATTCCAGCACAAAGAAAGAGGCCAGAAAGTGGAAATAAGGCACAGTTTCCCAGGGTGTCCTGTTTCTACCAACTGCTGTGACCCTTGGCAATAGTGGAGGGGAAGAAGAGAGACTGCATGCAAAGAGCTCAAAAAATGAACCAGAGCTGTCAGCATGACTGAACTGAGATCTTTTATACCTACACACATCTTGGAAGCTATTGGCTATTAATTAGCTTCCACATTGCCAGAACAAGTCTTATCGTGATTCTGAATAAGTGCCTTTGAATAAAAACCATGCTGGAGATGTCTGTGGGCTGGAGGGAAATAAGGTGCATATGGGACAGGGCAGTCATTCACAGACCTCTGAGTGTACCCAGCCTGATGAACACTGGCAGCAGAATCACTTGGCTTAGGAGCAAAGACACTTGGGATGCAGCATTAAGGCCTTCAAAAATGTTCATGATTCAGTTGCAGCACAGATCCATTCAGACAGACAGCAAGTGGTCCAGGTGATGCTGGACACTGGCAGTAAATTCCACAAGCTCGGCGAGCCCAGGGACATACAAGATATTGTGTTCGAGCAGTGTACCTGTAATTACCCAGCAGCTGTGGTGCTGGGGCTGGGACCAGGGCTAAGCTGACACTGTGTTAGTCAGCCGGGGAAATATCACTAAAAGATATTATGTTCAGTACGTACACCTGTCAAGCCAAACCCACTGCAGATGCAGGGACCTACGCTGACCTCTGTGAAGTTAAACTCCTAAATTACCAGCAGAAAGAGGTGATTCTGGAGTATAAGGGCAGTGTGGGAGTAGATGGATTTGTTGAGGCTGCAGAGGCCTGAAGAGCCATCAGTGGGCTCAAAAGCTTACCTGTCTTTTTCCAAGTCACAGGTAATTTACCAAAAGATACTGCCTCCGAATACAGACTTTACCACATTTAGAAGTTAAGGTTTAATATTGTGTATGTGTTATGAAGATTTCTGCTTACTTATGTTATTGAAAAAAAAAAAAAAAAAAAGAAAAAAAAAAAGGCAACTAAATCTTCTGTGGAATGACATGAAAAAATATTGCAAGTAGACAGTATTAATAGTATTTACTGTATTTATAGCAGGGCATGCTTAAAATGGATCATCAAAAAAGGCTTCATGTCCATCATTAGGTTAAAAAAAGGTTTTGTCTGCATTAAGATGTTAAGGAAAGCATCAAAGCTTTCCTCTGAATGGATGACACAGCTATAATCAAATGAAAACTTTTGCAGAGCTCCAAACGTAAAGTAATAAATATCCCTGCAAGACAAGCATATATCTTCAGAAGAGGAAGAAGCTGTGCACAAGATCTTCACAAAGATCTAGGCAATAACTACAATACAATGGGGCGGGAAGAGAGTGAAGGGTGAGACTGACCAGAGAGTATATCTGCTGTTTTGGCATTAATGACCAAATCTGAAAGGCCCTGTGGAACAAAGTCTGTTCTCAATAGATAGATAATCTCAGATAATAACGGGACAAGCCATACAGGACAGAGAAGGAACCTACAGGCCCAGGAAAGGTGAGGAACCAGAGACACAGTTTAGTTATTAACACTTTCTCTAACAAGCTGAGTACCTCATTTTCAGGCAAAGGCAAACCTCATCAAAATTAGTTTATGCAGAAAAATAAATAAGTAAATAAGTAAATAAATAAATAAATAAATAAGAATGTCAACTTTTGTTCTTTGTTGCACAGCCTGGTGAAACACTGCACAGCATAGAGAGGATAACCCACACTGTAGCCTGTGGTCGTAGTGGGTATGCATGGCAAAAATGCCAGACAGGAAAATCTTGCAAGACAAAGAGCAGGTGGAGGAGACTCTTTACAGCAATCACTGACTAATTCCTTACAGGCAGTCAGAGAGCCACAAATCTTACTGATGGAAGGAGTCTATACCTGGCCCATATTTAGGAAAAAGGAAAAAAAAAAAAAAAAAAAAAAAAAAAAGACTCAGAGTCAATAAAAACTGCAGAAATGGAGAACAGTAATACTTCCTTAGTCAGAAAAGTGGCTGGGGGCTGGGGATACAAGTCTGGAGGTATCTGTGAAGCATCAAACCAGTTTGGAAGACACCAACCACATGGCAAGGAGAAAAGTCCTGAGACTGGGCCTATTGGAGCTGACAATCTGGACTTTGGATCACCTCCTAAGAAAACAACATGGAAAAGCATCAGTGAGAGGGAGGAAGAGACCATGAATGTAGGCTGGAAAGTAGAAGACAATCCCTATGGGTTGGAGCAGCGGTGGTCTAAGCCACCAGGGAGATGGACAGAAAAGAGTAAAAAGGCAGAGAACAGACACTATACTGCAGTATTTCAGGTGAGATTTATTCTCCATGAATTCACCATCCCCATCAGTTCCTCCTCATCCTGTTTCTTCTGCATCTATCCCACAGCAGCCATGAGGGTCCTCCTCATGCTCCAGCCATGGGGGCTCTTAGTCAGGATCTGTCACTGTGCTGGGCAGCTTGTCACCAAGGCTTTGCCATCATCTACAGACACAGACAGACATGCCTCAGGATTTCAGAGAAACACCAGGACGAGGAGATAGGTTAGAAGCAGACTGTGAGGAAATTGTCAGGGGTGACTTGAGTTATAGTCATCTGGGGTATTTTCTTGGATGTGCTGTAACAAGATGCTGTGCTGGGTGACCTTTTCGGTGCTGTGTTTTCTTGAATTGTGGTCCCCTAAAAATGACTGTTAGCCTGGTGCTCCGAAGGCTCTTTTCTTTATTGCATCCTAACACAAGATACACATAATAGTAACAGGTTTTCTGTTTATCAGCTGAGCATCTCCAAAGAAAAACTCTGTTACTCTTTATTTCCCTAGAAGTTTATTGCCTTTGAGTTGCAGTCAGCATCCCCAAGTTATAACACCCTAGTCTGAAACACAACATGTGCGTTGTGTCCCTGATGCCTTCCAAGAAAATATTTTGCAGCCAAAAAAAAATACTGGGAGGGAGGGGAGGAGAGAGGGATAATATATTGAATACACTGGGGGACCTGATATTACTAAAAACATCTGCACAGATGGCCTTACAATAGACCAGGAAAAGTGAACACACTTTCTAAAGTGATGGTGTTGTGTTTTCCACCAAACCAATTTGTTTCAGAAATATTTATCTATGTGATGAGATCTTTTAATTTCCCCAAGTGTTTAAAAAGTCTCCCTTTCTCAAGCAGGTCCTGTCTTTGGCATTTTTGAAAGGAAAACTATCTATAGGAATTTTAAAAAGGAAGAGTACATCCAGTCTTTTGCCTTAATCACCTTAGCTCCAGCAAGTGTAAATTGCATTTATGTGCACCTAAAGTGAAGAAGAGTCTATGATGCCCGTGGGACCATGGGACTGGCAGTTGAATGAATGCCTTCTGTTGTGCATGATAGAAAGAAGCATGGTTATTGTAATTAGTTCTGTACTGCTCCATGTTGACGACAGAACTTACTCCCAAAGATAATTAATATAACACATTTGCTAGGAAGTGGACAAGCGTGGTAGCCCCAAGAAGATGACACTACAGCCTCCATTGGGCTCACCTTGTACAATATGCTCTTCCCTTGCACCCTGTAAGGAGTACCTGCCCTGTAGGCAGCAGCCCTGCTGAGCTTGAAATCTCCTTCAGAAAGCCATCCCAGCTGAGTCAAACTGATGGGTTTCAGCCCCTATTGTGGGTCTGGTTGCTCCTGTGACCTCCTGGGAGAGGCCAGGCAGGGTGTGAGTTGGGTCCCCTTTCCTGACATTGTCTCTCTGTGCTCCCCTATGGCTGTGCAGATGAGATTTCATCACGTAACTTAGCAGTATTGGAACATCAGATTAAGGTGAATTGTGATCATAGTGAGATGTGCTCTTCTTTCAACTCTGTCATCCTCCAAATTGGACATCAATTACCCCACAGGTCATTGTTCGCTATCAGAACAAAAAAATAGAATTAAATATCAACAACCATGAAATCAGTGTTTCCTGCTGATTTGTGTTTGTCTTTAGCTGTGCTATACGCACATAAATTAGTTCTGCATGTTGTGGTTCCCAGATTACCTCCAGGGACATCTTTTACATAAGAATTTTTTATGCTTTCACTGCTTCAGGTCCAAAGTGACCCAGCTGCAGCCACCCACCCACTGCAGGTGACATTTTAGCTTCAGATCTCAGCCACCTCATGACCCATCACTCACACTACCATGGCTTGTCCTTGTGCTGTGACAGGCCTCGTACTATTGCTGTGTCCTTTAAGTCTGCTACCCGCTTTGCTTGTTAGAAACTAGAGAGTGGATGAAAGACAGCAGAGGTGTCTTGCCTAAATTTTCAAAAAGCACAAGTGATTGCGGCACCATCTGCAAGGTCGAGGGCTGGAGGAAAGGGCCAGTCTGGAGAGCCCAAGAGCACTGCAGTTGGGGATCTGCGATCCTTAAAGAAGCCTTCCAATGAGTATTGGGCAAAAATCAAGGACCCACTTCTGCAGAACCTTGAATGTGCTTCAGGGAAGACACAGGTGCTGGGCAGGAGGTGAGGGGGTGTTTGCTCACCTGGCTATGGGGCCAACAGCACCAAGGTGCTTCCACTCCCCCTGCTCTGCCTCAGCTTCTCATCTGTCCGGGGACCAGACACCTGGGGAAAGTTTACCCTCCTCCTGTCAGACCCTGACTAGCATTCAAGCAAAACAAACTTTATTTAAACACTTGTTTAGAGATTAAGTGCAAAACCATTTTCCCCTGCCAAGATCCAAGCTCAGAGCTTTCTGTTTCCTCTGCAGCAGTGAATGACATCATTACCACTCTCTGACACAGTGCTAAGAGTGAAGAAAGCCATCCAGCGCTGCACAGAAACAGAAAGCAACCGACTAGAAATTTTGCATAACAAATGCATGAGTTTCTTTTAATCATGCAATATTTAAATTGTACTACAGGGAATCTGATAGCTGGTGCCTTGTAGCTAAGGTTGTACAACATTTTCCATTATGAGCCTATGCTGCCAGTCATTTACAACTTTGACAGGCTTTGACTATCCAAGTGGAAATTTTCCCTGCCTCATGCTGTAGGCAGAGCACTGTTTGGAAAGCTTCAGTGGAAAACTGTTTTTTGTACTTCCGAGAACATGGCTAGGAAAGTGAAGAGCAGATTTTCCTGTGCTGAAAAACATCTTGTGTGTACTTAATGGATGTGCTCACAGCCACACAGGCAGGTTGCTGTCTAGGTACAGAGTAACACGGCTGCAGGGACACCACTAGAAAGTGCATATACTCCACATCATATGTCATTTACAGCCTCACTGCACTTATCAGGAAGGTAACAGCCTTGCTAATATTCAGGGAAGACAGTATATTGATTTCTAACAGCAGTAGGCAGCATTTCCTATATATCCTGTATTTCCTATATTTCCTGTATTTCCTATAGACACATGCACACTGCTCCTTCCCAGACCCCTCATTGTGAGCATTAGCTCCCTTAACTCTATCTGTTGCTATTTTTTTTTGCCCATTGGCTTTGAAACCTTGTCTGAATTGGGTGAAATCTACACATGGTGTATGGTCTGCATGAGAGGCTTGACTTCTGGCAGTGGTCCTGGAAGTCTGCTCTGGGCAGGATTTACTGGCCCACTGGGCTCCTGCCAGATCCCCAGTGGCTCATAATCTGTTTCATTCAGCCTGGTAGCATGGTATTTATTTCTGGCATCACCCAGTTTGTACTTGTGTGACAGTTTGTACCTGTGGGCTCGTACCTGTTGCTGTTATGACCAAGATGTCTACTATATTTCTGCCTCCAATCATTGCCAATGCCATAAAGAGGGGATGATGGGGAATTAACAGGAGAACAAGGATGTCAGCAACAGACTGATTTGATTTAGTGGGTTTCTGCGAGGAAAGGATAGATATTATACTTACCATGGTAATCCGGTTCTCCCAAAAAAGAGAAGGGGGGAGAGAGGAGAAGCTTCACTTCAAGGAGAAACTCGCTGGTTTCAGGACTCCTGAGAGCACAGGAGAAGCTGTTTCTGCTTTTGGCACAGCTGCCTGATTCACCATTAAGAGAAAATAAAGGTGATCTGTCTCCTGGAATGAGTCAGCATTGTACACTGGGTTGAGAGGATTTTGACGTGTGTTGCTTATCTTCTGGAAGACTGACTCTCTGGGACTGTGACTGAAGACCACATTGCCCTGAAGCATGTTTTTTTTTTGTTGTTGTTTTGTTTTTTTGTTATTGTTATTGTTGTTATTGTTTTCCTTTCTTTTCTTTTTTTTTTTTTTTTTTCTTTCTTTCTTTCTTTCTTTTTATGAATGATCTGGTTTTCATTTAGCTGAAAGATACAGACTAGCTGATTCACTTGCTGCAGCTTCAAACTACAAATGGAGAGCCAATTAAAAATTAACAATAGGAAAGAGAAAACAGTCAGGGATAAGAGCTGGCGTGATCAGTGATCCTTCCAATTGCATTGAGAGGATGTAGCACAGGCCACATTTCTATTTTCCCCTTTGATTTGCTGTGAGAGGCTGTGAGTAGTGTTAAATAGCTTATGCTGCTACACTTCTCCCATTCATTTCCATAATTTCTTCGTCATCTAAGATAATGCCCCAACAGACAGAAAGAGCGTTGGCTCTGAAACAGTGGCTACTTGTCAAACTAATACTGGCTGCTCCAGGAGAAAAGTCCCTCCTATATGTCTAAATCCCTTTCACTCTCTTCGTCTGCACTTCCCTCTTCTATTCATTTGGCAGTTTTTGTTCTGAAAGCCTCATCTCCAAATCAGCCATCATTTAAAATGCTGGGATAGTAATCATAAAGCAGTCTGGCCAGTATTTTAACGAGCATACAATATTTCCGGCATTGGAGGAGATTCTTTTGTTTAGTCTTTTGAATCCAGGAGTGTGTCTGTGTGTGTGTGTGCATCTCTGTGTATGTGCATAGAGGGGGGGATTGCAGAGAGGCAGAAGAGTATCTTTGGTTGTATAGTTTGCTTTGCTAACCTTTCTACCTGCTGTATGCCCTTTCTCACCACCTCTCTGAAGCTGAGAGACTGTGAGCCTTCCTTTGCTGCCCCAGAAAACTGAAGTCCTTTGGTCACACAGCGCCTGTAGAGCTGAAAATGTACAGGAGCATTAACAGAGCATCAAGCCCTGCACTGCCCGTGGAGCTGCAGCCCCATGTGCTGTGGTGCAGTGCCACCAGCCTCAAAGCAGCAGAGATGGGGGCACAGGGAGGTTACAGAGGCTGCCCAAGGTGCTGACTGCTGAGGCACAATGTAAGCAGGAATTAGCAGCAGGTTGGCACTGCAGGTGACAAAGCCCTGGCTGAAGGAATAGCTTTGGGAAACAGCTGATCTGGAAGCAGAAGGCTATTGAGGTTTGGGAATCCCATATTTCGAACAGTGCTTTAGCCTGGGACTTTGTCTATGTTCATTAGCTGAGGAAGGATCTTCTAGGCTCAGAAATGGGGAATTAAGTGTCCCATTGGCAGTCAACAAGTGAGAGCAGCATCCCATCCACCAAAATGCTGGGGTGTCCCAGCATCTCCTGATACAAAATGGAGTCTGCTTGTGACACCAGACATTGGCATCGGTTTGCCCTTTAAAATCTTCAGCAGATTGCCTAAATTTCTGTCTATTCTTTCACTTGTCTTGTCTGTTATTATTGCATTTGCTTTGCTTAAGAAAGGGAAAGTTCAGAAATACCTCTTAGGAGTTGTTGGGGAAAAGAGGGTAGAGGGCAATAGCTTTTGGTAACCCTGCAGCATTTCAGGAAGAAGACCATATGAGATGGTCTCAGATTCTCACATCACATTTTGCCCTTAAGTGCATTTTCTCCTGCAGCAAAAAACTGTTATCTTTAAATGCAGTTTTGGACTCACAGAATGGAGATGGTGATTTCCTTTGTGTCCTGTCCCATTGCAGACACCTCATCAAGTCACAGTGCAATAATTTATTGTAATGCTTTTACATTTTTTCTTCCAATGAATATACTGCATAGCTCTTCTCTCCACAAGCCCTCATTTTCTGTGTTTTTTCTTTTCACCTCCACACACTCCTCAGGTTCCTTTTCAGTGTTATGTATCGTGATGGCAAAGCTCTTCAATGTACTATTACCTTGCCTTGGTACAGAACAAGTGTCCAAATCCTTAAAGAAGTACCATCTCAGAAATGCCAGTAGTCATAAACCCATTTTAATACCACAATTGCAATCAGTTCTTTTCCCCACCACGATGGTTTCAAAATCTGTTTTTGTGAGGTACAGATTTTCACACAGCCACTGTAAAAATCAGGCTTTTCTATTTCAAAACAACTGGTGGTCTCTCTGCAGCTCAGGCTGTGACTAGCTTTCCTTGTTAAGCCTGGAATTAATCTCCTCTTTTCCTGCAGCCAAATGAAATCGGTCCATCTGTGATGTACATATAGTTTGTTCTTCCTAGGGACTAATAGTTTCAGAAAGTCAAGGATACCTGAATGGGAAAGAGGAAGGTTGTCAAACACGAAAATTCAATATTAGCATTTTTGCATGTCTCTGGTGGCTACTGGATGGGATAGAGAGGGAGGATGACATACAGAAACAACTCCATCAAGAAACCTAGATATATGTTTTTCTGTTGTGTTAATTGAAAGCCAATGCACTGGTTTGTGTAGAGTGCAGCATTGTAGCCCTAGAGGAATGGATAAACCAAATATAAACTCCTCCAAATCTCTGGCTTGGATTTTCTAGTTACATTAAAATAGATCTTCTCTAAGTCAGGGGACTGAAAAATTGCAGCGATCTAGCTATGTATTAACAGAGGTTGATTTACAGTTTTATAATCACTTAGTATTCCTTCTCTTTTTGGCATCCTGTTTTGTGTCACTAGAAAACGTGGCTGCTTCCAGCTTCAGACTTCTTAATTTGTTAGCAGTCCAGGCAGTGTTGGAATGAGGGTGATTCATCCTTATTTTACCTTTGTAAGCACGTAAGCACAAGCAGGCATCAATCCATATCAAAGTACCACCTCTTTTAATTAAGCAGACACATTTCATCTGTTATTCCAAAAGGCCAGACGTCCTCTTTCCTTCTGTGCTCAATACGCAAAGAAATGTTAGGTAGCACAAAGACAAGGCAGGGCAGCTGGGGCACTTTGCGTGGGCTGGCCCTAATAATTGCTGGGGACATGAAGTCTTCCCAGTTTGGAGTGGGGCCTCAGTTTATCTTCAGTCCAAGAGTATTGGCTGCACCTACAGCTAGGCTGCATTGTAGTACTTCGTCCTGCCCAAATCATCTGGCACTAGCTTTTCCCTCCAGATCATTCCTGTGGTTCATCATCAGATATTAGCTACTGTATAGGCAAGACTACTCCATGCCTACAAGTGTTGCCAGAGTGTCCACAACACCGTGCCTGCACTCAGCAAATTAGATGTTCTTACAGGCTTTACCAAATGTAGTTCTTTCTGATGGCAACAAAGGAGCCCCAAGAGCAATCTTCCTTGGTGCATTTTTCCTGTGTGAGTTTCAGGCTATCTTGGACCTTTCAGTGCAGCAGAGGATGTAAACCCATCATATTTACCATATATATGTGACAGCTAAAATCTTGAGTCATCAGGGATGAAACAAATTGAGTTTGGCTATGAATATGAGGTTCAGAAACTGCTTGTTCAATATTTTACTACACACACTTCCATCCCTCTTCCTTTGGTCCTCCATTGTCCTTTGTCCAGTAGCTGAGGTTTAATCAGACAAAGCTAAAGCAATGCCCAGAGGAGGTGTTGGAGAGGAACAGGCATGTGGGGTGAAGTTTGCCCCCTCCTGTTAAGCTGGTGTGCCTAGCCATGTGACGCACTGGAGAGCTGCTGTTGCCAGGTAGGAGTTTTCTCATTTATATCTGGTTGGAAGCACGCGACCTTGAATGTCCTTTGCAGATTTTGCTGCCACCATTCAGGTCGTTGTCAGTTGGAGGCTGATGGTTACATTCTGTCCTCACTCACTGTCACCTCCCATATGCTCCATGCCCATGCCCCATCCCTGAGGCACATGAGAAAGAAACAGCAGGAGATACAGGTCCATAAATTTGGAGCTGTGCTTTTACACCGTCTAACACCTGGTAATGCTGAGAGGGAGGCAGCATTATACCAGCAGCCAGGTGACTAGGTGCCATATTTTGGCTCCACATGGGTACGTGTAGCTTTCTCCCAGGTAGTACAAACTTAGAGGTCGGGTGGACTACTTTCTTTGTAGTCATTGCCCAGCTCATAAGACCTGGGATAAGACAATAAGTTCTGTCTCTGAGGATAAAAATAAGTCCCTACATAGTCCCTGAATGGACTTGGAGACCAAAGTGCCCTGTCCTGTCCCACCTACAAACTGCCCATAAATCACTAATGGCATGTCAGGTATCCTGGAACTAGAATGGTCCATCCATGCCTGTGCAGAAAGTAGGCTCCACATTAGGTCACGAATGAACTCTGCATCATTTTCTTCTCCCCTTCATATCCCTTAGAAGAGACAGAAGGGAAGCAGAGTGGCATCATGCACACTAGGGAAAAAAAAAGAAAAAAAAAAAAAAAAGTAAGAAAAAAAAAGTTAATGGGGCAGCTCAGAGGAGTGAAAGGCTTGCAGTATTTTCCTGTTTCCTAAGTGCAGTTGCTTCTGCACTTTGCCCTTGCTCCATGACTCACCAGAGGCAGCATGTTCTAGACTCACAGTGTTTCCTTGCTTGCGAGACAATCTGTTCAGAACCAAAGCAGCAAAGACAACAGCCGTCAGGAAGAGACATTCTCCTCTATCCATCATGATGGCATTTTATGTGGCATTCAAGGAGCTGGTGAAACACAGGAGAGGTTAGAAAACCTGTGACCATGGATCTTTGTGTTCCTAACTTCATTGAAGCATTCATCCTACAAAAATGGCATTGCAGAAAATAGATATGCACTTGTGCCTATTTTTACTTCGGAGCTGCGGTAAGCAGCACAAGATGCTTTTACTAGGGCCTTTGTGTCTCTGCACAGAAGCACTTGGAGTCATTCACTGTTAGTGAAGTGTTTGAATGCCAGTGGAAATTTGGAAATCCTTGGCTACCTTCTTGTCTCTTGGGGAGACAATTACAAAGATGCTTAGTTTCCTAATCCGCGTTAATGACTCCAACTGAAATGTGTGGATATTTGGATACTCATGCGAGCCTGTCCTCTTGCCTTTGAGCTCTCAAGGTGTGTGCACACAGAAGACTGAGGCAACACACAACTTAAAAGAGGAGGGAAGTGTCTTTAGTGGCTGCTTCTGTAAGCAGCTCTGAATATGCAGCACCCATCAAAAGCTTAGGGGTAATGAGTGATCTGTTTTTTCACTGAAACAGAGCCAATTGAAACATCAGGATCAGAAGGAGGTGCAAGCAAGGGACCATGACTGAGAACCAATACCCTCTCAGCTACCAACACTAAAGTAAAACTAAGGTTACAAAAAAATATTATGGTTGTACAGGATCCCAAATGCAGCTGGTTCTATATGCTTTGTAAGGAGAACTTTGTAAAATTCACTTTTATTTCTCCCACCCTCCATTTGAGAGAGCAATGCAGAGGGCATTCTTTCTTCAGTACAATTTGCATCTGTCATTAACCATGAGTAAAGACTTGTGCAAGAGCTATGCTCTTCACTGCCTTTCCTTTACATGTGTTTGTGTTGTTTTTATTTTTTACTGCTTAGTAACACCCAGTGCTGGATAAATATCTGCTGATCTTTTGCCCAGTCTAGCAGTGAGGTCATACACCTGTTTATGCTCTCACAGACTGTTGTCATGGTACCGTGACTCCAGACATCTCGAGAAATGACTTTATTGTGAGACCAATTAAGACAAGGGGCTGCGATGCAAATTTCTTTGACAAAAGACAATGTCCAAGCATGCAGATCCACTGCAAAGGCAAAGTGCAGTCCTGCAAGCTCACAGTTACCATATGTTTGCTGTTTTCACACACCTTTCATTGATTCTTTTTGTGTCATTTGCTGAACATCTTGTTCTTTGAAGTACTGCGGTAGTTTTGAGGCCAACACTGTACAATGCTTGTACCTTGTCTTGCGTCATCTCAGACCTCCCATGAGCTTGAATGTATCTCCCAGCAATTGTTCCCTTTCTGTTCAGCTGACTTCATTGAGTCCCCTGACCACTGGCTACCCGTGAATGAAACTGCCACACTATTGCTACTCTGCCTTTAAGTACGTAGTTGTTGAAAATGAAGCAGTTTCACTTCCTCCAGTTTAGTAGGTGACAATGATTGAGTGGCCCGGTATGCCCAGAATGGCACTGAAATTGATTTGTTAAATTGGATCAGTTGTAAGACCCAGATTTTTATTAGTTAAACAGCTTGCTTTGCTCAGTGATTAATGTGATTGCAGGACTGAAATCTGTTTTTTCTAGAAGATAGAGAAGACAAACCCTTATGAAATACAAGCTGTGGCACACATCTAATTATCAGAATGGTGACCAGAGCAGTTGTTAAGTGTAAGGCAATGCTGTGTTTTTGAAGTCAAAAGATGGAGTTAATGCTACAAGCAGCATGAGGAACAAATCATCTATTTCTGCAGAGCCAGCCATGAAGGATACATTCTTGGAGTAAATGCAAACTTATGTCACTGTGTCATGGATCTTTGCGAAGCCCAGATGACCCCATTCAGCCTGAGTCCCTGTGGGTGGCTGCCACTACTATCCTGGCAGTTTTGCTCTTCCCCAACTGAGAGCCTTCATGGTGGCAGGCAGTGATGCTGGAAACTGATTTTCACATTCACATAATACTTAATATCAAGAGATACAAAGCACATTGCAAGATCAAGTCCTAAGTTACACAGATATTTTTTCTACTTGGGTTCTCAGAAAGCTCAGCTTTTAATTTAAGGATGTTTTCCCCATTGGAAAATCTCCAAGGAAGGATGTCACTGGCACTGCCATCTGTTCCCTTTCCGAGAAAGTATCTCTAATGAATAAGGAGGAATGCTGGCAACTAATAGCAAATTTTACCCTTGCCTTTGCCAGTTCTAGCCACTGGTCTATAACAAAGCACTGAATATATTATATAAGTAAATAAATCAAACGACTGAACTAAAATATCTAAAATTCTAAATTGTTACATTGAAGTTAGGTGGGGAAAAAAAAAAAAAAAAAGGTTTTGCTCTGGACACACAACTCTAGAATCTATTTACAGAAGCTCTGGGGGACTGACACATCAGTGTGCAGACTACTTGGGTTTGTTTAGGTGATGCCTTCCGTCCCATTGCCCGTCGTTGAATCATTGGCACAATTTACACCAATAATAAAGGTTTCTCCCTTCTGCTCCAGCTCTGGGCTGAATATCTATTGGTGAGGAAAACAGGAAAAGAGGAGGGAGGGATAAAATAACAAAATCATTTTTATTAAGACAAAAAAAGTAAAAAACTAATAGAAGGAAATAGTTTTTCACACAGCACACAATTAGCTTATGGAACTCATTGCCAAAGGATATGGCTGCAGCCAAGACTGCAGGCCTGTTCAAAACAGGATTAAGCATAATATGGAGAGCAATGTTAGCTAGAGTCATAACGGTTAATACTTAAAAATAAACAAGAGATTTTGGAAGAAATATAAATCCTTGGGCATCAGGACTAAAGCCAAGTTCTAGCTAACAGGGCTTATGAAGAAATTTTCCCTGAGGCCTACTTATTCCATAACTGAGCATTAACAGAGCTTCTTGCACCTTTCTGTAAAGCATCTGGTGCTGGCCACTGTCAGAGAGGGGACACTGGGTGACTGGGCCCTAAGCCAGACATAGTCTGGCAAAATTAGTTTTCTTTAGTTAAATGCACATTCAGAATTAAAATAGGAACAAAGCAAAAGTTTTGGGAGAGCAGAACAAGTTTCCTCAATTCACATTCTGTGAGCAAAAAAACAGAAGTTAACCTGTCCCCAGGCAAAAGTAAGAAACCTAATACCTAGCCTCATGTGCTGACGCAATCTGTTGAATTCAGTGAGACCTAACCACACACATCTTTAAGTCTGAATATCAGTTTGCATCTGACAGGGCACATCATCCCCTCCCTCTGTAATACTGGGGCCAGTCAAAATCCTTTTCTATTTCTAATGCTACTTTTCAATTTTTAAAATAATTTCAGTAGGATCTTCTGTGCAGGGTGGGAGGTGTGGCAGTTCTGCTAACCCAGCAGAGGGTTTGCCAGTAGTAGGTTTCTCTCAGGACCTTCTAGAAAAATTATCACAGATCTGCAGTCTCCTGTGAAAGAACAGCATGCTTCTAAGAACCAAGGCACTTATGAGTATTTCCTCTCTCTGGAGAGAAAGGAAAAGGTCCCCATGTTTCAAATGTAAGTCAGTGTAAGACTGCAGCAATGTGATGGGGAGGACAGGGAAATGGGGAATGAAGCATTAGGAAAAATATGGACCATCAATCAGGAGGATGTACCAAAAAAGAAGGCAGAGTTCAGTAGACGACAATGAAGGAGACCTGGCAGGTAGTTTAGCCAATAGCTTGGATACATAATTTTCTAGTGAATAGGTATGTACCTAAAAAAAAAAAAAAAAAATTAAAAAAAAAAATGCCTGCTGAACAGAACAACTCACCCAAGATGGGTTGCATTCTGTATTTCTAGGGCAGAAAACAGCCCTAGGAGAGCAGCATAACTTCTGTCTGTCCATCCACCCTGCCTGCCCACTTTCCCCTCTCCCTAGTGATGCTGCTCTTGTCCAACCTAAAGTGGCATGTTCCTTTCATGCAGGACAGCCTTTTCCCCAGTGTTACAGGCAGCAATGTGGCAGCAGCCATATGCAATCTCAAACACTGCCCCTCACCATTAAGGGCCAGCTTCTGGGACATGTTTAGCACCTACGATGCAACTTCAGCTAACAGCTAAACTTGTTAGCAGAGAGCTTGATCAGAGGAGCTGGCATGTGCTGCATGAATCAGCGCTGAGAACTTCACTGTGGGCAGTGCTCAACATCACATGCTACCAACAACAGTCCCCACAGAGGAGTCGCAGTGGGAGTTATACTGCCTCTGAAAATCAAGTCCCAGTAGTGGAAACTGGCTGCTTTAAAACCTGGAAACATCCACCCCCAACCTGTTAGGGTATACTTTACTGCTGCAAGATTTGATTTCCTCTGGAGGTCAAAGTCAAGATAATTTTCCTCAAATTTGTTCAACTTCTGCTTTCAAAAGCAAAGCAATCTCTTCTTAAAGCTAGAGACAGGACGTTATCAATACTGGAGATTTCTATTCTGAACTGAGGCATACAGGTGGAAATAGATTAGAAAATCAATGTTGGAAATGTGGGAGGGAGGAAAGCAAAGGTCTCTTCTCCAATTAGTATCGTATGTGGTTCAACAACATGAGTCAGATTACTGGAGAGCTGTTACTTGAGTAAGAAAGTTCACTGAAGCATCCAAAATAGTTACCTATATAATTACTGGTCATGACCCAGATATGCCAATAAGAAAATGACAAAAAAATAAACAGCAAAAAGTGAGAGAGATACCCATTTATAACCCAGACCAGCTGTAAGGCTAAAAGAACCCCTGAGACTCCTGGAATAAGGAACACATATTTTGATCTCCCTATTTACTCCTTCCCCTCTACCCTGAAAAACACACTGTGGAGTGTATTATGTCTTTCATGGATAACTAGCTGGCTTTTATCTTTGTTTTCTCCTGTTTTCCTCCTTGAAACCTTTGGATCAAAGGCTTTGCTTATTTCCTTGTTGAAAGTTAAACTTTGGCTACAAGTAGGTCAGTCAAAGTTTCATTGTCTCCTGGGTGACAGTATCTGTGCTGATCTATTGGAGAAGAGATTGTGGAATAGAATTATTTCTCATGATTCACACTGAACAGAACTGGGAAATAATACATGATGCAGGGCAAAAATGGAACAAGAGAGCCTCTTAGGGGGCAGTAGAAAAGGTAGGATGGATGCAGAAAGACAGACTATGGGAGACAGATCTGTTCCAAGAGCCCTGTGATGGTTCCCTTTCCCGTAATCAGGTTGTTTGAGATGACACAGGCAGAGGTGTAATCAGTCTGTTTCCTGGGGGAAAGCCAGAACCTTACTGCTCATCCATAGTCTTGGCCTTTGTTAAGGACACCCATGCATTTTCCCTGCCTCTGCTACTGACCCTCTGTCTATGCTTGGGCCCATCACCTCTTACCTTTTATCTGTCCAGTCACTAGATTTTAAGCCCCTTAGGAGTGAGTCTGAATTTGTGTTCCAGATATTTCTGAAATAGAAATGGCTTATTCCACTTCTACCTAAGCACAATTGTAGCTCAGATTTTTTTATTTTTTTCATTTTAAAATGCAAATGAAAAGCTCTTTTGCATACCCCTTTGTGCTGAAGAACCCAAGTGGATGTTAGGAAATGTAGGAATCAGAATGGGAAAAATAAAGGAAGACATGCAATGCCTTCATACAAGCTGGTGATATACTTTTTCTGGATTGTCGCCTGCTATTCCGTTTCACAGATAGTATAGCAGAAGTAGAAAGGGATCCAGCAAAGACTTAAAAGAACAGCAGAGAACTTGGAAAAACTCTTCAGGTTCTTCCTAAGTGAAGAATCTCCCCAGTATGTCCCCATGTCATATGTCCCATGTCATATGTCCCCATGTCATATGTCCCAGTATCTCCCCAGTAAGTGAAGTCCCCCCAGTATTGTCACTCATATCGGAGATATGAGTATAATTTAGCTCATATCAGAGATATGAGCTGAATAATTTAGGTGACATACTGGGGAGACTGGGTGATGTTAAAAACTGCCTTGAGAAGGTAAGCAGGAGATTTTGCTCCCCTTGTCCGCTGGTACAAAAGCTCAGTCACACTGCTTGGTGGACTAAAAAGCTGGTCAAAGTCAGTCTTGTTCTGTACAACATGTAGTTAAACTGTGGGGCTCATTGCCACAGGAAATCATTAGGCTGAAACCAGAATGATACTTTGGTGGATTAGACTTCTGGCATGGGATTGTCAGGAAAGCCCTGGAATTGCTCAGTAGAAAATGTCAGAGACCCTGATTTTTTGTGTTGGAACTATTTGTGGGGTAATGGCACAAGTGGCAGTATCTGGCCAACTTCAAATCCTGTACCAAAACAGGAATATGGGCCAAAGCAGTGGATGGGTGAAGAAGGAGATTGCCTTGCCTCGGACCAGGAAACAATGCAGATGAGAGTGGTCAGCAGAAGGAAACGCTTTAGCTGTGGAGCGGATGGAGTCTCTGGCTAATCTGTCTGGTTATCAGAAACCGAGCACGCTGGGGTCCTTCAGGCCACTCGACAGCATCACGAGGCAAAAATGGCAGCTTTCCAATGGCAACCAGCCAGGCTCTTCCAGACAGACAGGAATGCACTGCAATAGCGCAGACCTCTTTCACCTTCAGTCCCCCAGCACATGGGCAGGAGGACCTCCTGGCTGCATCTGGTACCAGGTTTTCTGCCCCCGCAGAGCAGAGGGTCTTCTCAAGTGGGTAGGGGAATCCACTGAACAGGAGAGGGAAACGGCAGGGGTAACAACAGCAGACTTAGCACCAGTCCTCCTCCAGGGCCACGCACTTTTTGCTGCCAAGTGATGCTCGAGCCTCACAGACTTGCCTTCCTCTGCTCCCAGCCCTCCTCCCCGTGGCTGCATAAATGAAGTAACAGGGCAGTAACAGAGGCAGGACCCAGCTGCTAAGGCAGTGCTCCAGGTTGCAGGCATTGTCTCACTACCGATGAACCTCCCTCTATGTCCGGAGAGCAGCCCCGGGTTTCCAGGGCTCCAGGTTAGCTTTCACAACTACCCTAGCTGGGCTTGAAGTAAAAAACATAGCTCCGGAAGCCGATGAAGCCAGTGTCACAGCCCATGCTGCAAGAGGAGATGTGCTTTCAATTACTGCACTTTCCTCCCACCATGCAGGTCTTCTCCTCAGGAAACATGAGTCTCTCTAGAAGATTATGCCCTGGCCCCATACTGATAACAATGAGGGGGTTTACTCCCAACAGCAGGTTCAGTGTGGGTCCAGGCTGGAAACAGATGTAGCTAGACTTTCACTCTAAAAAATGAAACAGGCAACATGTTAAAACTTGAAACCTGACTCTCTACAGGTGGATTTGAATTAAAAATGCTCGCTATTCCTCTAGATACTAATAAGTGTTGACAACAGAAAAATGAGCTATTCTTGCCCAGTTGTTTCAGCCTAACTTCAGGCTTTTCAGGTTTTTGAATATAAAAGTACTGGTTTTTTATATATTGTTCTCTTTTTACTCTGCCGGACTGAGACTATGTAGAGCCAATATCTAACAGCCCACTTTGGATACTGTAACAAGAGATTGTGTTTCTTTTAATAATGTGCTCTTCTTGCTTATGATTTTTAAATGATTTGTCAGATCAGAGGAGAAAACTGCCAGTGTGACTTATTAGCACAGGGAATGCATGATCTGAAAAAGTAAAGCAGAGAGACTATAAAGGAGAAATTAAATATGACACAGAAAACCTTCTAACAAATAGGATCCAGTTTTCTGAAGCAAAGGGTCTGAAAACAGTGAAATACAGTGAAACAGAAACATAAGCAAGGTGTGATACAGGAGCTGATGCAACTTTTCACTTAAAAACAATAGCTGCAAAGCAAAATCAAATGCATTTTTTGCTTTTCCACATACTAATAAAACTAGAGGAAACCTCACAGTGAAATCTACAACATTTATTTATTTATTTATTTGTTTATTAATTTATTTATTTATTTTCTAGGGATCACACACCCCTAGTGCAATCCTATTATACATTTGTGATTTATGGTCTGCCTTGCTCATATCCTTGAAATTCATTGACTCTTTCAGGGACTTTTCCTTTAATAATGTATCCGTACCCTCGTGAAAAAGCCAGTAATTCCACAGACACTTCCGTATGCTGACAGAAACAGCTTCTGCCTCTGGCTGACAGAGGAATTAGGAGGGCATTCAAACCACCCTGGTGCCAGTGTGTGACACACTGCATCTGCAGCACAGTTAACACCCAAAGGCAACCACAGCCTCTGTTTTCCTCCGTTTCTCCCTCCCTGCCCCAGACCCAGGTTTTTAATTTGCCCAGGTTTTGTCTATGCAGAAGTTGGGAAGAATAAAATAAACAATGAACTAGACCTCCCACAGATACTACTTTGCTTCATCATTTTGGGATTGTTACCAGAGACCAGCTGGTTGCCCATTGATGCTCTGGCTGTGGTTGGGTTCCCTGTTAGCTGATGTGACGCTGCCCATTCTTAGGTCTTGCTCTTGCTTGGCAACATGAGAATGATTTTCAGATATTTATGAGCTGATGGCTCCATGCAGCTGAATCAGCTTTGTTGTGATCTCAGAAGAAAAAGACATTTGAGACAACAGGCCTTGGGATTATGGTCATTTTTGCCTCTATTTCTGCATGGGAGGGCTGGGTAATTCAGAGAAGCCTGGGGCAGTGGGCACTGGGCTCCTGCCCAGCTGGTGTTAACCAGCTTGCTGTCTTTCAGATGTGTCACACATGACAACAGGGGCAAACTGAGGGCCCTGAAACGATGGCTTGTTCTCTTAGAAGACCTTTATAGGAGGTCTGAAAATTTATTTTCCTGGTTGGAGGTGAAAGGGCAGAAGAGTGTGTGTTTATTCAACCTCAGCTCCTAGCACTTTAATGAAGAATCCAGTTGGTTTCAGCACTCCTTGTAGCCAGCAGAAGCATACCTGGAATTTGATTTAGAAGCGGTGCACACCAGAATGCTGTTAGTCCATCAGTACCGCAGGGCCCTGTCTGCCTGAGCCATCTGTTGCTGCTCTGCCTATTGACCCAACTGCCAAAAAGCAACACCAGGTGCAGGCATATAGGGGTTTCTCTGGGAGCACCCTGTGCACTGGTCCTGGCAGCATCCTTGCACAAAGGTCTGCCATCGTGCATGTAGGAGCTGGTAGTCCTGTCATTTTTGCCGCTGATGGGGGGTGTTAGCAATGTATGCAAAGGTTCCCATGGCTAGGAAAGGTATCTCCCACATGAGCCTTCTTCTGAAGTCTTTGTCAGTTGGGTTGAGAGGTCTGAGAGGTTGAGAGGAGAAGAAGGAGGAGAAGAAGGAGGAGGAGGAGAAGGAGGAGAAGGAGAAGGAAGAGGAGGAGGATAAAGAGGAGAAGGAGAAGGAGAAGCAGAAAGAGGGAGAGGAGGAGGGAGAGAAGGACAAGGAGAGCATGGCCTCCTCCACATTTGTTCAGCACTTTTAGCATGCCTCCACAGAGGCATATGAAAATGGGAAGGCAGGTGGAGGAAAGATAGATTCATCTGCTTCTGCTGCTTCCCAAGAGGCATAAGATTGTCTCTTCCCAGCCACTTTCTCATCTGGCTCTAGCAATATCACATCTGTTGCCTGTGGCAGGAAAATTTCCTCCTTCCCTTCAGACTCCAGCACCTTCAAAGGCAGCATGTGACCCAGTGTTTTCTGCAGTAGAGGAGATCAAGGCCAGATTTGATCTAATCTGAATTAGGTGTGTGTAGTCATAAGGAGGGCTTTCTGTGGGCCTGTTAACAAGTTGGAAGAAGAAATCCTGACAGCAATCACAGCATAAAGCCTCTGCATCCTCATGGGAACCTTAGAAAAAGTGCCTCTATTTTTTTTGTAACATTTCAGAGAGTCTCTTGTCTCTTTACATTCATGCACCTGTAGCATCAACACAGTGAGCTGAAGCTGCATGAAAATCAGAAGAAGAAATTAAAAAGAAGAGTTGTTAAATTACTTCTTAGTATAACTTTTAAAGCAGCTTCATTTACACAAAGATGAGGGCAGTTTTAGTTAGTCCAGTTGGATACCCAAATGCGCAGTTGTCCAAGTTCATTGATCTGCTCAGATACACAAAATCTGTCAGCCCTAGTGCTTGGTGCCAAGGGCCTCCAAACCTTTGGAAACTTGCCATCAGATTTCCCCATCTCATAAATCACAGATCTTCCACTGAAAACTGCTGCTTCCCCCTGCTACACCAAGAGATGTTGCTTGAACAAAAGTCTGAAAAAAATGTAGCAGGTTAATTAAACAAAAGTTATAAGCACCTGCCAGTCCATTTGGTTTCACTGAAAGCTACTCATACTCAGCACCTATGAAAAATGTAGTGTATGAGATCATGGTTTAATGATAAATATTTAGACACAGACAGAGTTAAGGACAATGCTGAATTCTGGAAGATTCACATTAGCTTTGAAATCATGCCAAACTTTTTTTTTTTTTTTTTTTTTTTTCCTTGTGTTAGTGTACTGATTCTAAGGAATAGTGGGATTGATCCAGACTCATGAGCAGGGAATTGGGAATTGCATGTGATGTGTGATTTCACATGGTTAAATATCCACCTGGAAGTGCGATCTTTCATTTTAATAAAAGTTTTGCAGATTTTATATTTAGTAGGCAATAGACCAAGCACTTTAGTTTAAGTGCTCCAAGGGACAAAAATAGCAGTCATATACAAAGGATCTAAAGATCTGTAAGTGTTGGGATCCATACACACATTTGTCTTCCCTGTATATGTCTTTTCCTTTTTGGAGTTTGCTGACCCTTCAGAAAAATAAATGCTTTAGAGCACTGCAGTCTGGTTTACATATTGGTTGTAAGATTAATGGCTGGACATGCTCCTTAGGAAGTAAAAAAACAGAATTACGGACATGCTGTAAATGGTCAGAGATGTATCTTCTACTTACTTTTTCTTGGTTACATGAATAAGTTTCTTTCATACTTAATTCCATGAGCAAATAATCTCTTCAATTATTTAACTTACCATAGACTCTCCGCCTCCTGCAACAGACCATTCACAGAAAGCATGCCACCAACTCCAAAATTTCACTTGATTCTTTTCTCTTCAGTGTTTTAATGCATATCTTCTCTGAGACAATCATGGTCTGAATCCATGTGTTTGCTCTAAGTATTACTTCTACTTATATTGGGAAAAAAAAATGTGAAAGAAAGGATGTGATCTCCTAAAATATGTATATATAGAGAGAGAAAAGAAATTCAACAGGATGCTGCTGCAGCACTGCTGACTGCAGCTTGTAACTGAAAGCAGCAGCACCAGGAGACCTGAGCTCCTCCAGAGCTGCTCAGCAAGGTATGACTCTAGGCAGGGCTTTTCAAGACACTCAAGTGATGCTGGCAGTGCCCACAATCTCCTTCTGAACATATAGGTACCTTGGAAATAGTATCCATGGGTGCTGCATCAAGGTGGTGTTTTAAGCAGCTTGCCTGGGCCATGGTGTTTTTTGTTTTGTTTTGTTTCAATTTTTGTTAATTACCTTTATTATTTAACAAACTTTTAAAAATGGCTTTCTTATTTCACATTCCTTACTTCATTGGCTGGAATTAGTTCAGATACCTGTCGCACTTTTCTTGCCCTGCCCTGCTTGGTAGTTTCCTCTCATAACATGCCCATCACTTGCTCTTAATTGACTGTCTACTGGAAATCCAGAAAAGCTTAGGCAAGGGCTACGGAAAAGAAACCCAGAAATAAGCTGAATCTCCAAGTTCAAGGGCAAAGCAATGAGTTCTATATAATAAATAAGGCTGCTAAGTCCCAGCAAAATGGGTAACTTGCTTCAAAAACACTTTAGAAGACTTTCTGTCAGACTAGGTAGCTGAGCTGAGGCTTCCCTTTGTGACCCTTTATTTAATACCAAGGGCATGTTCTGCATCAAGACATAACCAGACCTGTCTCCTGAGAGCAGTCAGCCTAGGAGAGGAGCCAGGCACACCAGAAAATGCAGGGGATGCAATTACTGATAGCTCTGGTTACTGTGTCAAGCCTACTCCCATGCTAAAATAAATAAATAAATAAATAAATACCCTGAGCCTCAGTTACTCGGCTGGATTGCAGAATTGTCCTGCCCTCCAGGCAAACACGTACCCAGAGATAAGGTGGGAGAACAGCCCTGTTCAGGTTGGTCAAAGGAAAGTTTTATGCATTTGCACCTCCTCCAGCTGTGCTGCCACACACATCACTGGCCCATGGGAGGGCAGGGCTGCATTCATCTAGGTGTGGTGCTGCTGGAGCTCCAAATCATCCCTGCTGCCCTTACATCTGACAGGGACAGTGATGTAAAGGGACATGTGGATGGAGCTGGGGGAAGAAACCAAAATGGCATCAAAAGTAGAGAAGCAGGAGTGGTGTGGGGAGAATGAGAGGGAAGAAATACGTCAAGAAGGGAAGACTCAGACAGACAGATGGGCTGGTGGTTTGGCAGTCTGAAATAAGCTGTTTTGGGGAGGGTGGAAAACCTCTGAAAACAGAAAGGGATAAACACTGTGCTCTACAGGTCCAGTGCTACAACAGTGAGAGACAGGTTTGGACTTCAGCTCTGCAGGAGTCAGGAGAAGTATCATCTTAGGCAGCTGTAATTCTTCCTCAGCCTCTGGAAACAGTCTAGTTGGCACATTGCAGGCTAAAATAAAGCCAAAGATGAAATCCCTGAAACTTGTTTTTTCCCATTTTATCTCAAAGCAATAACCTCTTCCATTTATTTCTCCAGTGTGACATACTCCACCAGATCACACAGAATATGTGTGAAAGATGGGAGGTAATGAATGGCATCCTGTTCTCACTCATTTATAAAATGTGTCTGCTATTGACTTGGGGCCAAACACTGATCTCAGTTACAAGAAGACAGACCCAGAGTAATTGCACTAAGAGCTCATGCTGTGGCATTTAAACTCAGATTTTAGAAATACATTCCTGGTTTGGGGGTGTACTCCAGTTCTAGGGACTAGAGTCCCTAGTTCAAGGCAGCTCTCATGGATTAGCCCAGCCTGTCTGAAAAGCAGGACAACTCAAGAGATCTTGGGAGGTCTTGAGTTGGTCCAACCAAAACCAGCAGTCTATTTAGCACCATTCTTATATCTCTTGTTTTCAGAAGAATCACTTCCAGGCTATCCCAGCTACTGAGCATGCAACGGCTAAAAAACAAATGATTTTTGGTACAAATTATTGAAAAATAACTATTACTCTTCAGATCTGGGTAATTTTCCTCTCTTGTATGGGGACTTCATGTCACAGACAGCATATACTGCAGCACTCTGGTAGACATGCATGGGACACACACCAGACAAGAGCTGTATTTTTTGAAAATATACTTTAAAAATTTCACATATATTGAATATATTTTTGAAAACATACTTATCAAATATTTCAAAAATTATTCAGTTCAAAACTTTTTTTGAATTATTTTTTACTATTTTTCATGTATCATATTTCATGATAATTTAGAGCAAAATAATAAATGGTTGTTTTCACTATGACTGTTAGAATTCCTATTCTTTTCCAAATAAATTACAAAAATATACTCTAAATGTTGATCCTCCTTTTCTTCCATTTTGGTTACTTTCAATTCCTTCTAAAATAGTACATATTCTTCTTAACTGCTGTCTACTGACTTCTTGAAGTTTTTTTCTGTAGTTTTGATTAGTTATTGTTGGGAAATAAAACCTAAGTAATGAAAAAAGTTCTTAATGCTTTTGGAAGCATAAAATTGTTTAATGTGGTCATCAGGCTCTTTGAACTTGTTTCTAGCTTTGCAAAATGCATGAAAGATTTTTTCATTTTATTCTTTCTAACATTATCTATTAATGGATATCTTTTTGATATCCAAATTTATTCTGATCAGCATGAGTAATGAAGGGAAAGTCTTCTTCCACAGCAAATTTCTGAAAGACCGCACAAAACTAACAGGCCAAAACAAGAGAAAAAGGCTTACTGCAAGAAGTTAAGTGAATATATTTCACATTACACTTAGTTTGATTTTGTTATCCACAAAGTCATTTTGCCATTTGGCAATTCTTTAATCAGAGCTATCATACACTGATTTAGAATATTTTTCATTTTAAGCTAGTCTGATTAAATAGTCTTTGTTTCCTTCCCTAGCTTAAAATTAAGATTTTTGTCTAGATGCTGAAATTCATTTATTTTTGTTTGGGTGGTGTCTCAAACTGTTTAATTCAAATAGCTGCTCTTAGCTTTACAAGCATTAATAGAAAACTGTGCTCAAAGGACCACTCTTCATTGCTGCTTGTAAATAAAAGCAGATAAATCATGCAAAAATGTCAGAGAGGAGAAGGACCCACTCTCTCTCTGTCTCTCAGTGGGATCAGTTTCTCATTTCAATCAAGTCATAAGTGACTGTGGCAGATAAATCCTCCTGGCCTGTTTGCCCTTTTCTCTCAAAGCAGACTCCTTGCACAGTAAAATGCAATTTCATCCCACTCGGTGAGTTTCATAAAGGCCATGGAAATTAATGGCACTCAGGGGTCAGTCACTGCAGTGCTGGGAGAGTAAAAGATTGTACAGACACAGTAACTGAGCTCACCATTGGCATACCACCAACACAAGATTTTCATGTCATCAGTTTTAAGTCAAACTCCTTGCACATTTCATTGGTGAATTTCTCTTTGAGTCATTGCTGCCATGGCATTGCCACTGCAGGTAACTGAAAGAAAGGTTTTTGTGGAATGAAGCAAGATGCTTTGGGTAAATGGAGGAAGATAATTAGTGTCCTCCGTAAACCAAATGTGACTGCCACAGCTGTATTTGTCGTTCAGGTTTTGTGTCTTGCTGACCAAGGTTAAATAAGCTGACACAGGTTTCTGATTCAACAGGAAAGTTGAAAAAGATACAAAGTCAGCTTTGTTTGGATGTAACAGAATACCTTGAAGAAAGCAAAAATCATTCTGTTTTGCCCTGAGATACTCAAATGCTGTCTTGTCTGCATTGACCTTGAAATGCTTTCCAGTGAGGAAATGCATCCTGTGAAAGGGAACTAACATAGGGCAGGTTTAGGCTAGAATTGCTGTTGCTACTTTACATCCACCAGGGTCTCTTTGATATAAAACTTACCAAGTCTGCAGTGGTGCAGATTTGTCCAGAAGGGCTGCAGGGGAGGGTAGAGGGCAAGAAGGGCATTAGCAGTGATGTCCCCAAAAGTCTCCACAGCTGCAGGATGAGGTCTCGTGCTCACAGCACTGGCCGTGGAGGCAGAGGGATGTAAGCACTTCAGGGGCACAGCCATGAGGCCACCATATGTAAGGCTGGTGCCCCTTTCCCCCAGACACCCCTCAGCCCCAGAGAAAATCACATGATGTGGCCTGCAGAAAGGCTCAACCTGGTCTCAGTATTCCTAGCACTCAAAAAATTGGTCATTTGTGAAATCCTCACCATCTCCCAGGTGGGTAATTTTCTCCTTGCAGTTCACCCTGGGTACAGCAGCCAAGGATCCTTTGAAAATGGTACTTAAAGGCAGCTTTGCAGCAGATCGCACTGTTTCTCAGACTCCAGTAAAATGCTGTTGCAGTGCTACCAGCACGCAATGTTAGCATAATCCCTGCAGTATTCAGTTTCTTTCTTCAAGCTACATTTCAGATTTCGCATGAAAGGAAAAAAGGGAAAGCCTAACTTCTTGGGTTGCAATATTAGATAGACTCAAATTCTGGAAAGTAACGAACCTATAAAAACACTGAGAGAATATATATGAGAAGAATATTTTATATTCTGCTGTTCTCTTTTTAAACTTATCTCAGGATTTTGAAGGCTTGATTCAGGGTTCTTGAATATCTCAGACCACAAATCTTCTTGCTTTGGCTCATGCTGCAGGACAATATTTTTTAATAAATAAATGCTAAGCCTGCATCTTCTGTAACTTCATGAGAGCTCCCAATGCTACTGTCAAATGTTTGCTTAAAATGTTCGTTCTGAGCACTTGATAGCTTTCCCTTTCACTGATCTGTGCCAAACTGCTGTCTTGTCCTGGAGCCCTTTAGGAATTTGTCTTTTTTCCTCACATTAGAACAAACATGGAAAGAGATTGAAACATCCATCCAATAATCATGGCACACGAAGCACATTTTGCTAGATGGAAACAACTCCTACCTTCACTCGTCTAGGGTGTACAATCCTCTTCCAGCCTTTGGGCTGTCCTTTGGACTTTGTTAAATTATTGGCTGAAACAGAGAGCATAATGCTGTCAGCACAGCAGGATGATGGGGGCAGTCCCCGGGGTCTCTTGTGTGGGGTGGTGGATGGCAGCTTCCTCAGACACCTGCAGGAGGCAACAACAGATTTGAGACTCAAACATTTCATTAGCACAGATTTTTGCTTGAAGGTATGCGTCATGGCACCATAGGACAGATGCAGCAGTCAAGCGACTGTAACAGTTCAGTGTGTATACTAACAGAAGATGGAAAAGCAAACTCTCTAAAAGATTTAGTAATTAAAATGTGGTTTAATTTTGATACAAATGGACTCAATTCTTTGGAGCAAAGGGATTGCTCAGGTCAGTAGTAGGATACCACATGCACTAAACCATGCTTTCTTTTTCAATCCCTCCAGTGGCTTCTCATCTCATTGCATGCCTATCTCCTCTTCCCTCCCATTCTCCCTGTAGATGTCAGTTACCACCAGATGTCAGTCAGCAGTTGGGTGCACTGTCCATAAGTCGCTTTTCCAAATGGTCACTTCACATAAACCTCCCCTGCTTGAAGGTGTTCTCTGTTAAACAAGCACCCTCATTTTACTTGGAAAATTCTCTTTTGTGAAGCATCCTACAAAAAATCTTGGCTATCACCATGCAGAGTCCCCTAATGTTTTCTGGTATTTCCAATGTTTTCTGGTATCTTTAATGTTTTCTGGTATTGCCATCTCCATATAACTCTGTTCTTGCCCTTTACATACCCTGTGAGGTCTCTCTATTTCTGACTGGTGTTCTCCTTGACATTGGCACACAACAGTACCTGGGATCTCTTTATAGAAACAATTAATATCAGTGAAGAGCCCCTTCTAAGTTGTAGAGTAAGGAGCAAGAACAGCACTGATTAGCAAAAATTGTTTACATTTAAAATAGAGAGCCACCATGTATAAAAAAGGTGGAGTTTTTTTGGTTACCAGTTTTCTTCAAGTGGCTGTATGTGGACTGTTGCCACATCTCCACTCTTAAACAAAGACCTTGGCTTTCTGCTGAAAGTATGATGTTCATCTGAACTGCAAGTTCTCCTTCACTCTGACATTGCCTCTTGCAGAGAGGGAGACTCCCACTCAGGGAGTTGAACCCTTTCTCATTCTCGCAGATCCATCCCTTCTGCAGGTCTGTGTCTGCACAAATACATGAGTATGACAGTGACTCCATTAGCACAGCAATTGCTTGGAATCCGTTAGCACTTCATTATAAATCTGATTTTTGACAGATTTATAACCAGACTGTAGAAATTAACTTCTGGAGGAAATGTGCCATTTAGTCTCAACATGAACACATTTTATTTTTCTACATGGTTGTATTTTTTCTTACTAGACTTTTTAGTGGCTAGGAAAATAACATTATGCTTGTTTTAATGTACTTCTTTTAAAGTGAAGAAAAAAACAACAACATTTTCATAAACATTTCAAAACTGTCTGACATAGTCACATGTTTATTGCATAGTCCTCTGACATTTTTTGAGAACAGGTACCAATTAAATGACAGTCAGCATATCAGCACATTAAAATACAGCTTCAGTGAAGAAATAGAAGATGAATAAAATAAGGTTAGCAGGTAAATAAAATAAAGAGACAGATAAACCAGTGCTGTTGACAGATGGAAGGCAGCCCTTTCCATTGCAATAAATATACTACTGTTCATTTTTACAAAACCAAGTTGATAACAGATATTAATTAAGGACAGCATCTCATTGCCTTAACAGTAACCTGTGGTTTTGCTGTGGAGCTGGGCCAGTGAGCCCAAGGTGAAGTGCCTCACACCTCTTGCAGATGGGGAGACTCATGAGAATACACTAACAAACACACCTGCTGTGATGGGTGGAATTGTGCCACGTGGCACAACAGTTGCTCAGGTACCAGCCTTAGTGAAGCCTTTAAATGAGACAACTGTTAATAGGTGTTTTTTGTTGTTTTTGTTTGTTTGTTTGTTTGTTTGTTTGTTTTAACTATCCAGGTTAATCCCCTTCAAAACAGAAAGGCACTGTTGCTGAAGGCAACTGAGCTGTGCTTAAAGCTATGTATGGATATAGAGACCCCGCCCAGGCACTACCTTCCAGTCCACTGTTCCCCATGTGAGCCAGTCTGACTCCACAGCAGTTCAGGAGATCCTGGGCAGAGGTGGCAGTAATTACAGGCAGGTTTTACTGGAGGCACACTAAGCTAGTGCCTGCCAATGCTGCTGATCCTAACACATTGCACCATCCCTTGGAGCCTGGTGGGGTCAGTGCCAGCAGGGCTACAGCCCACAAGTCATAAAAACAAGTAAACAAAGAAATAACAACAACAAAACCAACAACAACAACAAACAACAACAACAACAAAAACAGGCTTCTTTCAGGCTGGTTTGACAGTTCCATAATTCCAGGCTGGAAATCAGGGAAGGAAATGAGAAAACTCTTCTTTATTGCAGATACCACTTTCTTTGAAAGGAATCTCTAGTGTTTTGACAGTTTGCTGTAAAAGGACCCCATTTACAGAATCCAATGGCTCTCACTACAAGCAAAGCACCTGGTAATGTTGTTCTCCACCACTCCAATCTGGAGAGAGAAATTCAATTCCAAGCAGGAAAATGCGTTTTTGAGAAAAGGCATATCCCTTGACCGTGTTGGTGGGTAGCAGAGTGGTAATTTCCCTGTGCACCCACCCACAGAAGACTTTTCTCCTTGGCCTCAGTGAGTAATAGAGCTCAGGAGGCTGACTCATCTAGTAGAAGGGAGTAAGTCTGAACAGCTAGAGAACAAGACAACTTTTGTGCTGGTTGTATCTCAGAACTTGTGTTGTATTATAAAGCACCTTTAAAAATTTTGAGGCCTTGGAAATCTCTGCTGGAATACAAATATCAAAGTGATCTGACAAATAAATTTGAGCTTCAGTGCATTAGGAAGGAAGCTGTCTTCACTAAGCATTCTTGTTCTATATTTATCTCCCATACCTGCCTGTCCCATTGGAGGCCCTTTCTAGTAACGCTTTCTAACTGCAGATATCTAAGAGACACTTGTCAATCTATAAGAAACGTTTTGTGTTTTCTGAGAGAAGTTGTGTGTTTGCCATATCTTTGACTCAAAAAGAAGGCATATTTCTATAATAATCTGTGCTCTGCTGTTCCTCAGCACCTGGGGACGAGCTGTTACTGCCTCAGGGCCTGCCTTGGGACTGGGTTCTGGGTTGAGGACATACCCGTAATGGCTTCAAAATCAATTGAAGCATGTTTCATTCTGGAATTAATAAACTGGTAAGTGTTTTTCACTGCAAAGTACACAGCAGAACACAGATTAAAGCCTGCCCAGGGATGTTGTACGGGATATTCAGAAATAGACAAAGGTTGCAGACACGGATCCCTTTTGCAAACCTGTTTAACCTGGTGTGTTTTAGTGGGCAAGTTTTGCTTTCTAAAAGGCTGAACATTTAAGGCACTGTGCTAAAATCCACTCTTCGTCAGTAAAACTTTTTAAAGACATCAAGAAAAAGCATGGAAGACAATGTGACTTTAAATTAAGCAGGTACTTGAGTACTTTCTTGAATTTGGGTGAGCTTATGTGTTCAGTTTTAAGTGTGTTCTTGCTGAAATGCTCTCCTGAAGAAGGGTTCCTGACAATATAGGATTATCAAGTTGACTCTGTATGAAATATCATTTGTGCTTGAAAGATTGAGTGATTCTTTTCATAAGCTGCTGAACCGACTTTACAGTCCCTGAATCTCTGTGAGCAGATAGCACCAAAGAAGTGAAGAGATCATGTACTTATCTGCAGATGTGTAATTGCTATACTTGGAATTAATAAGAAAAATCCTTCAGTGAAAAGAGGAACAAGAACAGACTTTGACTCACCTTGTTGTAATGGGATGGAAGTATATCAATGCTCAATGTGATAAAGAAATAGATATGTCTGTATCACTCTGTACCCATCAAGGCAAATTTGATGGTGACAGTTGGAACCTGTAATACAATCCCCTGCCACAACAACTATGAGGTGCAGGAAGACAGCCCCACTACTTGAGCTGGGACTAACTGAGGAGGGTTAGATTTTCTTCTTTTTTATTTTAGTGATTGAATGTGGCTTACAGAATTGGTGAACCCCATGATTGACCCTCACATAAAGTGTCAGACATGGACTGGAGAAGGCAAAAAATCTATATTTTGCATCCCAAGGCAGGAACAGTACTCTATGCACAGCTGTACTTGCTGCCTCAAGGAGTTTACTCCCAAATCTGCACTTAGGTTTGGGCAGCTGGCAGAATATAGGATAATATAAGAACTTTTCTCTGGACAGTTCTTTGAAGGCCAGTATTCTGACTTAATAATCTTTATAGTCTTTGTCCTTTTGTTTCTGTTATGGTTCTTCATTTATTTATTTATTTATTAATCTTCTTGAGTTAAAAACATTGAGTACATTTGTTTGGTCAAAGTAGAAATAATGATGTTCATGTTATGGTCACCATTCTGCCTTGCAGAATCAGGGCATTTGAGACTTGAGAAAAGAGCCCAAATTCTCTGGTTTACCAGTTCAAGTCCAGTTAATTTTCCTACCAGCCTCTGCCTTAAGTCAGTATCTCCGTATCTTTGATGTCTATCCCTCACCCTGTATGAAATAATCTGTTTATTTTGGAAGGAGAGGTGTCAACCATTTTCCCTACCAGCTCAGGTTGCCCCCTTACCTGGCCCCTCACAGATGGACGCTGCATCCTCGTAAAACAGGGGAAATGCTGCTCCAAACTCATGACATTTTCATGGGATCATTTGATTTTCTAGGGCTTACTGCTGTCATGGGTGATGCAAGGAAATAAGCATTTTCCATGGAATATAAAATAATACATGAGTGTATTTGCATTTGTTTTCCTTGTACCCCATGCACACAGGGTGTTAGTCTGCAGCACAGCCACTGCATGCCTGAGGAAGTTGTCCTGAATTTCCACCCCAATGAGTTACTTACCTAATCTTGCTGCACAGAAAGCATGGAGAAGAGCAGGATGAAGCCTCTGAGGCAACACAAGCCAGGCCTACTTCGCTGCAGTTTGTTGGCCGCTCAGGCTTTTCCTCATGGTGGGATGCTCTCTGGTGCAGCAAAGGCCTCCTCCATATTGGATACAGTTCCCTACTGTAACATTTGAATTCGGCTCCTTATCTGCAGTCTGCTTTAATCAGGGTCTTCAAGTCTTCAGACCCTCCCACCAATTCCTGGCATTTTCAAGGTTGTTTGGGAGTCCCCTGATAGTAAAGACCCTTCCCTATCTGGCTGTCAGTTCAGCGTTCCTGTTTTTAGGCCTGTTTTTCCCTGTTCCTTCTACGCACGTTTCATGCGTCCTCTTTCCTTCAATTTCAGCTGCCCCTCCCTGCTACACACAAATTTTTCCTCTCAGGACCCTTTAGCCTGTCACTGCCTCCTGTCTTGCCACTCACATCCCCCCTCCCTAGGTGGGGAATGTTTTCTGAAGGCTCTCCCAGACCTCTTGCAGACACTTATCACATCACCCAAAGGTGAAAGCTGACATTCTTCATGGCAGGGGAAAAGTGTGCTTTGTCTGAAAGCCCAGTTTCAAGCGGGTCTCTCTGTGCACCCTCATTCTCTTCCACAACCCACATTCCCCCCTTTTTACCAAAAAACGAAGTACTGTGTGCAAGCAGTTGCTAGGAGTGATGAACTCATATCTCACCTGATACTTTTAGTCAGAGCAGTAATTGCATTCCCTCACTGACAGCTTGTGAGCTGTGTGTGTCCCCGTCCATCTTCTGTCCCATCTCAAAATTAAATGAAGCAAACACATCTTTTTTCATGGCCAGGCTGTCTTTAACATGTGTCACCTCTCGACCCTCTGTGGTGAGCCAGATGCTGTGCAGGTCTTGCTGTCGCACGCCTGCCAACTGGGTCAGTCTGTTGGACTATCGGGGAGGAAGCGATCTGGTGCAGTGAACTAAGTGTCTAAGTGTCTGCCTTTTGTTTTTCTGTTTTTTCTTTTTTTTTTTTTTTCCTCTTTTTTCTTTGCTTTGCTAAGCCTGGATTCATGAGGGGAAGCCACTGCTGAGCCTGTGTCAGGACTCATAGAAGGAAGAGGGACACACTGCTGTGGTTCAGCAAGAGTTTATGTGCTCTCAGTCTTTCCTGAAGTTTCTATCTTGCAGACCCAGTGATTTCCTGTTTCCTTCTTGCTGGCCCTGATCTTCATAGAGATAGGGCTAGAGTAAGAAAGCATTGTCTGAAGGCCAGAGAGTAATTCCCCTAACTTGTAAGCGCTCAATTCCAGCTCCTGGCAAAACAGCAGGCTCCTTAAATGATCTCATGTGAAGGTCCTAGGAATCTGTTTTAGTGTCTGATATTTGTGAAGCCAGAGTACTGTATTACATCACCAAAGCAATGTGAAAAATTCTGAGCAGTCTTATGAAATGGACCAGAAAAGCCTCCTATAGAGATCTGGGAGTTTTTGCCTGAGTTACTTTTGTTGGTGGTAGTGGTGTTTTTTTAAGCCGTTGTTATGTTCAGAGGTACATGGATGCAGGTCCAGCTCTGGAAACAGAGAAAGGACATGAAACACATCCTTCTACATGTCTGGTAAAATGGAAATTCTCTGTTCAGATAGAAGCTGTTGTTACATTGGTCTCAGTTTTTGGCTTCTATTCTCTTTGAAGGCACCCATCTAATTTCTGCTACCCACAGTTATGCTGGAACCAGCAGGTTTCCTCATTCAGAGCCCTACAGAAATGCAGAGCTTTTCTGCAGATGCAAGTACCTCTCCACACTTTGCAAGTCAGGCTCATCAGTGATGTTGGAGTAAGTAAAGAGTCCTCCCTACTCAGTGGGAAGAAAACGTAGATGGTTTAACTGAGACATAGAGGGATTAAGTGTGACAGACAAGGTTACACAGGAAATCAATCTACACTGCAGGTCAGGGCTGGACATCTTTAAACTGCCCATCAGGAAGTCAAGAGGGAATTGCACTGAGCTTTTAATGGAAAGAATGAGGTTCAAGTGAGGGAATGTGGATTAGTAAAGATGTGTTTCTTTTGGGAGCACACACTTAGTCACCCTGAAGCTAGCTTGCATGCTCTCCTTTGTAAGTGATCTGTTACCCTTCTTCTCTCTGTCCCTTCCACATCCCATGCAGGTCCCTTCCTCTTCCATTGGTAAGAGCTACAGCAAGCTTTGTCCAAACCTTAGTTTCAGAAAGCAGGGATAAGCAGAAGTGTTTGTTTTGGTCCTCCCCAGTAATCTTCTCTTTTTGTTCACAAAAGGAGGCTGGAAAGATCTCTGTCTACAGTCCAATGAAGTGGCACATTTATGTCTCATAAGTGCCCTTCCAGTGACAATGGCAAACTGTCCTTTGTCATGCAGCTGCTACTGAACTTTGTCTTCCTTTGGTCATAAGCATCTCTGCTGTCACCTTGCAGGACTTTGAGTGTGTCCACTGATTTTACACCAGCTTTGCAGAAACTCAATTCAAGGAGGCACAGATACAGTTCCATTTAGGTTGCAAATTTGTTCCTTCTCAGTCTGTACTCAGAGATACCTTAGGACTCCTTCCAGAGCCCAAGCCTGGGAGTCCAACTGCCATAACCACTGTACTTCAGAAGGGGTCTTTGAAAGCAAGAGGGAGAACGAGAATGCATTTCTCTCTTCCGGGACAAAAACAGGTCAGAGATCCCCCAGGTAAGCTCAGAAATATGTGAAGTGGTGTCTGCCTGATGTGAAACAGTCCTTAGGTAGTTGTACAGCAGTAATTCCAGTTTCAGATAGTAGTTTTTGAAAAATGCTGTATCTATTTCTCTTTTTCTTAAAGGCTTTGGGCAGTTCCCCTGGAGGGGAACATACCTCATTGTTCTTCACTGCCAAGTGAATATTTGCGTTAGTGGGGACTTTATTCAGACTGCCTGCAGTTGCTTTTTGAGTACGGCATTTCTGCATGCAGAAAAATAAAATAAATAATAATAATAATAAAAGGTAGTGTGTAGCATTTTCAGACATTATCTTATGCATGACATTTTCAAATTTCATTTTAGCATGTAATTTAGCCTTTCAGTAAGCAAGGGGTTCCATGTTGGACTGTAGGACATACCAGCTTGGCTAGCTTGTGCTTGTGTAGCTGAAGGAAATATTACAGAAGAGAAAAGAGGTATGACTTTTGGCTAGGTGGATAAAGAACAACACTCAGATATGTGGTCTACAGCTGTGTTTTACCTCACCCCTGCTGGTCATTCCCACTATACATCCTCCAAGTCCCTCTCTGCTAGAGAACTATGGAAATGCAGTGTTTTAGGGGTAGTTATGGGCTGTGTGGAATGGGCTCGGATGAACACCTGCTCTCAAACACCACATTTCTTCCGTTATGTGGCTTTAAGTGAAACCCAAAACCACAGTTAGTGTTTCTTGTATTTAATTTGTGAAATAGACTTACAGTGCATACACTGAATACTGGCTTTATGCCATAAAAACTGTGCATCCTTTGCAAAGAAAAACTAATACTAGAATTAACTCCCTGGAGACTTTTTTCTTCCCTTCACCCCATGCAGTTACAAAGCTCAGTCAGACTGGGACTCCAGTGCCAGTGAATCAGTAATGCAGAGAAAATTATTGTGCGAGATTTATACAATGGTTTTGAACATATGATGCCAAAAATGAAGGGTAGAGGCACCCCTCACAAATACGTGTAAAGCCCTTATATCATGGGATTTCTCTGAAAACTGCAGATTATTCCCATCTCTACTAATCAGTTCAGAGCAATTGCTGCTATCCAAAGCTCACTTACATCAGCTGGGAAATAACTGTTACTTTGAAACTCCACTGTGATCTGCTTTTGATTGAACTGCTGCTTAAAGAAAAAGCAGTAAGCAAGATGATGAAAACAATTATAGATAGCTATGAGCCCACTTGCTACTATATCTACCTTCATAATTCAATTTAAAGCATTCCATTAGCCAGCAGGGTAGCAGTATGGTTTTTTTGGCAGAAACACCACAGACAATATTGCTTTTTTTTTTTTCTTTTTTTTTCTTTTTTTTTTTTTCACTCACAAATTAATGCATTAGCTTTCTGAGCTCAAGGACATCCTCAGAGTGCTTGCCTCTCCTGCAGAACAAAGTCTTTTAATGAGGTAAAAGGACACAGTTGTGGATAGCCTATAAGTAGGGATAAGCTTAAAAGTGAGTTTACCTGTTACAACTCACAAATGCTTCATGTGTCATACTGTACAGATGGGATTCACTCACTCAGGTTTTGTCATATCTGAGGTCATGTTATGCCTTATCCTGTCATGTCAGGCACCTCCTCTGAGCTTATAATCAAGGTTCCTTTCAAGTCAGTGTAGAGGGAAAGGCAGAAGGTAAAGCTCCTGTCCTAAGATTCGTGTCAAGGATGGTGGCCAACCCACAGACATCAGGCATAGACGACCCTTCACCGCTGAGCTGATGACAATCTGTTGGCCAGCCTTTTGTCAACATTGGGTGCAAAGTCCTGTTTCAACCCAGGCGAGCTGAAAAAGTGTCAGACTACTTTTAAAACATGACCCCTTTTCCTGTCTCTAGACAAGGCATAAATTTATCCTGATCTGAGAGGTTATACATCATGCTTTGAGGAGCCATGAGAAAGGAATTTGTTATTTCGAGGAATTAGTACTCTATGTTTGTGTTTCATTAGCACCCAGAGGCCCCGGTCAAGATCAGGATCTGATGGGACATGATACGATGGGTGCATGCAACAGTGAGAAGCAGGGAGAGTTTGAGTTTCAGAAAACTTCACAAGAGCACTTTTCAGAGCACTTTCAGCCTATTGGAGAGCACCCCATGCCAACAAGGCATCATGAAAGAAAGAAAAAGAAGTTGCCATGCTGGTGATGGTTAGCAAAGCAGGGAAGGGGTTTGAGAGACATTAACTGTACAGGCAGAAAGGATTTTGATGGAACAATAGGGGAGAACTTAAATATACCAGAAATATCTCATATATCATTGAAACAAGATGACTAAAAAAACATTCAAAAACTGATGAAAACCAAGATGGCCCATTCTCCCCAGTGTCAAGTTCTAAAAATTCAGTTTTACTTGGAAAATGATAAGAAACACATGAAAACTGAATGTGAGAGGGACTACTTCATCCTTATTCGCAGAAAAAAAAAAAAAGGAAAGAAAAAAAAGATCTCAAAATGCATAAGTGGTATTTGTTAACAGCTGATCTGCTAAAAGCATGTTTTCTTTGGATTCAGTGTGTGCAGCAAATATTAGAAAGTCATACATTACCTAGTACAAACGCCCCTTGAGTGCTTTTCATGTTAGAAAAGGCTTTGACTATCAGGCAACTTTTGTGTAAGCATTTGCAGCTTTCTAGTCAACTCCAGTAGAATCGGTCAGTAGATGAAACAGTTGTTCCACCTCAGGGTAGAAGTTATCTTTCAGAATAAACAGGGGAAAAAAATAAATAAATAAAAAAAACAAACAAAAACAAAAACAAAAACAAAAACAAAAAAAGAGAAAGAGAAAGAAAAATACTGGGATTTGTTTAGCTCTGTAAGAAAATTTCTCACTTCTACAGGTCTGGACGTAGCTAAAAAAAGGACCATATAGAAAATGGTTCTTGGACCACATAAAAAATTAGGGAACATTCTCAAGGGCATAAGGTTGCCTTGCAGTTAATGTGGACAGACAGACACAGTCAGGAGGTATTTATCGCACCCACTGGGAGGATAAGGTGGGCAGCTTTCTTGGGCTGTAGAGAGTCTTACAACTAAATGATTTAGTTTTAGACAAAGTCAAACAAAGTGAATCTAACTTTGCTTGTGACTTGCCAGAGGTCACACAGCACGACATTGTCATGGTTCCTGAGATGGAGACTGACTAGTTTCCAGGCTTGAATCATGCCTATCCTGTTTTGGCAGTATTCAGGGAAAAATGTTTACAGAAAAATGTATCCAAACTATGGGGTTGCTGCACCAGCGGCTGCAATTTGTGTCTGCAGCCTAGCAGGTGCATGCCTGTCTTAGGTGTAACCTGGCTCACGGAGGCAGTTTTGCAGCCACAGAGCAGGGTGAGGAGCTGAGCATCTCCCTATCATCCCTGCTGCCATTAGCTGGTAGCTCACCTCACAACAGGGGTTACCAGCAATGGCTGCAATGCAGACAGAGTGAATTTTTGAGCACTCCCTCTCAGACAGTACTGCTCCCTTTGGCCCAAGACACGTTCCTCTCCTTGACAGGCACTGCAGCAGCAAATCCTAGGGCTATTTTTATTCTCATCTTACCCTGTCAGCCTCCTTAATTTTTTTTTTTACCAAACTCTGCTCCTGCCAACCCTAGGTGTTCCCTAAATATAGCAAGGTAAGAAACACTGTAGGTACTTCCATTTAATGGCAAGCTAGACACCTAGCAATATCTAACAGAATGTTGTAACTTCACACAGATAAGCCCATCTGCAGGAGTAGCTAGGCTGGCCTCCAGTTCAAGGTCTCCTGTGGATGCAATGGTGGCAATCATTTACGCATAAGAAGGGACAATGCTTCCAGCCTCTTGCACTCTCCCTGCCTTGTACAGGGTCAAGGCAGAGCAGCAACAGCTCTGTGTCAGACCATCTGTAAGTGGAGGAATAGCCATGAGGCATTCAGCCAGTCATCCTCTCCTCTAGTAAAATGCAAGGGTTGGACCGAGTGGTTCAGTCTCAAGGGTCTGTTTCAATTCTATATTGGGCCACAGGTTAACCTCCAATGGAAAACACCTACTTCAAGGTAATATCAGGAAGGAACCTCATCCAGGGCCTCACTTTATTAATGTAAGCAACAATGAGCTATATCAACAATGCACTCAGAGTTCAACAGCCTGTAATGAATCTCACACCCCCAAATCACTTGAATGATTAACACGATATAAGTACCTGCATATAAGTCACACAGCCTGATTCAATTACACATACCTGAGTGTTGCAGAAATTTCAGGTTGCATGATGGACTGGAGCTAGAGAAATACTGCCTTCCTCCTAGGCTAGGAGTGGCTTTTGAACTCCACTTTGTGTATCAGCCAACAAAACATGGTATCAAACAATTCATAACTGTGGTGGCAGCAGATAGAGAACTCGCTATATATGCCAAATACTCCCTGGCCTTACGTCTTCCCTCACATACAAGTACACTTACCAGACAGGAAAAAAAGCTTAAGCCATTCTGATCTGTATTTTCATTTTGTCTTTTCTCAGCTACTTCTACATCTACAACTGGGACGAGTCATCTCACGAAATGTGACGTAAAGCAGAAAGCCTTCTGTGTAAATGGGGGAGAGTGTTACATGGTTAAAGACCTCCCAAACCCCCCAAGATACCTGTGCAGGTAAGAAATCCTCTTTGCTTATTTTGGTGGAGAGACCTGGTTCCATAAATACTTCTTCTTTAAAGAAGCACCTGAAAATTTTCTTCTGCTATACTTGTGGTGTTAGATATTTCTTCTTTCTTAAGTATATGGATATGAGGCATATCAGAGACTAACCAAGAAATCTTTCCATGAGGTTAAAGGCACAGCAAGCCTCACTGATGTTTATATGGCATGAAGTAACACAATTTAAGCCTTATGTTAGACATAATGAAACAGGTGCTGTAAAGAAAGTACACTACAAATGGGGAAAAACAAACAAACAAACAAACAAACAAAAATGTGTTGGTAACTCCCTTGGATAAGTGACCTTTCTACATGACAAAATGTGGTTATTTTTATTGTATGCTGTAGTAACTAAACACTCTCTGATCAGAATGGATTCTCAGCTGGATTTTTGCTGTGGTGCTAAATGCGTAAAAAGCGATGAATGTAAAGGCAATTGGTAGAGGTTGCTATTTCATCTGAGAATCTTTGATTCAGGAAAACATATGAACATGAGTTTAGTTTTAAGTGTTGTGCTTGTGCACTTTTCTCAAGTCCTGGCCTGCACTGTAGCAGGCTGTTGCAATAATCCTTTATTTTGGAGAGCAGCCGTTAAGAACTACAGCATCAGAGTACACCTCCTGCCTGGTATCACATCATGAAGTATTTACTTCTGGAGTTAAATCAGTCTTGGTAAGCTATTGCTTCTCTCACTTCAGAGGAGACTTGGCACTTAATGCCTTGGGAAACATTCTTGGGATCTAGCAGGACTGAGTGGAAAGGAGGAACTTTTGTGAGGATGTTGTGGTTTTTTTTCATGCAGATAAGAGACTGCTCAGCAGAAACCGTTGTCTGCTGTAATAAGTTTTCAGTCTTCTCTGGCTAAAAATCAAATAACAGTACTTGTAATGTGTGATGTGTGAGAGAGCAGAAGGTCTACGATACTTTCATTAGGCAAGAAAGTCACAGACTGTGTGGCACTGTTAAAAAAAAATCTACAATGTTCTGCTTTTTGAGTTTTCTTTTGTTTTGTAGATTGATGTTACCTGCACTTTATGAGCTTTGTTTTGCTTTGGTTGTTCACAGATCGCATCATTGCAGAAAGTGATGAATATTTAATTGATTTTCAATTTGTTTTTAGCTAAATTGAATATGGAAAAATTGCTGGCTCTGGTGGGCTGGATGGGAGAGAGAGAAAGTTGTGTTAAATTTACGTGATCATTATACAACAGCAGTACACGATGAGCATTCTGATATGACACTCCTGGGCACGTACCAGGGCCTACCTCCCTGTTTTAACTTCTTATCCAAAAATAAATAAATAAATAAATAGATAAATAAATAAATAAAAGCACATGGCAGCAGTGTTTGGCATCTCCCAGATTTGTTAATAATTAGCACTGTCTTGACAGTTTCAGAGCTACCCAATTTTCATTTGTTTGGGAAGTTGTTGTTTTATATACATATATATGTACATGTATATGTATACAGGCAGAGATCTGACTGTGTTCTTTGATGTTATATGTTGGTTAATTTTTTTAATTAATTTTCTCAGATACATTTCAATGGAATGGAGATTTATTTTCTCCCGTGTAGACAAGAAATAACTCTTAATTCTGTGTCTGGAGTTGAAAGAAAAGGCAATTCCCAAATTTGGCAGATGTACCTCTCTCTGGGTGGCCCTAGACATATTTGGAAAAAGCATCATAGCTGTAAAATCAGAGAGGGTGAATCTCATTTACTGTAAAGCAGTGGAATAGGATTCTTATCTTGTGGACAGTCAGGGGCACTGATACTTTGCAGGCATTTTGCTATGCCCTCTAATACTTGCCAGAAGTGAAACTGTGTTACGTAGCAAAACAAGATGCAATATAGCAACATAAGAAATAAAAGTGTGAGTACTTGAAAGTGGGTGTGCTGGGAAACTGAAAAGACAAAATACAGTTCTCGTTTCATTAAAAATACAGATGTCTACATTTAATTCCAGTATTCCAGTGTTAATTAAAATAAGTATCTATCCAGTACACATTGCCTTCATTGTTCTGAGAAAATAAATCTTCCCTCCGAACATGCTTGTGGAAACAGAATGCTTGAAATATGGTACTTGCTCTTCATATTTCTGCCTCAGTAGCAAGTTCACATTTTTCCATATGGTCCATCTGTTGAAAGCAAAAACAAAATTTCTAAAGTATGAGCCATATCATTCTAAATTTGTTTTATCCCTAACCAAAAAAACATGACTCAGATTCACAACAACCATGGAATTTTCCAAGTGGTATCGTGGTATCTCTGGTTTTTTAAAAAAAAAAAAAAAAAAAAAAAAAAAAAAAAAAAAAATCTGTTAAAATCTAGACCTATGTATTCAAAAAAATCCTGTTGTAAAATACATAGTATAATGATCCAGACTGGACTTGATTTTGTTCTCATGGTTCCTAGTGTGAACTTCAAGAAAATTCTTTGCTTTTAAGAGGTAACTTGGTGAAATACTCAAGAAATGTGCAAAGACTTACTAATGCATTGTACAGCTACATCTGTGGTTACATGTATGTTTCCTACATTTATTTTAATTATGGTCCCAGGCTGAACAAAACAATCTCAAAACGTGAAACATGAAAAAGGAAACTTTGAGACTACCTAAGTAAATTAATGTGCAAAATCTTCAGACATTTCACAGGAACATGAGTCACATTTGGAAAATGGTACAGACTTCAGAAGCTTGAATGTTACTGGCTGTACTGAGGTTCTTATGTCATTTCTGTCCAGTTAGAAATGTGTCCACCAGTCCACTGAAGACAAAAAAATATATAGTTTCTTCAATAAATGTAAAATTAAGACCAGAGTCCCTAGCATTTCCTTCTTATCTGAAGAAAAATGTATATGAATATAATAACTGTTATGCTTTTATAGTGTTCTTTTGAAGAATTCTACCATGAAGGCCTTGCTGGTCTGACTAATTGATTCCTTACTAGAAGAGATCATCTTTTCTACTGCTTTTGCTCTTACTGAAGAAATGAATTTACTTCCAATTTTCACTGGATGAACATAATTCTCTCTAATGCTCCTGCCTTTCTTAACAGCAAAAGAGTGAATTACATTTTTTTAATGACATAGCCAGTTGCTATCCGCATCTTCATTCAAAGGCTTTGATTGGATAGAAATTGACAGAAAGTTCTTGAAAATGGTGAAAAGAGAAAAATTGTTTCAACAAAGCTAACAAAAGCTCTGAAGTTGCTCATTTAAAAGGTAGAATGGAAATACTAGTTCTGGCATAAGCTATGAAACAGCCTACTAAATAAATCTTTAAAAAAAAAACACTCTACAATATATCTGCTTATAGGCAGTGAACGAAAAGTAACTGTGATGTTTTGATCCATTCAGCCTTTCCCTTCCCACCAAAAACCACTGATGAAATGCATTTGAATTTCTGAGAAGTGCCTTCTGAGTGCATACAGATAACTGAACCTTTTGAATACTGAATGTAGAAGAGAAGAGCAATTATTTTAACCTCTTTTTGATTCTACCCAGTTAATACTGTAATGAATAATCTCACTAGTCTGTTTTTTAGGCCAAAAGGAAACTATAAGGCTATAGTCATACAAACATCTATTTGTGTAAGGAATCACTGTTGCCCTGGTTTACCTGATTCCATTTTTTGCTAGTGTCCTAATAGAAAACTGCAGGTGGGTAATGAACTTAAAAATAAATAAGAAAAATGAGTAGGACATGTTTCCAAAATGACACCATTACAAGTGCTTGTAAGAGCACTGTCTACAGGAAACAACCTGCCAAAGAGCTCCGGAAACCAAGTGGCATTTTACACCTGAGCTATGAAATGCCTTTAGCATTCACACAAAATAATAAGAAGGCTCATTTCATCTCTTGTCTCCACTGTCCTGCCCTGGACCTGTTCTCAGTGGCAGATGCTGTAGTTCATTTGCTGACAATGGTTTTGGTGTAAGTACAAGCACAAGAACATCTGAGCTCTTTTCAGCACCATCTCAATGGGACTGACCCATCTTCCTCTGAAAGCAATTTCAAACTTTTCTACATCAGTGCTTGAGTTCTTTTCATCACCTCCACAGCTGCACCAACATCTGAAAGCAAGCACAGACTGAACAAGCAAACACCATCAGCCAGCGGCAGGAGTAAAGTCCAAGACATTTAATCACCATGCTTATTAAAGTTATGAAGGGCTGGGCCTGAAGAGCAAGAGGGAGAAATCCTTGTGAAGTGAAAGGTGGTGCACATGCAAATACCAGCTTTCCAAGGATAGATATTTAATGAGATGTGCAAAATAAAACTGAAATCAAGGGGGTAAAGCATTTTCACTCTTAATCAGTAACAGAGATCAAAATGCAGTCTCCTCTCATGCCCAGCAATTATCATCTTCGCACAACAAAATTAATCCTTGTTGCATTTTTCTCAACTGAATATGTCTCTGGAGACTGGGATCTCTCTACGTTGTGTGCTTGTCAGAAGATACGATCTTGGCTCTGAAGAACATCGTCTCCCTTCCTTAATAAACAAATATACATCATTACAGGAAATCACCTCCAAAGAATCATCTACAGATACCCAGAGTAAACTCTGCTACACCAAGAGTAAACTCTTATACCAAAGTAATTCCTCCATGGTTTATTTGAATAAGATACTAGTGTTTGTCTGACAATGGTCATCTGCTGATCAGGCCCAATTTCAGTTCACAAGGCAATTCTGATGGACAGAAGAGGCAGAGGATTGTTCTGAACAACTTTCATTTGCAAATAAAAAGGCTCTTCATCCCGTGAAGAGTAAATGGTGAGGAGGTTTGAAACAGAAGTTAGCACCCAATCAACAGCAGCAGAAGAGAGGGAGATTCTTGCACCATGGCAAAGCTCATGGATATTGTCAGAAAGAGACAATGAAAGTGAGATGGATTCAAGGAAGGAGATAGCAGATTATTAACATCTATGTGTTGAGTAAGAGTGCATAGCAGAAGAAGGAAGAAGACTGAAGTCTTTATATTTTTAATGTGGTGGAGAGTCATTCAGATTTGTATCAGAAGTACAGGAGCTTCCATTGCTATGGTAATATTTTGGGGGCAAACTGCTGAGTTCTGCCTCAAAATCAAGAATAAAGATGAAGGAAGAGTTGACAGCCAGCAGCCTAAGGGAAGATAAGCAAGGCATGGAAGTGGAATGTGACCAAGGGGCAACCTGCACAGAAGACCACATGAAATAAAAAGGCAGACAGCTACGGAGCTTCCAATTTTGAGAGCACCTCTGCCCAATTGCCTTACCTGTTGGCTAGGCTGACTCATTTTCCTTTTGTCAGCCATGTTGAAGATACCTCCTGCCTTTGTGTTTCACTTTGTTGTGACTTTTTGGATTTATTTTTTTTTTGACTTTTCTGTGATTGCTGTTTTAATTATCTCCCATTTAAGGAAACTACTCAGAGACACAATATGTCATTACAGAAATAGGGAAATGAAGGTATTTTCATAGATTCTGTATGACTGCAACAGTATAAATCACAGTTATACAGCACATTGCAAATTTTAAAAACTCAATCTGATCCCTTCATGACATGGAATAAGCAATGAGTTGATACACATTTTTGCTAGGTCTTCTTTTTCAAAACAGGCAAACTAAAAGACTTCCTATTTTTTTCTCTGGTGGATTTTTGCAGTAAATTTTGTGAAGTGCTATCTTCCAGAAAGATTACACTTTCTTGCCCCTTTTCTGGTCATTTTTCACTAACACCTAACCAGGAGGTCATTTAATGCACTACCATCTCCATAGGCCAGCAGATATCAGTCTGTTAGTGCAGTGGTTTTGGTGTACTATTGCTTATCACGTTTTTGCCCTTTAGGTGCCAACCTGGATTCACTGGAGCAAGATGTACTGAAACTCTGCCCATGAAAATCCAAAACCAAGAAAGTATGTTAAAATAATCTGAACTTTGCTTTCTTCCCCAACTACAGCAACAAAATCAATAGTACTTGGTGTTTTCACAGTTCAGCTGGAACCGGCCTCTTTACACACTAATTTAAGACTTGATTTTCAAACGTAAAATCTGTACACCATGGCATTATTGACCTCCAAAATGTTTCTCATTTCTGTGATTTTTGATCTTCCATCCATTTGCAGATGCATTTATTGCACACACTGGCAGCTTTCTTGTTTGGGAAACTGGTGTAAACTGCTACTCTAAAAGAACAAACTCATGGAGATGAGTGCTGTACAGATCTTGTGTCCTCGCTGCCTTGTGGAAAGTGCATCCTAAAAGCAATTTGTGAATTTGAAGTGGTGATTTTCTCTCTTACATATTTTGATCTTACACACTTTGATCTGGATTGGTTTGGTTTTGGCTGGTTTTTCTGGGGGGAATTTCATGTTCGTTTCCACAGAGCAAATGAGTTGCTCTCAACATTGTGAGGTGTTTTGACACACTAAACCGAGATTCGGTTTCTGAAAGTGAACTCACCAAGTCATATCAGTTCACACTGAAGGAGCTTCTTTCTTAGCATATATTCACCTCTTCTCTTTTCTCTGTTTTTTCTCTACCATTTTTTTTTGTTTGTTTTTCCTCTCAGGTGCCCAAATGAATTTACTGGTGATCGCTGCCAAAACTACGTAATGGCCAGCTTCTACAGTACGTCCACTACCTTTCTGTCTGTGCCGCAGTAGAAGCATGCTCAGTCGGTGCTGCTTTCTTGTCGCTGCATCTTTCCTCCAATTTATTTTTTTTTTTATATCTTTAACTAGATTTGTTGCCTAAGGCCTAATATTGATTGTCTCTGCTTGTTGCATGAAAATGATAACAAAAAGCTATTGCAGTACTCTCCTGGATTGTTTGGCATTGAGGTTATGGGGAAATGCAAGACTTAGGAACGCTGTGAAATTAACACTGAATGGTGTGGTACGGACTTCCCACTGACATCAAGCAGTAAAAGTGCAAAAATGGCATTTTGAAAGTCTCACATTTTATTTAAAAAAAAAAAAAAAAAAAAAAAGCAGTAATCCTTCAGTAAAGGGATGCAAGGGATGCATAGATGAACTGTTTATCTATGAGTTTTGTTTTTGGAACAAGTTAAAGGTAATTGACATGCTTACATTGTTTCTAATGAGCACATTCTGAACAGGATCAAAGTGTTCTTTCTTCTCATTGTCCAAGTTTCAGAGCAAAGAGAGCACAGAAAGAAAAAGAAAAGGAGGGAAAATGGAATCAACAATGGGGCTTGAAGTATTTATTTGTGGGTAACAGGTGCAAGAGATCAAGTATTTCAAAGCCAGATTAATAGCCTAAAGAAGTGTAGCACGCACAGGCGCACAAAGAGCAATCTATGTTAGATCACCGGGAGAATCAGCACTGCAGTCAGATCATCTTAGAAGCTTTCCCATGGAGGGATGGGTTAATTATTATTAATCGTCAGTGCAAAAAATGAAAGCACACTGAATATTTATTGTCTCATTGGCTATAACAAAGTCAAAGGTAACATCGAAGAAAATTGCTTAGATCTTACATTTTATTTCATGACTATTATTCATAATTAATTGTCACTGGCATCAGAATGTACTATGATCTAAGATCAGTATTATAGGAACTATTTTTTTGATGGATTGCTTGCCAGCATGGAAATATTTCAGAGTCTATAGGCTAGCTTAATTTCCATTAGTACATAGTACAAAAAGCTGTTAGCATATGCTGGACATTTTGGAGCCTGAAGAGATGCATAGGTTTTCATATAGTGATGGATGAAAAATGCCCATGCATAATTCATACTGCTCATCATAGAAGCTACCCATGTAAATCCCAAGGGTGCTGACTGGAGACCAGACCTTCCAGCATTCAAGTCTGTGTTTTATCCTCCTGTTTTAAAAGCTTTATTGGTGTGAGTTATTTTTAAAACATCTCTGGTAATGATGAATTTTAATTTATTTATGCTATTACAGTGTTTAAGTTTACCAAGTGTTAGATTTAAATGGCCTTTTCTCTGTATTGTGATGAAAAGCACAGTTATGCTTTTTTGTCTTAGAAAAAAAAAATTAAAAGGAGATATTATAAAAATAAAATATCCATTAATTGCTACTGAACTAATGCTGAAAACTATGGTAGAATTATATGTGGATCATAAATTAATTTTCCTACCCGGAAAACACAGAGAGAGAGAGAGGTGGGTTTTCCCTCCTCGTTAGTTTTTTAGTTTCCTATCCCTGGTTGGGATTTTTAAAGGCATCTTTAGGTTACAGACACCAACCTGAGTTTTTCTGAAATTGCCTCCATGACAAAGGCATAGATGCCCTTGCCTCGCAGCAGGTGTTATGCTCAGCTATAAGCACTTGAGCCAGCCCAGTACACCTCTCCTTGAAATGCACTGGAAGAAGAGCACACAGCTACATACTCTGAGAACCCCAGGCAATGGCAGTTGGACCCCACCACTTCAGCCTACTGTGCATCTGCATTATAACATCAGGTTTCTTAAGTTGCTACAAATCTTAAAACAACACTGTTGGAAAAAGTCCAGTGAGGGTACATTTATATTTAACCAGAAAAATCAATGAAGAAGCATTTGTATGACTTATTATTACACCCAACACAGTCAAAAGGATACATTTAAAAGGGGGAGGGAAGATAATAATGGGAGTTTTTTTCAGGCAAATGTTGTGTTTGGGGCTGAAAGGCAAGCTCATATTTTGCACCAAGTGTTGCGGGTAATTAATTTAATTTAGCTCTATTGATGAAGCTTTTGCAAACTACAGAGCAAATCATAGAGTTAAAGAACATAACTGTCATAGGAAACAAAAGTGTAAATGTGAACTATACAGTGATATCTAGTTGTAATTGATTTTGGAAGGCTCTTTTTTCATTTGAAAAAAAAGCTTCAGTAGGGTTCTGTGCCAAGTGTGCCTAATGTGTGATGAGCTCTTGCTATCTTCAGGCTTCATTGCTGAGAAAAAGCTAGCTTCATAAATATGCCCTGGAGTCCTGAAGAGTTCTGAAGTTAGAAGTTGTGCTGAGGGCCTTTTACAAGGTCAGAGTGAGGCCAATGGTCAGCATTTTACAAATCCTCCACCCCAACAAGGTGCAAGGCTAACTGGTTTATATTGGCAGTGATTCGATTAGCCCTGTAGTATACAGTTATCATGATGCTCTAAAAACAGGTTGAAAAAGAATGCAAGAAATCAGATGAACCTCCATTTTAAGAAAACTTCCTTCAAAGAAATGGCTTTCCTTTTTGACAGTGGAAATTTCAGCATAGCTTATGTGATGAAGCCTACTGGAAGGTACACATTTACATTGACTGTCCATTGGCTTCCAGCTTTGCAAACACACAAAACCACAGAACAACCTGTTGTGGCCAAGAGGTGATGAACCACCACAGTTCAACTTCTACTTCTAGTCAGCACATCTACACAATTTATCCGCTGGTGCTTCCCACTGCTGCAGAACAAATGAAAATCAAGAACAAACTGTGCTAGTTTGCACATCCTTTATGCCTGGCTGGTAGACCCTATAGCATCTTTTCCCTGAGCACAGATATCACACCTGCTACCTGGTGTTTTCCCAATATCCTTGATCTAACCAGTTTTTCCAAAGAGGAAGGGCAGATGTGAGAGACACATGCTATGCAACATGTACAAGCAGGTTGGGGTTGTTGGCCAGGAGTTCATGCTGCACCCTGAGGTGTCAGGAGATACCAAAGCGCCATCTGTCTTTTTGCTGCAGAGGCTTTGAGGGTCGTGGGTCCACTCTTGTTCCATAAGATATCAGAAGGTGGTCCATGGAAGTATTGTGAAAGTACATCTGTTCCACGCAAATATACTTGCTCTATTCCGGTGTTCACACATTCACTCCTTTGAAGGCAGGAAAGCAAAGTAAATGGAGGAAACTAGAAGTAAGGAATTAACATAAAAGTGGAGGATAATTTTTATATAGCTATGCATGAGAGCTCTTATATCAACACTGTGCAGAACGATCCTTGGAATAAGAAACTCTGGTGGAGCCTTGGATTGATGAAAGGTTGAAGACACTTCTCTAGAGCATAATCACAGGTAAACTCTTTGTCCTTCCAAACATCCCAGATGGTCCAAGGACCCCATCCAAAGGTCTCAGTGACTCACTTACTTCATCGGCTAATAGTTTTATATATGCATGGTGAATATAGAACAACTTGGGCATACTGTGAGCAGCCTCAGGCATGACTCAGATGTGGTCTCTGCACTTCAGAAGGCAAGCATTTCAGTATGGGACACCAGTTTGCCTTGTGTCCATTTCAGATCTGCCATCTTTAGAAGGCAAGAGGGACAATTTCAAGAGGGAAAATTCTGTTTAGATAGCCTTTGCCTCATACTTTCAAAATGTACTTGGCTAAGAAATTACAGGAGGAATAAGGCAGGAGTTCAATAAAGCTATAGTATTCTAGAGGGATAACCACAACTCTGCTGTAATACCTTAACAGCCTCAATTTTTCAGTGTTTCTGCATAAAATGCTAATCTTTGTAAGTACATTTTCCAGCCATTCTGCTAGTTTATTATTTCTCAGTTTCTCTATATTTCTCAAATGGTCACATCTCTGTGAGGGTATGAGGTAATCTTACCTGAAATTTTAATTTTCTAAATCTTTTCAGCACCCTAAATTGTGCTTTTAATGTGCTGAGACCAAGACTCCTGAATGACACAAATAGATTGGAAAAATGTTGCTGTTTTCTGCCCAAGATTAAGGAAGGCAGTTTTTTTTTTCACTATAAACTGCTCAGTTAATAATTATGAAATGCTAAATTTGCTATGATATAGTAGTCTAATTTAAAAATGACATTTTCTGAAGTCTGATATTCAATCTAGTTGTAGGATTATACTTTTGCAGGAGCCATAGGACTTTACATCGCATGTTCACAATTGCTTTTGTAGCCTAAGTACCACTGAAATGAACCAAGACCTAAGATCCAAAGTAGATCCTAAGCCACAGGAAGAAAGAACATCCTACTCAAGCAGAGTTGGCCAACCTGCAGTAGCTCTAGTGTGCGCAAGCTTGGGGGATTTTAGTTCTTTTCAATTCAAGTTAACTAAGAGGATTTTCTAGAAAGCCCCATGACCCAGAGAACACATTTAATAAGACAACTAAATAATGGCCTAAGAAACACTACAGCTTGATGCTTCTGAGGTGGAATTGGTCTCCCTGGAGCTCTCTGCTGCTGCATATTCATTCAAGTGGGTCGTTCCCTCTGTCAGGTGTAAGGTTTCCACACAGACCTCTACTCTGCCCCTCACTGGGCAGTACTGTGTCCCCATGCTCCCACCCACCTAAATCTATAGGACGGCCACCCCAAAATCTTGAGTGCCTAGCAGTTGTGTCACTCTTCTCATGAATGTAGCATATAACTCTAGAGAACCTGTTCCAGGATTTGCAGGCACCATATTCTTATTCTGTAGATGCTAGATCCAACTATTTCCAATTGTAGCTGTAAGTCACTTTGGGGGAAAAAAAATACATCCCGAGCATTACATCTTCCAATTATGCTCTGCCAAAAAAAAAAAATAATAATAATAAAATAAAAATCTTTTCACAGAATGAAAACTGAGTTGTTAAAAATAATTAATTGTATTCCTCTTTAGAGCACCTGGACAAATATTCAACAAAAAAATACACATTGTAATCACACCTAATAAATATGCAACAATATTGGGTTAAATAGGAAAAGATCAAAAGTGATGATCTGTTTATAAAATGAAAAGTGCTGGGATATTCTGCTTTCTTTTAATCACGTCTAGGCAATGTAGCTAGGAATAACAAAGATAAATAAGAGCAATATGCTATCTAGGTTTGAATAAGTGGTGCATGTTTCTTCAGCATGTTTTCTTGTTAGGGCTCTCAGCCAGAATACATTCCCATTTAAGTACCAATTTCCCATTGGATTATTTGCAATAGAAACTGCATGATACAAATTACTTCCCCTAAAATTAAATTATCTCCAGGCTAGGAATTTTACCTGTAAGCAAGCATAAATACAGCAATATATATGCATGGGCATGTCATTCATTTTATCAAAGACTTAACCAAGCTTTCTATGCAACTAATGTATATCATTAGCAGTGTTCATGTAGGCATGTAAAACTGTCACTTTAGGAAGAGATCTGGGTGGATTCCAACCTACTTAACCCTTAAATGTTACTGATTGGCAGGAGAGAATTGGCATTCCCAATGTGCACAAGCTATATAAAAATCCATTTGGTCAGAAAATTAGGGTTGGATTTTAATTATGCATCATGCAAGGACAAAGAAAGTGAGAGCTGCCAAGGTTATGGATTTGGCCCTATGGGAAGGATCTCCAAGGGTACCAACTAGAGGGAAAATCTCTGTTCTGCCTCTCCCCTGATGCTGGGGCCTGGGGGTGTTAATTTTGGCAGGTGATCTGCTGGAAATGGCATCAGCCCGTGTCCCCCACTGGGCATGCAGCCAGCCAGAGGGTGATTCTGGTGAAGGCAAGGGAAAGTGACTGGCTCCTTATCTTCTGGAAAGGAAAGCCCTGCTGAAGGCAGTTCCCAAAGCTGAGAAGGGCTCCCACTGCTCAGCACGTGGTCCTAGCCACCGTCAGGTAGCTGCTGACAAGAGCGAGGACCCACACAACAGGGACGGGAGCAGGGCCAGGGGAGAGGGCAGTGCACAGCCCCTCTACTAGAGAACACCACTACTTGTAAGCCACCCTGTGCCCCCATGGTCTGAAAACGGCTATTTCACATGGCATCCTTGAGCCGTAGCCCCCTTCATCTCAGTAAGATGTTTAAGGATTAATGGTTGCTGCTGCGTTCACTGCACTGTGGCTGTTCAGATACCCCGTACATATTTTGGTGTGTAACCCTTACAGAAGCTCTGGTCATGTAGCCCACAGAGGTGCTCTCAAGCACTGCTCAGTTAACTACACAGCCCTTTGCCTGTTTCATGTGCAGACACAGAATAGCCATAATACTCATATGTGATTTGTTTTATGAGTACAGTGTATTGCTCTTTTCTGAAACTTTTTCCTTTTTCTTTCTTTTTTTTTTGTCAACTTTCTGCATTGGCAGAGCATCTTGGGATTGAATTTATGGGTATGGACCAATCATTCCTTTTAGCCTGCAGATTTTAGAGCCTGAGAGATAACCCCTTACCCCCTCCCCCCCCCCCCCCCCCCCCCCCCCCCCCGCTTTTTTTTTCTCCACCTCCCCTTTTCAATTCCTAACCAATTTCTTTATGCTTTAGAAGGGATCATACAGCTATAACAACAACCTGTCAAAATATTAGCAGCAATCATCTCACTAAAATGGTGATACTGGTAGGGTATTCCAGATCTAAGGAGGTCTAGGAATCACTGAAGTAATCATAACATAGTGTACATTTATTTTTTTCTGATGTGCAATTTTGACTAGTTTTGACATTTGCTTTTGCAAAGTTCTTCTAGGGTAGCCAAATTTTGGAAATGCCGAAAGCATTAAGCAAAGTGACTAACTAGTCTATAAAAAAAGGATATGCTGTTATAGCCACTTAAAATTCTGCAAATTTACAGCTTCAAGCTTTGGTTTCCAAGTAAAGTTTTATCTCTAAACCCACAACTAGGTATGTAAATAGGATGCATATACATAGTTGTAAATGATATGCATGTATACATACATTTCTAGGCCTGTAAATTAGCACTGAACTAAAAGTTATTTAGGAACTTAAATAGATGTTTACAGGAAGACTCTAGGTCCTCGAGTCAGCAAATATGTGAGTACTTATAATAATAAACTCAATAATTGTACCCATCCAAGAACATTGGCAGTGGATAGTTTTTTTATGCTACTGCTTAAGATAATAGAAACAGATCTTTAAGTCCTCTTCATGAAGAGACTACTTACCCAACTAATGTTTGGTAATCTTTTAACAACGTACCTCTTTAACAGACTAACTTCAAATTCAAGTCATTTTTATCCTGGCATCTCCTAAGATTATCAGCACATGATTAGAACTGGCAACCGATGTTTTTCATACAGTTTTAGTTCATGTTCTTATTAAAAATGCCCACATAAAATGTCATTAGCTTAAGCTGTGAGCTATGGAAAACCCATTACAAATCTAAATTTAGAAAATCTATCACAACCCAGTTTATTGTTATTATTATCACAAGATAATATTAAGTCTCAGTCATAAAAACTAGGTTTAATTAGAAGATATATGGCTACATTAACACATGAGAAATTATATTAAAATCCTTAGAAAAAAAACGACTTGCAAATTTTGCTTTCTATCTAAGGTAACACCAGTGGAACCACCTCTTGGAACCAAATTATTTCAAAAAATGACAGAGGCCTTTAAGAAGAAAAGCTTTAAAATAGAGCAAATTAAAGATCACATTTATTATCAATTATATATAAATTAGGGTTATGTGAAATGAATTGCATAATGTGCATGTTTGAAGGGCTGCACATAGAGGGATTTAGTATCTTAGAGTCACAGAACCACAGAATCATAGAATATTTCAAGTTGGAAGGGACTGACAAGGATATGTGAGTCCAAGCGTTGTTTAGATTTTCCTAACATTATGTAGGGAAATATATTTATTTACAGAATTTTTGTAGTTAACGGGCCAAAAGCAATTCTAAATTCTCACTGCACACACACTCCTCTGTGGGCTTTTTCCCAAAAAAAAAACTTTCTCTGTGCTAGTGTGATGAGCACTTCCAAGGCAGCCTGTATTTCTGTGCTTGGTATCATCAACCAGCTCTGCGTGCACTGCAACAGGTAGCGTGCCCACTCCATGGGGTTTCAGGGCCATGCAGCCTCCTGAGGCACCTCTGATATTCCCCAGGAAGGAGTTTGGGAGTGAGATTCCCTGTAGGAGAGCCACTGGTGTGCCACGTTCTCCCTACATAGCTGTCTCCAAACTCCCTGACACTGCAAGGCCTCGGCTGGGACCCCTGTACCCCATCCCCTACCACCCATCAGCCTGAAGTGTGCTGAATTTTTGGTGGGAGCTTGCTGGTTCCTGGGTGAAAACCCCATCCTCTACTCCAGACCCACCGCTCAGGCCACTAGGCTGGGGGTACCGCTGCTCCAGACCCCTCTGTGCCCCCAGGGCTCTGAGCCCTGCCAGGCCCTCTGGAGCTGTTGGCTCTCCTGGGGAGCCACTTCTCCCCACAGTTTAGGGAGAGAATCAACTTAGGCTGGATTGTCCTCATTCTGAAAGGTGTGGGAGGGGATTTGGTTAATGAAAGCATGCCCTGGAGTGTATCTTTCTATGCCCCTAAGGACCTACAAACCCACAGATGTGCCAGTGTGAGAAGCATCACTCACAGCTTTCCCCACTGCCGGGTTCTGTTGCTGCACCCTCGTTGCATGCAAGCCCAGGAGAGTCCCACACTTGTGTAGCAAGCACTGACAGCACTAGCAAGGCAATCACCACTTTGCTGCCAGGCTCATCTGCAGCCTACAATAACCCTCCTGAGTCAGTGCAGTTTTTGCAGTTTTTCCTCAGTATAAACAACCAAGCACAGTTTCCACTGCTACTTAGTCCTCCTCCTCCTCCTTTCCCTTCCCATCCAAGGAAAATGGGTTGATACATATTTATTCATTTTGCTTTTACAAGCTAACAGCTGACAGTCATCAAAATTTAAAAAAAAAAAAAAAAAAGTAGATTTAAAGCGTTTCAAATTTGCCCCTAAATTGCTTAGCACAATTCTCCTGTTTCCTGTGACATTCGTAATACACCATTTTCATGGCTAACTAATAAGCGCTTTCAGAAGGGGCATAAATGGGAAGGGGATCAAGTGCCACTAACTAGCCTAGGCAAGGAGTTATGCTGTATGAGAAATCCCTTCAGACTCTGCTTCAGCCTTGTTCTTTTTGTCCCCAAGCATTTTTTCACTCTGTTTTTTCCAGTATCAAGCATGCTGTGCCAGGCCTGCAGTTGATTTCTCAACCCTTTAACCTCATTTTTCCCTGTTTTTCACCTTCCTTTTTTGTCTTTGTCCTGGTTTGGTTTGGAGTTTCATCCTTTCCTTCCTTCCTTCCCTTTTTTGACTTTCTGTTCTTGGAGGTTTGTTTTGTTTTGTTTTCTTCAATACATTTTTGCAGCATCCTAGTTTTACCAAACTCACTTCTTCTTCCCTCCCCCTTGTAAATAATCAGTGCTATTAATTTTGTCTGAGAGTGCTCATGACCTGTTTGCTGGTGTTTTTGTTTACAGTGGGTTTGGCTTGTAGGAAGAATTATCTCCATGATAAGGTGGATTGTATCAGAGAAATTAAGATTTTTTTCTTGCTTGGTGATTTGTTGCATGTAAGATTTGACACCTGTCCTGAATCTAGGGCAGTGAGTAGCTGTGCTGAGGCTGGAAAGCCTCAAAGGGCTAATGCCCTACTGATATCTCACAAATCTCAGCACTGGATGCTGGGTCGTATCTGCACTGGCACCTAGCCATCTATTAACAGTTGGCCAAAACATTTATTAAATTAATTAACAGTTATTTCAGATAAGTGAATTACAGTGATTGAAACCACATTTCTGAAGCAATAGCTTCAGCAATCCCACCACCATGTTAGCAGTTAGGATAGGCAGCAACCACCTTTATTTCCCCAATATCCATCAGTCCACACAAATTGCAGGGTTTTAAACCCTTGCTGATTCTGCTCAGTCTCAGTTCTTTTTGCATCCCTTCTTTCCTGGGAAACAAAGTAGGTGTAGATTTAGACGATCACATTTTGTCTCCCACAAGCTGGGAAGACCTAGCACAGTGACAAATTTAAGGGAGGTCCTGCAAGGTGGCACAACTTGCAGTCTCAGGCACACCTCTGTGCATCTTGGTGCCCACAGGAAACACATGAGAGAAATGAATGTTCCCTCCTTAGTAGGAAGGATTTCCTCATTAAATGATAGAAGTACCTTTTGTGCTGGTACTTTTTTCATTATTGAGATGAGAGAATGTATTCCATGCTGATTTCTCCCCTGGCCTCCTTAAAGCTCCTTTCAGTCCAGCATTTTAGAGACTCTGAGCTTGGACAGAGACTTATGACACATGTGAGGGACCATGACAAGGAGGTGATTCTCTATATCACCTGGTGAATTGCCCCACAGGCCTTTTATGTTTTTGTAAGACCCTCTTGTCAGTAATAATGCTGACATTTATTCCTGAGGCACTGCAGCCCTGTGCAGCTTTTATTCATTGACCTACTTTTAATCACCTGCTGGTATTCCAACTGCACTCAATACTGCTGACTGTCCTAATGCCACCCTCCAGTCCAGATCCTCCAGAGCAAGCTTTTGGGACTGTCTGCTTAATCAAAAAAAAAAAAAAAAAAAAAAAAAACCAGAGACCCATTTTTGTCCTAAAAACAGGAATGCAAATCAACATTCATAAAAGCTACCTCTTCTGTCAACACAGAATGTGTGTCTCCATTTCAGCACTCCTTACGTAACGTTTCCCGAGTACAACACACACTGATACTCTCTGCCAAGAGTGATTGAGGCTGGAATGCAAGGGTAGCTCCAATCCAAACATTACTGGTGCTACTAACTTCTTTATAATAGTAAAATATCTCTCATGAATGAGATCAGCAGCAAGTTCTCATCACTGAGCAAGTTGCCGCTCTAGATAGAGCAGAGTTCCTTAGCTAGATATAAAGAGATTCAAGTGAAAACCAAGAATTTCTCTGATACAACGCACTACTAGTTATTGATATGGCTGTGTTTTCTGAGGTGCACTGGAGAAACAGTCTGAACTTTATGACCAGAGCTCAAAATCTGTGTTCATTTCCATTGGTAATATGTTTACAAGCCAAGCTCATGTTTCAAATGTAGAAGGATATTTTGAAATCTTTCCTGCAAAGACAATTGAGATACAAGTTGGCATGGGGGCAGAGGGACACTGGATATGAAAACAGTCCAAAAAAAAAAAAAAAAAAAAAAGATAATAAAATCAAGAAAATACATTTATCTAAAAGATTTATAAAGTTGGCTTTCATTCCAGCTGTCTTTGCAGAGAAAAACTTCCAAAGCATTTGCAAATTTATGTTATTACCTTAGTGTGTTGCACTTTTATTTCCAGCAAATGCTGAGTGTTTGTCAATTGTGAAGTTTTTTTCTTAGATATTATTCTTGTTGACTTAAACAAAAAGAGATTACTTTTGACTGTAATTGTACGGATGATCACTCGTCCTCGGTACACTGTTTAGAGCTTATGGTATAGTCCTGTTCTCCTTGCAGTCAATCATGATTTTGCCTGAAGTGTGGTGGCTGTGTTTCGGTGTGGCTGTGTGAATCTGTGCAATGGTATGTAGCATGCCAGCTGTGGACTGTGTGCATCTTGCCTAGCTATCCTCCATGTTGTGACCTTCTCTGTTTTTGTCCCTTTCTAGAAGCTGAGGAACTGTACCAGAAACGGGTGCTGACCATAACTGGCATTTGCATTGCTCTTCTAGTAGTTGGCATCATGTGTGTGGTGGCCTACTGCAAAACCAAGTAAACTTTTCTCTTCTATTTTATATCTGTGATTGTCTGTCAGGGCCTTCCCAGCTGACTATAGCTTCTACTTCTCTGAGCATTTGGTTGTTAATGGGGTTTCTCCAGAGCTGAACTGAAGAGACAGCCCTGTGGTTAGGGTACTATGGTCAAGCAAGGCGGGTAAACGTCTCCATATCAATAAGTGCAAAAATAAGACGGGTATCTGAGAGGTTTCTCACCATTCATATGTGACTCAAGCAAATTTTACTGACTTGCAATTCATTTATCACACATTTATGATTTTCCTAGCTGGATGGGAACAAACCTCATCAGTGGAATCATGTTGCTACCCAGCAGTAAATTTTAAGGATCAGCATAGTTTGTTTATACTTGAGAAGATTAACAGTGCTAAAAGTTACTAAACACCAAAGGCCAAAGAACTGAATGTGAAAGTACTCCCAATGCAAAAGTAGGCACTTTAATGCATTCTCTGAGCCTTTGTAAATTACTGGGGGTGACTCTCAAACATGCATGAGGCATTCTGGGCCATAAATTATATTGAACATCAGCAGGATTTGTGCTGCCAAAACTTCTGGCTGCTGTTATAAATCTCCCCACCAAAACACAGAAAACCCTTATCATAAATCTTCTACATTTGTATAAACCTGTAGATTTACTGTTGCAGGGCTGGATCAGCAGTTTGGTTGTTGGTTTTCCTTGCAAGCTCCACCAATAATGGATGTGTTAAAAGCAGGGAGAGGGTCATTTGCCCCCTCAGTGAGAGTCCAGCCACACACACTCATATGGCTCCTACCCACAACCTTTGTGCCAACGGTCAGCTGGGAGCTGGGAACCACTGAACACTAATAAAGTCAGATCAATTATTCTTTTTAGAAATGACAACGGTCAAACTAGGGCAGATAAACAACATCGTTCCTGATCCAAATATCATTGAAATCAGCTAAGGCCTCCACATGAATTTAAATAAACATTTAGTCAGGGTTTTGAAGTACAGTCTTCTATATAAAATGCCCCCAAAGTACACCAAGAGAATAGATGCTTTGCCACAGCTCCTCCCAGATATCAGCAATCATTGCCAGCCAAAAGTGAATTGTTTTCAAATACAGCTGGCAAGAGTGAAACTGAACTGCCAGTTTGTGGCCCTCCAAATGTAGCAGTGATGCCAGACTGCTATCTATGAGATATTCCCTGTATGCTTTTTCCTCCTGGTAGGGGGGACACATTAGCATTCTCATTATTCTTTCTCCTTTCTTTCTCCTTAGTACTCATTCCTAATTTTTTTTTTTTTTAGTTAATGTCCTTTAACTGGAGTAAAAATGACACACGTGGAAGCATGCAACATGCAAATATACTAATCTCTAAATGTGGGAAGTAATACGGATTCACAGGGACAGATTCCCAGGCAGCAGATGGCAGGATATGAGCCCCATAGATGATGAATCCAAACGTTCTAGAACCCACTTTCTCTAACAAGTAAAGGGGCTTGGGTCATCCTTAGTTCCCACCAACACAGCTCCAATATAAGGGACCTTGAAAGGTGCTGTGAAATCAAGTTAAACATTTGTGTGTGCTTCTTCTCAGCCCACAGTGGCTTTGGGTAGCTGTTCAGATATCTCCCTGCCCTACACTCTCCATCCAGTTAACTACCTGCATTTTCTAACATGATGTTTGAGTAGCTGTGACTTAGATATCTCCCAAGCACAAAGCCCAAGTAGACCAGTGATCATGTCCCGCTGAGAAAGGAGCATTTCCAAGACAGCCATGTCTGCTTGCACCATTTATATGGAGTGACATAAATTAGGTGTCCTCCACTATCCACTATCCAGGCCTAGGTGCACAAAATACTTAAAATGCAGTGTGTCAAATCATGTCTTCTTTTTCTCTAAGCTTCCCTGGCTACCAAGCTTCAACATATTGTTTTCCCTCCCCTCTCCTTTTTGGAAAGCTTGGAATTGTCCCCTTGAGTTCAAAACATGATTGAAAACGGTTATGTCTTACACCATCCTATCCTGCCAAAAATATTTGCACTTCTGCATACAGCTTAGGGAGTTGTGTGTGTTTCAGCTCTTGCCACAGCCAAGGTCATTTGCATTCTGCAGTGTGATGGAGCCTGCATCCTCCCTTCACTTCCCTGGATTATGTGGCAGGAAGGTGGAAGTCCTCCAATATAATCAAGAAAACTGGGGAATATTGATAAATTAAGCCTGAAATTGAATAGCACGCTCCCTGCTTATTTATTTTGGTGCTCCATTTAGTGTATTCTGCATGGCCTTTGCAGCACCCAGTTGTAGTATGCTGCAGATTTTGTTATCGACAGCTGATAACAATCTCCTGAAAAGTTCTCTTGAGGAGAACTGGAACAGTTAGCAAATGGGAAAGGAGCAGCTGATGATGGGGCACAACATAAGTGTCTGAGTCAGCTAGAGAGCGTGACATTAGTACAGAAGATGGTTCTCCTGAATGCATTAACTGCCCTGGCATCCATCTGCTAATCACTGGGTTCCAGTTAATCTGATGTTGCTGTAATGAAACCTTACAAAGCTGCCAGGATGGCTGCAGGCTCAGTGATACCTCACACAGCCTCTCTCTTTGTATTATTTCTGGAGCTTCCTCTGCACCCTTTAACTTCTTTAACAAGTTTATACATTTGGAGCACACCGTTGGGGTAAATGGGGTACATCCCACAAAAAGTGCATAGCTGCAGGACCACAAAAAGTCCCAGTCCTAGCAATGCTGTTAAACTTTGCAGCTGATAGGCACCTTGGCCTGCCTGTGAAACAAAGGCCATGCCAGAGAGGAGGCAGAAAGGAGGCTTTTAGGTAAACACACACCACTACTGCAAACAGCTGCATGCAGGCCCCAAGGTCTAGGCCACCCTGTAAGGTGTGGCAGCTCCCTGTGGAGAGCACAAAAATGAGACCTGGAAGACTTCTGGATACCTGACTGTGGCCGTAGGGAGGGTGGCAAAGGTGTCAGGGTTAAAATCTCTCCTCCTTCCCTTTGGAGTGCAGCAAAGAGCTTCTCCTGAAACAGATCACAGCTTGGAAGTGGCCTCCTTCTCCCTCGCACATTTTCCCATCCCCTTGTGGCCTGCAGACTCCTGGAAGGGTGCCCACACATCTCTCCCCTCTGCAGGTCCCCACAGCTCCAGCTGCAATTAGACCTGCAGTCTTAGGGGTGACTCTGAGATCTTGCAGCAGTGGGGAAAGTGCTGGCAGTAAAGAAACTTTACATTATCATTATCATCATCATCATCATGCTGAAAGGTGCAGCTGCTTTCCTTTTGTCTATTAAAGCCATTTCCGTGTTTCATATACAGGAAGCAGAGGAAAAAGTTGCATGACCGCCTTCGGCAGAGCCTCCGCTCAGAGAGGAACAACGTGATGAACATGGCCAATGGGCCGCACCACCCCAACCCACCACCCGACAATGTCCAGCTGGTGAACGTAAGTCCTACTGCCCACCTTTCAACCTAGTTTGCCAGTGTCATGGCAGAGCTTGCCCTGACACTGTGAGACCTCCCTGCCACAGGCTGGTGACTGAATTCAATTGGCTCTCTCCACCCAGAAACAATCTGGGACTCTGTGATAAATACACAGTAGGATGAGATATGTTTCCGCAGATGGCCATTTCATTGGTGCAAGCCACAGTGCTGCAGATGTGCCTGCAGGCCTGGGACACCAGAAGCAACAGCAATGCCTCAAAACAAACAAACAAAAAACAACAACAGTAAAAACAACAAATAAAATGGTACCAGCACTGCAGTTGGGCTGAGCATGTCCACAGCGATCGGTTTCTACAAACACACTTTCTTGCTCTTCTTACCACCCCCGGTGGCTGCTAAGTGGGGCCAGCCATTGTGGATCAGGAGTGAAACTTTATGAGCACAGACCTCAGGCTGTCTGACACTGTACACGTCCAGGGAGCAATGACAGCTGTGATCCTCAGATCAGTAGTCCTCAAAAACAAGTTTCTTTTCTGAAATATAACAGCAATGCAGGGCTTGTAACAAGACAGTGAAAGGAGAAAGACGCTATCAACCAAAACACTGCTGCACCAGCTTGAGAGGAAAAGTTGGTGAAGAGTTAAGAAAAAAAAAAAAAAAAAAGCCTTGGGGTAAAAGTCTTGCTACAGTCTTCACCTGGATAGTAGCAATGACTGTGGATATGTGGATGGGTCATGGTGTGGCCAAGCCATGGCTAGCCATTTGTCAGAGAACCAAAAGCAATGGAAGCAGAGGGCCAGTCCCCACCTTATCTCTTACCCAAGCCCTTTTCTCTGCTAAGGCAACATCAGTGCTGCCACTGACATTGATTAAGACATATTTTCAGAAGAGCTCAGCTTGTAATATTTCCCCTGAAATGAACTAAATCACAAACAGCTATTAAGAGACTGGAAACAAGTAGTCCACATTGAGTAGAATAGAGAGTCCTACCAGGAACAACATCTCTGGTGATATCAGTGGGCTACAGATAAAAACGGTTCAGGAGTCTAGGCACTACACACCTCTTGCGTTGGTACTGAAAACAGTTATTTCCTGCCCAGATATTTATGGTGCAATGAAAAATTGCCACTGCTAATTAACTACTCCTGTCTTGTCCACTGGACAATATTTTTTTTAATCTGTTAAGTGCTGGTTGCCTTTCCAGGTCTCTATCCTTGATGACTTCTCATTTCCTTCTTACATATGTAGGTTGATTATAGTGTGATTGGGATGCGGCCTTTTGCTAATTTCCTCATTTGTTCCCTTCAGTCTTGAGTTTAAATGGGATATATATACATGGAGCTGTACATGAATGTACTCAAAAGTGTAAGTGTTATGTTGGCCCACATTTGAGTGACAAAGTAAAAGTTTTGGTGCATAAAAGAAAAAAAAAATGTCTTTATGGAAGACAAATATGTTAATTACATCTGCAGATGTGCTGTAAATTTTGGTTTGTAAACATAAGGTTTGTATGTTTTTTCTTCAGCAGTACGTTTCAAAAAATGTAATCTCCAGCGAGCGTGTCATTGAGCGAGAGACAGAGACCTCGTTTTCCACGAGCCACTACACCTCAACAACACATCACTCCATAACAGTCACCCAGACGCCCAGCCACAGGTACTCAACTGGGAAGTAAAACAGCACCTATAATATACATCCTGCTGCTGTTGCAAAACAGAAAAGTTATGAGAGAGATAGAGAGAGAAGTCATCGCATTTTAATTTTATGACTAACAATATTTAGTGTCATGTCACCTAACTAATTATCTTTCCAGGAATTTACAAAGTGCTTATTGATTGAATGGCATTCCAACACTGTTAGAGTGAGTTTCAGTATATGCAGATTGCTATATTAGTGACTGATCTGTTTTAAAGATCAGTCTCATGTCCTAGAGTATGGAAAGCCTTCCTTCTTCTTCATTTTTTACAGATATGCAAAATCATCTCAGTGTGTGTGGATTCCTATAATTCACAAAAATCTGCAGCCCCAGTTACTAGCCCTAAGGCGCTGCACATCCAAAGCTGCAGCAGAGTCCTTGCTACCCCCGGTTAAACTTCTCATATGCGTATTCAGTCAAAGTACCCTCTGACCCTCTGCTCCCTTCTCCTTCTTCCCTGCAGCTGGAGTAATGGCCACACTGAAAGCATCCTCTCCGAAAGCCACTCAGTGCTTGTCAGTTCCTCGGTGGAGAATAGCAGGCACACCAGCCCAACAGGGCCACGGGGCCGCCTCAATGGCATCGGTGGGCCACGGGAAGGAAACAGCTTCCTCCGGCATGCAAGAGAGACCCCTGACTCCTACCGAGACTCTCCTCACAGTGAAAGGTACCACATACTACCTCATTTCTTCCAGCTGGCCAGGCCTGGTGAGCCCAGAGGGTTTTCCTGCTTGGCACCACAGGAGGAATCCCAACAGTGCTGCTCATGTAGGGCATACCTCCCCTCATTTGTAAAGGTGGAGTGATTTACAGTCAACAAAAAGAATCTTGCCTTCCTGCCTCTGCTGGATTTATTCCTAATAGATGCAATTCATATTTGGATAAGCTCCACTGAAGTAATTTTTCAGAAATTTTCATTGTAGAGTAAAAAGATCTCTGACTAATTATTGATTTTAAAACTGAGAGATTTTATCAGACACAAAAGACCGGGAGAAAGCAATGTATGGAGACAATGTATGGAGACAGTGAGAAATGCAGGAGGAGGGCAACAAGGACTCCTAATACTATAGGAATTCAGCCACCACCTACTTTCTGGGGGATTCCAGGTACTAAACCCATTATCTCTTTTGAAAATTCCCCTTGACATCTTACTAAATAAAAGCAAAGAACACAAACTGTAAGCCAGAAGAAGGTAAGTCTTTATTGAATCAAGAGTAGTCAGAGGCGGAGTTAGCCAGGATTTTTCCAAAGAACTAACTTTTTTTTTTTTCCTCTGGAAGTCTCACTCATTGATACCTAATGTCTACCTTGAAGTGAATGAGTTCTAAGAAAACTTTCACTGAAAAAGGCTTTTCAGGCTGAAGTTGGGATTTTATCTCAAGATCATGGCATAGCCCCAGAGTAGAAAAAGAAAGACAGAAAAAACAAGGTATTTGAAGACAGCCTTGCTCCCAGAAATCAGAGGCCAAAAAGAAAGAAAACAAAGGGTTACTGGACCAATTCTCTGAGCACTGTGAAATCAGAAGAGTTTTGATATCGTGGGATGTCCATGATGTCAAAAATGCAGCCAGGCAATCCACAAGGAGACCAAGTTATATAGGAGACTTATTGTGGTTTCCAGAAAAATGAATGTGCAAGTACAGCAAAAGCCATTTCAGTGGTACTCCCTCTGCTATACAAAGACCAATTGTTTAGTGGCAGGACAGTGGACTACAGCTGAGGGCCCTCTGAACATGGTTTGTAGGACCATGAAGGACAGCAAAATGGCCCTCTTCTTTTAAAAATATCCGTAATTTACCATGCAATTTAGTTTTCAAAATATGTGGTTCACATGAGATAAACAACCATGGCCGCAGTCCAGCAGAGCACTTACTCAAGATTAACTTTTAATTGTGTGAGTAGCCCTGTTGAAATCAGTGGTATTACTCATGCGGGTGAAACTTGGCATGTGCTTTGCAGGATCAGGACCTACAACAGTAAATACAGCACTGTCCTCTGCCTGGGAACTGAGCTGGAAGCACTGCCACATGCCCACCAGCACTGTGTAATAGAGCTTCAGATATATGGGCATCTGGGTGTGAGAAGCACAGACCATTCACACAGGCTTCACGTGCTGATGCAGGTGTCCTGGGGCACACAAGAGCCACACCCTGATACACCATGTTTTTAGGGAGAGAAGAAGCATGTGCCCTTCCATTCCAATGACAAGAAAAGATGTTTTGTAAATGATTCAGTTTCTGGACTATTATGGTACAGGTGAAAAACAGCAACATTTCTGTGATAATTCACCATGCATTGATGGCTTGGCCTGTGCTCGAAATGACAGTGAATTTGGAATGCAGAAAATAGTTCCCCAGGCTTTAAATTAGGCCTCATCTATATTTAGAAAGCAGGAAATACATGGAAGATCATTTCTGAGAGATGGATTGCGGATATGTGTGTGTATATAAGAGAGAAAATAAGAGTTATTTGCAACTAAAAATGATTCTGAAACATAAAGGAGCATGCAAACTGACAAATAACTTCCTGAAGCAAAGTAATGTTGAATTAGCAAATCAAGTCTGTGCTCCGTTCATCTTCCAGGTCCCCAGCTCCCTTACCATTCTGGAATGAAATGGAACAGACATTAGCAGAGACTCTTTTGCATGGCCCTATCCCTCCGTTGCATCCCATGCTGTGAAATCTGTTTATATGAGCAGAGGTCTCAAGCATATGCATTTTAGAAGGTCCTTAGCCACCTGACAGGAGAAAAACTCATAAAATACCACCTCTGCTTGAGAGGTGAAGTTAGCAGCAAGTAACCAGTTAACTGGCTGGATGTGTATACACTCTGATCCCCTTTCATCAAGCCAGCATGGATGGCCAAAAATCTGGATAAATCCATCACCTTCTAACCTGAAAGGTTAAAATTCGTGAAAGGAATTTCAGAAAAGGCTAGAGCTGCATGTGTTCAGTGCCTGCACCTCAGCTTGTGGACAGCAGCTTGTTAGCACTATCCCATTGTACTGTGTGGGAATACACCAGAAACGTGGGAATGCATGACACACCAGCACGAGTAATTTCACTCTGATGGAAGCGTGCACACAGAGTACATTGAACACATTTAAATAACTTAGTACATTAAAAGAACCAGTTTGGCAAAACTCCATTGTGTCCACAAGACCTATGTCCAAAGCTGTACCAGAAGGCTTTAGAAAGGCTTCAGTTCCTCAGACCCCACCTATGTTACAAAGCAAAAGGGATGAAAAGCTTACTAGTGCAAGGAAAAATAAAGAATTGTTTTGTACATTTAGTATGCAAACCTATTAACTTCTATTAGTTCCCACTTGCAACCACCTTGATTAATTCTTGTGCATAACTCCAGATTTTTTTTCTTCTGTTCCTCAGCTGATGTAAGTCATTGACCTCAATTGAAACCAATTTACCCTAGTTCACATCTGTTCAGGATCTGTGCTGGTTTCTCTTTTCTCCAATAACTGTTTTAAACAAGAGGCATACATGGAACTGAGTCATAGGTTGGATGAGGAAGTTGGATTCAGATTTATTTTGGTACTTTCAGACTCAAATAAATAAATCACTAATGAAAAAATAAATAACTTCATGAACCATAGCCATATAACTTGTCTCAATGGGTCTGTGTGAGAGATGTAGCTTAGAAAGATTTTAAGTTTGGACGGAGATGAAATTCAAGAAAGTAAACTTAGGATAAGAAAAAAAAGCAAAGCCAAATGATGCAAAATGTCATGTTGGGCACTGTGCCTTTGATCAGGAGGTTTCAGCTGATCCTCATGAATCTGCGTGACCTCATAGCATCCCACAGAGCTCCACTGATCCAAACCAGCTGAGAGTCCTCTTCCTTTGAGACAAGTTCAGTAGCAACAGCTGAGCTTCACTTTCAGAAGTCACCTTTGACCACTCCCCATCCTACAGAAACTTTTGACAGAAGAGGTGCAAACTTTGCAGAGCATTCATTAACACTAAGTTAGAATGTCCTCTCCATCAGCGTTTGTTCCCTGATGAAGACAGATAAAGTTTCATGTTTAGGCTTATGAAGCGTTAGCCAGGCCCATCTGAACTTGGGCCCAGTCAGAGAAGGCAAGGAAGCACATGCTGATATGTAATAATGCCAAAAGTAAATAATAATAATTTTAATGCTGCAAAACCCAAAGGGAAAGTTGTAAGGATTACATTGCACTGAAACAAAAGCTGGCATTAAAAAAAAAAAAAAAGAAAAAAAGTGTTTCAGAAGTTTTATGTTGTTTCAAGACAGGAACAGGGTTGTAAGGTGGTAGCTGCAGTGTGGAGATGATTTAACAAGTGCTCAGACAAGTGCAGTGCTTATTGCAACTTCCTAGAGGACGAATATATGATTGCTTTTGAAATGCTTGAAGCTCTATACACTCTAGTATCAAGAGTCCAGTCTGTAATAAATGTCCTGATTCTCATGCTGGATTCCTGGGCATGCCTCAGGCACTGCACTATGGAGCCATGTTTCTTTGCAGATAAACCTACTGGATAGAGTAGCTAGCTCACTATGCACAGAGCAGAACAAAGCTGCAGGGACAGTGCTGCAAATCCTCCTCTGACTATCCCTAGGAATTGAAATTAACAGAATCTGGCTCTAGATTTTGTCCAGACTTTGCGTTCCTCCTTATCCTGAGACAGTCTGGTTGCCAGAAGAGGGTGAAGCCCCAGGAGAACTGTCCCTCAGTTCCCTCCCTTTTTTTTTCTCCTATTTGTTTGCATGTATCCCTGACCCTGGCCAAATCCTGCCAGAAGTGCAGCAGCCATTAGAGAAAATACTTGCAAATGCATTTTGTTTCTGGCAGTCCCCCAGTCTCTGAATCCCTTCCCTGGCTTCATTCCAGGAAATTATTCTGGCAAATAATTTACAGCATCTCCATGGCTCTTCTGAGGTGAATAGACCTAGGGGCTTTGCTCTGCTCTTCCTGCTTTCAAACATTTCCCCCCAAAGTCCCAGAAGTCAGAGGTTTTACAGGCTCATATGCTATAGAACTAATAGCAACAAGAATGTCTGGATGCTGAGGATGCACATGAGGATACTGGGGATCTTAAGGGGCTCTCTGCCTTCTTCCTCACAGCCCACATAAGCAGCCATGTTCACGTGTCACGGATTCTGTGTCCACAAACTTCTCCCATCTCTTTTCGTCAGGTATGTCTCAGCTATGACCACACCAGCTCGCATGTCACCTGTTGACTTCCACACTCCGACTTCTCCCAAGTCCCCCCCATCTGAAATGTCACCGCCGGTTTCCAGCTTGACCGTCTCCATCCCTTCGGTGGCGGTGAGTCCCTTTATGGAAGAGGAGAGGCCGCTGCTCCTGGTGACCCCGCCACGGCTGCGTGAGAAGTACAACAACCACCTTCAGCAGTTCAACTCCTTCCACCACAATCCAGTTCACGAGAGCAACAGTCTGCCACCAAGTCCTCTGAGGATAGTGGAGGATGAGGAGTACGAGACCACACAGGAGTATGAACCAGCACAGGAGCCTCCAAAGAAACTCACCAACACCCGGCGGGTGAAAAGAACAAAGCCCAATGGCCATATTTCCAGCAGGGTAGAAGTGGACTCCGACACAAGCTCTGAGAGCACCAGCTCTGAGAGCGAAACAGAGGATGAAAGAATAGGTGAGGATACACCATTTCTGAGCATACAAAACCCCATGGCCACCAATATGGAGCCGGCCACTGCGTACCGGCTGGCTGAGAGCAGGACTAACCCAGCAAATCGCTTCTCCACACCAGAAGAGTTGCAAGCGAGGTTGTCTAGTGTAATAGCTAACCAAGACCCTATTGCTGTATAAGACATAAACAAAACACATAGATTCACATGTAAAACTTTATTTTATATAATGAAGTATTCCACCTTTAAATTAAACAATTTATTTTATTTTAGCAATTCCGCTGATAGAAAACAGGAGAGGAAAAAAAAACTTTTATAAATTAAATATACGTATGTACAAATGTGTTATGTGCCATATGTAGCAATTTTTTACAGTATTTCAAAAATGGGGAAAGATATCAATGGTGCCTTTATGTTATGTTATGTTGAGAGCAAGTTTTGTACAGCTACAATGATTGCTGTCCCATAGTATTTTGCAAAATCTTCTAGCCCTCAGTTATCCTGGCTTTTTTGTGCACTGCATTATAATGACTGGATGTATGATTTGCAAGAATTGCAGAAGTCCCTCTGTTTGCTTGTTGTAGAATCCCCAGATCAAAAAAGCCCTCTTATGGCACTCCCACCCTACTCACCTCACCAGAAAATGACAAAAAAAAAAAAAAAAAAAAAAAAAAAAAAAAAAAAAGGAAAAAAAAAAAAAAAATCAACAAAAAAGATATTTTCTTCTATAAGAAGTTTTATTTTCCTTTCTGTATATGAAATGAGTTTTGTCTGCTCTCTGCCAGCCAAAAGGTTTGCTTCATTGAGCACTGGGATAATAGTAGATCCAACAGCATGCTACTATTAATTACAGCAGGATAACAAACAAAACAAAACAAAAACAAAAAAAAAAAAAAACACAAAAAAAAAATGCATTAAGTAATGTTACTTATAGAAAGAAAGTAATACTGTGATTTTAAACCAAATATATTATTAATCAGAGGTCAGCTTGTAATCACTAGGAGCTGCCATTTCATTATTTTCCAGATCTAATTGTTCTAGTTATCCCTTAGAAAATGGGTTTAGGTTAGCTGAAGCTTTGAACCCAATATTCTATTTAAAAGTTTAAAAAGAAAAAAGGAAAAAAAAAAAAAAAAGAAAAGAGAGAAGAAAAAAAAAAAAAAAAAATATTTATATTAGTTTAATTTAATAGGGCAAATATTATAGCAGATATCTGTAACCAAGCAAGGAAGAGATCTAGCTGGAAAACAAATGCCACTAATAAAAGTGCAATCAGTTTTCACCTCTATTTTTTAATGTTGATTTTTAAGAGATGGTTTATTCTTTTTTCCCCTCAGTTTTCTCCTGTTTCTTCCCCTACTCAAAAAGATCCCTGACAAGCTTCTAGCAATACCTTGTTAGCATTGCTTTTGGAGTAAGGGTTATTCTCGGACACAGAAATGACTTTCAGGGAAGAATTTATCTGCTGAGTAGTTAAAAAGGATAGGCAGTAGGAAGGACATAGCAAAAGTATGGAATTCATTTCTAGTCACCTTTATTGACTCCATTATTTGGGGTGGAGGAGGCCAGGCTGATGCAAAGGCAAGCACACGATGTGGGTTACAGCCGTACTGTGCGTGGCTATTTGATATGAATGTTTATGTAGCCACTGATGGCCTTGAAGTCTTTGACTAGTAATGAATAAGGGTGCTGTTGGTGCTGGAGCTGTTGCATCCATTCAGACAGAAGCAAATGGCCTCTTTTGCACTGAATTCCTAACAGTTTAGTCAGGGTCACTCTGCCTCTTCTCTTCTTTTCATTTTTGTTGTGTTCAGTTGGCACAGCATAGACTCAGGATTGATGTGGAAAACAAATGTTTTTCCTAGACTCCGGGGATTCTGAAAATGAGAACATATGTTCTACAGGTATTACTGGACTCTAAATAAGAGCCATGTCAAGAGAACAAGACTTTCAGCCAAACTACACTCATCCTTTGGGCCACGTCCTGGTCCCAGTTAAATGAAGAGAAATAAGTCAAGGAAATTTTGTGAGATGTAAACCCAAGCAACTAAAGTCCTGACTCAGTAAATTGTTCAAGCATATGCTTATGCTAATCCCAGCAAAAGTTATCTTCAGCATGTGCTAGACTCCCATTGACGCATCCAGTGTATGCATAAAGTTAAGCATGTGTTTAAGAGTTTTGCTGAACAAGATGTCCTATTGATTTCAGACCTGAAAGCAAAGTTTAGTAAATGAAGCTATTTATCAGGAGGATGAAAATTAATGAGTTTCTCACTGTATAGATCAAGCACGTCACATTAGTAAGAATTTGGAGGAGTCTAACTGACCACCAGATTCAGCAGAAAAAGAACAAAAAAAAAAAACTTAGAATAGGAAGAAAATGATGACAAAGTTGGATGCTAGGATGCTGGTGGTGGAAGCAAAAGATGAGGAAACTAGTACAGCTTTGGGCTACATGGTGACTTAAATAGCACTGCTTATTTGAGAAGTCTATGGGAGATGGCAAAGCTTGGCAACTAAAAACTGTCCAGACTCAAGACCCTTTTGCCGTTTCTTCCCTAGCTGGCATGTACTTGAACACACTTTGCCTTTGCAGACCAAAACAAAAGCTCTGTACGAATTCTTGATACCATACACTCATTTTCATCCCTTTAGTCATGCCTATTTATCTGCAATCCCATGCAGCAGTACATCCACCTCCCCAGTAACTCTACAACTCAGTAGTACAGAGGGCCAGGTGAACTTTCCTGATTGCAGACCACCAGTTTCCAAAAGTTTTGCACTGTTTAGTTTCCAGAGGCACTTGAAAATCTGTCCTTTCAGTAACATTTCTGATACTGCAAAGATCTTGTGAGACAGACAAGACAGAAAAAGGAGGGCATAGAAGCAAGATACTTGCTCCCAAAATGCCCATCTTAGTGGCAGAATAGAGATTATAATACAGGGCTTTTGTAATCTCCTCCAGTATAGATCACATACAAGGCCAGCTCACATTCAGGTGTCTGTGATAGCCCAGACAGATTAATCAGGATGGAAAAGGATCTTGCCTTGAAGTGGAGTAAATTATTTGACTACCCAATAGGGCCAATAGAAAAGGAAGGAGCAATTGCATGGTTGGGAGCTGTACATGTGAGATTTATTCAGTGTGAATCTAGGGGAAAGTGTCACACCTCTTCTGTTGCAGTGCCTCAAAGTCAAAGCGGTGTGCAGTCCCTGCTCCTCCCCCTGGTACATATAGTAGTGTGTTATAGAGTAAGCATGAAATTAGGCTGGGGACTTCACACAGACCTAAGAACAAGAAAATACAATTGGGGATATGGCTGCCTAAGCCCTTAGGTCTTTGGGAAGATCCCAGCCTTACAGCACAATTCATGCAGCAGTGAGTTACGGGAGTTGCCCTGGATTGGCACTCACAGAAGTTGGAGCAGGACGCGGCCCCCTCCCCTCTGGACTTGTTTTTAGCATACTGTGAGGATGGTAGGCATCGTCCACGTCAGTCAAGTCCACACCCTGAAGTTAGCAAGTCTACATGGCCACAGGTTCTGCTGGCGGACTGCAGCCAGCTCCTGCTGGCCAAGGTGCTGGAGACTGCAGCAATGCAGAGCAGAGCCAGCAAGTGCCTACAGGAAAGGCCAGCTCCCCCCTTGGGGATGTTCGCTTCATCAACCCGGACCTCTGAGCTAGGCAGTCCCAACGCCTTTGGGCCAAGTCTTTCAGATTGTCCTGGTTTCTTTTCATGTCATTTAACTTAAGCCGTGAGTTTTCCCTGTGTGTGTGTTTATATGCAGAAGTTCTCCAGGAAGAAAAAGGCTTCCTTCAGGGGTGTATAGCTGGAAGATGTTGTACACAACCTGGTACAGCCTGCCTGTTCAGCTGGTGTAGAACATTACAGCTCCACAGAAGTTCTCTTATAACAGAGGAAAGCCTACTCCCTCCTCTTGGCCCACATATTCCCTTCCTCACTTGAGCCACCCCAACACCCCCAGGTTTGAGAGATCAATCACTGCCTTTATCAGGGAACCAGGGAAGCTCAGTCCTCCAAAACAACACTGCATCTCCCTGCTTCTCTCACACACACTACAAGCAGTTACCTGAACATTCAGGATAGCAAACTTGTGTTCCTTCAAAGGACACATCTCAACCTGTTGGACACTTCCTGGCTCTGCAGTGTGGCTACATACCATCAGCTGGGACTTACTTCTAGTAAGAAACAAAAAAAAAGCACCTACGAAATGCTGCAGAGAAGGGCAGACAAAGAACATGGCCAATTATCATCATTTGTAATTCTCTATTCTATTGTAAATACATCTTGTACATACTTGGATGTTTTCATCATTTACTGTCTTTATGGATTATGTGTTAAATAAGACTCTCTTAGTTTATTGTGTAACACTGTAAATAACATAACGTCCTTTATTATTTATGCATAGGCATCTAACACGCGGAGAAAGTTATCCTCATATTATTTTAAGATATATGTCAAAAATATGTTGCATTTTTCTTTTTGCTTTGAAAAAAAAAATTGTAATATATCCTCTTTTTCCCCTCTTTTCCTTTAAAGAAAAAAAAAAAAAAAAAGAATGCTAATTTATTGTTCAGGAGAGAAAGGGGATGTAACTGAAAGGCAAACTGTTCAAAGAACATGCTATGGAAGCCACAAGCTACTGATAAACTAAAGAATTTATTATCCCAAATACAGCAATAAGTAATTGTTGATTTATTAAGGTTTTGTTATTCATTTTCAGTAAAAGAGGTGCTGGATTAAATTGCTTATGTGTTGTACTGACCCAGCTGCTCAGCAGACTGTGTCAGACCAGTAGTCACCATCTTTTCGGATCCAAATGTTATTGTAAAGGTCCTGTTTTGCCTAGCTCCAGGTTTGTCCCAGAGGCTTTATGCATTTTGAGCCACTGTTCCCTGAGTTTTCTAGATTGTTTGTATGGAGGCCTCTGGCAGACATTCCTATTCCTAGGTAAAACATTTGTAGTTTCATAAATCAGAATAATTAGATTTACCATGACCATTTTACCACCAAAGTGGGGTGGCAGGGGAGGAAGGAGGATGGGGAGTGGAGGAGTTGTTGCATTTTGGGGCTATGAGAGGCTGCTCTACAAATGTCACCTCACTGCTCTATAACAGTCAAAAAAGCAAAATAGATGGCTAGGAATTATTAGAGGACATGACCATAATGCAGTATAAATCCATGGTTAAATATAATGAGTGTTTCTGTTCTTCTTGTTTCAGAATAGAATTATTGGAATTCATTTGGAATGGTTTGGAGGGTGAAAAGGATGAATACATATCTGGAGCCAGCATGGTCCACGGGACAGGGAAAAGGCTAGGACTCATTAGCTGGGAAGAAAGGACTGCTGAGGGGTGATATCACAAGGGTCTATGAAAACATATTTCATAGCATATTCATAGCAGAGGCTACAAATGGGCTGTTGTTCAGTATGTCTTCCACTACAAGAAACTGAGGGATCAAACAAAACTAGTAGGCACCGTCTTCAAAAAGATGTGATTCTCCAATGGAGGAAGAAGGAACTTGGAGTACTCCTTGCTGCTAAAGTTTATGTGTCTTTAATGCTTCCATAGGCTTAAGGGAGGTCCTGATTTCAGACTGTAATCCAATGAGGATTACTAAATCAACAGAAACCACATGAGATTTGGGAAATACCTGAACTGAAACCAAGTGGAGGTTGCATAGGGTGGAAATATCAAATATATTTGCCCTGCAGTTACCTTTCTGCACATTAAATTAAAGAAGGAAAGGTATGAGCGAGTAAAACAAAGAGGAAAGCACAAAGACATCCTTCACGTCTTTAACATCCATCTGTTCCCAGGCCCAGTGGAAATGTATAGGTCAGATTCCTGCCTCCTACCTGTAGGCACTGAATAAGATACTGGGGGGGGGAATAATCTTTCACTCTCTCCCCTGTTCTCAACACAATGAATTGGCCTAAGGACAGGTTCATTTCCTGTTCCCCTCCAACATTTTCTCTGCCTTGCTATTGTCTGTACAGGCATCCAGTAGCTGGAAGTCTGGGTGTTCAGGCTGTTTGCCTCACCTGAACGTGTTGGCTTTGTCACCTCAGACCAAGCCCAAGACAGCATCTCCTTGCACAGTAGTATTGTCAGGAGAGGAAGGAGCTCCTCTTATCTTCCATTGTAGGCTGCTAAAGTGGGAATGAGTTGCTCCAAGAAGCAACAGCCCTTTCTTGAGTGGGAAAGGAAGGAAGAGCAATTCTGAAGAATTTAAGTACCATAATAACCACTCACAGTCAATGGGACTAAGGACTTTATGTCATAATTGACCCAGACCAAATCTGGAGTGCTTTAGGAAATCTATACTTTTGTGTCCCAAATGTCCTTGCAAAACCATTTTTCATAACTCCATGGTGTCTTTATCCTATCACCTCCCTCTGTCAGACTCCTGCCTCTGCTCTTCTCCATAAGGTCTGAGAGCAGATGGCCTCAGAGAATACTAGAGCAAAAGCAAGCAATACCCTCTTCTCATTTCTACAGCCTACAGCTGGGAATGCTATTAGCATGCCAATTCCACCCAGTTATGAATGAATGATTTGGATGACACATTTCCCAAGCTAGTGCTGTCCATCTTAGCAACAGCTGACGGGAGGAAAACTGTACCAAATGCCTAGAGATGTTGTGGCTAGTAACTGGTGATTAACCTGCAGCCCAAGTGTGTAGCCCAAGCAAGGTAGCATAGGCTGTTTTTAGGTTACAAGTCTGAAATCTCTTGACAACAGACCCTTCACAATGGGCCTGGGAACGCTTCAGGGCTATGTTTCTTTCACCATTCAGAAACAAGACAGGGTACTGGGGATTTCTGATCCCAGAGCGCCTCTTCTGCTTAATGCTGCAATCTTTTGATGGAGTCATTACAGATTAGCCCACATTACAGAAGTTCTACTGATTGCAAAATTATTTCCTACATCTCCAGACATAGGGAATATGGGACAGGCATAGGAAATTCTAGCAGAGTAAATGTCATGAATCACTGGTATGTTCCCAATGCCTCCATTGCCACCTATCAAAAATGGGTCTTAAGGCAGGATCCACATCTCCCAGCAATAAAGAGCTGGCAAAGCACTCCTAGTGCTGTGATGTCAGTGGAGTTGAGCATCCTACATCTCTCTCTGTCGTGGTTTAACCCCGCTGGCAGCTAAACACCATGCAGCCGTTCACTCACCCTTCCCCCTCCCTCTCTGGGACAGGGGAGAGAAATGGAAAGTGAAGCCCGTGAGTTGAGATAAAGACAGTTTAATAAGACAGGAAAATAATAATAACAATAATAATAATAATAATACAATGGTGATAATAGTACTACTACTAATAATGTGTACAAACAAGTGATGCACAATGCAATTGCTCACCACCCGCTGACCGATGCCCAGCCTAACCCCAAGCAGTCCGGCCCCCTCCCCCCGGCTAGCCACCCCTATATATTGTTCAGCATGACCCCATGCAGTATGGAATACCCCTTTGGCTAGTTTGGGTCAGCTGTCCTGGGTCTGTCCCCTCCCAGCTCTTACTGCACCCCCAGCCTGCCCGTTGGCAGGACAGAGCAAGAAGCTGAGATGTCCTTGGCTTAGTATAAGCACTGCTCTGCAACAATTAAAACATCAGGGTGTTATCAGCACTCTTCTCATCCTAAGCCAAAACATAGCATTCCACCAGCTACTAGGAAGAAAATTAACTCTGTTCTAACTGAAACCAGGACACTCTCCAACAGGGGATATTTAGAGTTTCTGCACTTTCTAAGCACTGAAGGGACTGACAGAGACTGAGACAAAGACATCAGCATGAAGATTTCCCCTTGCAAGTTAGACCTCACTCTCTAAGCCCTTAGTTCTAGGAGGTAATCTAGCATCAACTTTAATTGGAAGCTGGACTTTTAACATAAATGACAGCTGCTGCCCAAGTCTCCATTTTATTTCTTCCCCCTGGGGATAACAAGAGACTTTCTTGCACTGGATGTGATACCCCAGCAACTCAGAAGAGAGGAACCCTAGCAGCAGTGTAGCAGTGTAGTATAGAAATCACACAAAATAAGGCCAGATTTTCTGATGACAGCAACAGAGGAGGTGACAAGAGAGTTGTTGCAAGGTTACATGCTCTTCAGCTGTTAGGGAGTACAGTCATTGTTAACAACTGATTAAATCATTACCCTACTAATGGCCAATTTGGAAGCAATCTTCAGAAACCAAACATTGTGTGGGAGGTATTTTAACTTACCCTGCACATCGCTGCAGACAATTGGGTGATGTGTCCTCTATGTGTGCACACACATACACAGTCTCCCAATTTATTGTAATGATTTCCTGATGTTCAGTGCAGCTCAGTGACAGGAAAGGAAAAAAAAAAAAAGATTCAGTAAGGCCATTGAACAGCTGCAAAACTGCCTGTATCCAGGAGGAAACACCTTTGGCACTACCAAAAATAAATAAATAATATATATATATATACATATTTTTAATGAGGGTGGGTTTTGTGCTGTACAGCTGTGAAGGGATTGAAAGGGAATGCCTCCTTCCCTAGTTGGAGAGACTCAATCATAGCTTGGAGAGAATCCTTTGACAGGGCCAGGACTGAGAAGGGACTGGTGGGGTGGAAGAGTAAGGGGACAGACTAGGGTTGAGGGTGGCAGTGCGCCACTCATTTCATTGAAATAAACCTAGGCTATTTCAAGGATTCATCCTAAGCAGGATGAAAATGTCCAAGTGATGGGCCCAGGAACCTCTATGTGCAGCAAAGAGAAAATCTCAAAAGAGCAATTCTCTCTTCTGAGTTCTGTCTCTCAATAGGTTCCAGCCTTGTACTCCACCTTTGCACCCTGAAAGCCCCCAAATTGGTGAGATGAGTCAAATCCTCTACAGAAGTAGACAATAAGGAGAATGTGAATGAGGAGACTGAGATACTTGTGCTTATAGTGTCATTCCTGGAAAGAGCAATGGGAACTTACTGGTGCTGTGAAAGCAGTAACCCAAAACTACAGTCAGTAAAGGCCATTTATATGAATGTTACAATAAAAATTCAGTAATATGCAATTCAGCATCCAGGCTTAAAACCTTCACCTAGAAAAAGCTCTAGGAAACAGAAGAATGCCATCCTAGTGTTACATGAAACACCTTAACCACTGAAATATACTGGAATTCCAACATGCAAAATTTCTCTGAAGGCTAATTGATTACAAAATATGAAGCTCATACTATGAATCCCAAAGATAAAACTTTAAAAAAAAAAAAAAAAAAAAGAGGCTGGCAGACCAAGGTATCTTGTTTCTCCATTGTAATCAGCAGTTTAATTATCATGGTATTGAGTCATGCAGCCTGGGTCATCTAAACGAAATCACAGAAAACAACTCTTATGTTTTAGTCCTTCTTACTTCTTTCATTCCAATTGCCCACTTCTTTCAAAGCACACTTGCATAGACTATTACAAACAGCTTTATAAAATCCAAAGAGAAAATTGTGATTGCTGAAGTCAAAGTAACAGGACTGTCTACAAGGTAATTCTATGCTCAGATCTTTCCTTTGTTTGGCTTCCTGATATATAGCCCAGAATCTATCCAAATATTTCCATGCCCCTCCTAATTAATTGCAATTGCCATTTTAGGACTTTAGATATGTCAATCACAGTATTTCTAGTAAACTTCACTCTGGCAAATTAATGTCATTCTCATGGGTTTCAAAAAGCAAGGCTTTCCATCCTGCAGCCTTACAACTTCATTTGACTGACAAGCACTCTACTGGCTCAAGAGCAGAACAACTCTCAGCTTTGTCCCTAGGTGACAGCAACTGTTCTTAGTTGTAGAAGCATGCTTGCTGCTTGCTCCTTCTTTGATATTTCACCAAAATCATGTCAGCATATAGTTCCAAGATCTTTGGAAATGTTCCTTGGTTGAAGATCTAAAAGGGCTAAGTTTGTATGTTTCTCACCACCATCCCACATGCATGCATCACATCTTTAAGATTTAAGAAAATGAGATTTTGGGGGGCATAGCAGAACAAAGTCAATGCTATAACATTCTCTCTTAGAAGTAAAAGATGAACAGCTCTGCCATCAAGCACATACTTAGCTTTGGTACACTTACCAAGCAAGGCATCATTTATCACAAACTGAGGTGATGGGAGATGTGCCATACTGCCTGAGGAATAGCTTCATGCTGGCCTTCAGGGCACAGGCTCAAAACCCCTTTCAGGCAAGGACTGGCACCCACAGACCTTACTGAGCTGAGAGCCTGAAAGGCATTCAGAGGATTGCTCTGTTGCAGCCATTTGAGTGCAATGCAGTGCATCATGCCCAAGGCATGCGTGGGGGTTTCAAAGGTCAGCCATTCTTGGCTGCAACTTGCTTTCAGGGGTGTGAAGTGACTGTCAGGGAAGCCCTTTGGCATGGAGACGCCCACCCAGGGCTTGCTTCCTGCAGCCAGCAAGGAGACCCAGGATCTCAGCAGTGCTCCTTGAAGCCTGGAGGAGGAGGAAACAAATGTACAGCTTGACTTTCTGCATGTTGGCCTGAAACCAGACACTCTGTCAATACTCTGCTATGACAGCTATGGTCATGAAAATTACTTCATAACAGAGGCATCTAGCAACTTAGAAGCTGAACAATCTCTTGCACCAGAGAGCAAATATTTTCTCTGATTTCTTGGAGGAGTGGTGGGTGGGAGCTGAGATGAGGAACTGTAGTTCCTCCTCCTTCTGCATGCATGCTGGGTTAGTTTGCAAAAGAACAGGGACACAGGCAGCAAAATAGATGCTCTCATCTCACCCACTACGAACATGTAGCCTCAGCTTAGTCCCAAAAGTAAATGCACCAGATGGTCTTCAGGACAGGAAAGGGCTTGGTTTAAGCAGTGACATTGCTTGGTGGCTGTGATAGACACAAGAGGATCACAACTGTCCTTTTACACCTAAGAAGTGACATGAGACTATAGTCCAGTGATTGTAGTTCTGTCAGCTGTCCTATCTAGCTGTAGATAAATGTTGTATCTATGTGTTAAGAACTTGATGGAGGTTATCCACTCCCCCTACAAGACATCCATTGTGCCTAAAGCATGTAACTGCTCTCATCAATAGTGTAAATGCTCCCAGAGTTACTCAGTTAGTAATGATATCACCTCTTTGAGAGTCCCAGAGACTGGGCAAGCTGGAGTCTCTCAAAGGGGAGAGGATATCCTATCCCCTTTGTTGCTGACAGCAAAGCAGTGGTGATAACACAGAGCTTAGGATGCACTGACAGCATGGGCTACTGAGCGAGGCTTCTGAAAAGATTTTGAAGTTCTGGTCAAGCTCTCTAGTATGATAGGTATCGGCAATCTACCAGCTTGTGTGTGCCAATGTGAGAGGTGGGAAGGTTCCCAAGAACTGACATTTCCAGGAACTGCTGGAAAAAGGGGGTAAACCTGGTAGTCCTAACTTCTTGTTTATACTCAGACTATTAAATTATCCACCATCCATCTCCCTGAGATATTTCACTTGTGCAGTCTAAGTACCAAACATTCTATGTCATGTATGCTGAATTCTGCTTCTCTGGATCCATGATTCTCTTTTCCACTATTACATTCAACAGGAGAAATGCCTGAGGTCAGATTCTGTAGGAAGGGCTTGGAGAAGTGTAAAAGCTCTAAAAAGTTGGACAAAGAGAACCCTGCTTATGAATCATTAATGCTTAATTAGTGCCTGCCCAGAGCAGAAGATGCTCTCTTTAACATAGAAATGAACATAACCAGGTTAAATGCATAGTCTTCACCCCAGTCATCCCAGGAGAAACCTTGATGCTTTTCTTGGTCTTTGAAGACTAATGACTTACCCTGGGGAGGAAAACCTTCTGCAATGAGTGCAGGACTCATTTGCATGTGCTGATTAGTCTCAATATCACTATAGTTTGATTGTGAGGATGAGCACTCTGCAGCTTCTCAAAAGATAATGAATGTTCTTGTCTTCATTCACAAATCTGTAAGGGTTTGGCAATGGCATGAATAACTGCTTTGCTAATAGCAATCACTAATGTAATGGGTAGGATTAAAAATAGGATTGCTAATGCTGTTAATAAAAGTGACAGTGATAATGTCACAGTGATGTATAGCATACATGTATAACCTTGTTACCTTAAGTCTGTTGCCACTAACATCCTTTTGGGGTCTCTCTCAGCTAATTTGCCAAAACTGTCAGCTGTATACAGCATGTTTTGAGTATGAAACATTCATACTATTCATCGTCCCTGTTTTTGGTAGGACCCTGGAACAAAAATACATCTGCGCCTGGTGCAGCCCATAGAAAACAAGAGGAAAATGCCTCAAGGTCCCTGCTGGCAGCTCTAACATGATAAAGCTCTTTAAATTGCCAGTTAATATGGTTTAGTCCTGTTCCATGATGATTGGTGCTCATAAGATGACTTTTAGGATGCATGTGATAGCCCATGACCAGCTTCAAAGATGTGAAGCAATGAGCATCTCTGTGGTGCTCCCATTTCCTATGGACTTCCTGGTAAGTCTGCTCAGAGGTCTCCATGTGGGGTAGGGCAATAATCTGAGCAGCAGTCAGTACCTAGAGCCTTTGGGGAAGGAAGGAAGGAGGGAAGGAAGGTGGGAACAGTTCAGAGATCATAACTGGAAATGAATGCCATAAATTTCTTGCTAATGAAAGGGACAAGGAATTCCACGTAGATATAGTATGAGGAAACATACAAACACTGTTAGGGACAGAACTACAACCCTCTGGGATGAATAGCTAAGATTTGCAGATCTGCTTTGAGCCCATACATGGTACTGTACTTCTGAACCCTACACGCTACAGCCCCAGTCTGATGGTGTTAGAGGACTGGAGCACATGTTGTATGTGGACAGGCTGAGAGAGCTGGGCCTGTTTGGTCTAGAGAAGAGAAGACTGAGGGGAAAGCTCATCAATGTATATAAATATCTGAGGGGAGGGTGTCGAGAGGATGGAGCTGGTCTTTTTTCAGTTGTGCCCAGTGACAGGATGAGAGGCAATGGGCACAAACTGAAGCACAGGAGGTTCCAGGTGAATATGAAGGGGCACTTCTTTACTGTGAGGGTGACAGAGCACTGGGACAGGTTGCCCAGAGAGGCTGTAGAGTCTCCTTCTCTGGAGATATTCAAACTCCACCTGGATGCCATCCTGTACAACATGCTCTAGGTGATCCTGCTCAGCAGGGGGATTGGACTAGGTGATCTTCAGAGGTCCCTTCAACCTCAGCCATTCTGTGACTCTGTGTGACACAGGCATTTCATTCCCACTTGGACATGTTTGCTTGTGTTGATGTGACCCATAGTCTTACTTGGCTCTTCTCTTCCTGGGCCCAAACATCACCCACCCAGGCCGGTATTGTGTTTTACAGTATGGGCATATCTATACTGACTTTCTTGTGCAAAACATTGCAAAAGACCTAATCAAGCAGATTTCCTATTTAACACTGGAACTACCTTCCCTACCCAAGAGTCCTGTCACAACATCAGAATCTTGTTTTTGTTCTTTGGAGTTTCCTCCTCCTTACAAAAAGCGTTCATTGCCTCTGGGAAGGCATTGTTTGATAGCTGGCAGTAGCAATGCTTGCCTGAGACTTGAGTGCTGAGACCTTATCAAGAAAAATGTGAAAGCTCTTGTGTCCTATATTCAAACATTTTCCCTAGGTTAGAGTTGACTGACATTACTCCAGGACTGAAATCTGTGCTAGGGAGGATGACATTTGCCACTACCTCCTAGGCCTCCTGAGAGGGACCTAGACCATCTACACAAACGTATCTACAGACCTACTAGAGTTGCTGGGATTTTCCCCATTCTTTTTCAGACTTTAACAGTGACTGTGGAGAAACAGTCGAAGAGATGGCATTTGTGAGGATAGTGATAGCCAGGGGCAGGAGAAGAGCTTTGACTGTTTCGCAGAAGTCTTATTCTAGAGAGCCATGTGCTCAGCAGTCATCATTCTTGTGTCTCATAAGTTAACAGGTACACCTGCCTAGTCATCAAGAGCAAGTAATAAGAGGAGGAAGAAAATCAATTAGACTGCTGAATTATCCATCTCCACAAGGTCAAAGACTGTGGTTGGAGAAGCACACAGTACTTCCTTTTCCACAGCAAATAATTGTGCACAAAGTCTATGAAGACCCCACTGGAAACTACCCCAGCACGAGCTGGACTAGAGGAAAATAAACGTGAGACAAATAGTACCATTAGTTCAGTGAGAGAGTCTGCCACTCTCTGCTCCGCTGCAGTGCCAGGAGAGAGGCCTGATGGCTTCCTGGCAGGCAGAGATCCTCCACAGCAGAAACAAATTGACAATGGATTTCTGCAATTACCAGCATTAAGATTCCAGAAATTGAGGCTTTTCCTCTTTTACTCTAAGGATAGAGGAAGAGCAAGCTCACTAATTGCTGAGGACATGTTTGTATGGTTGTCCACTCACAAATCCTAGGCCCTGTGCCAATTAACAGGCCTGTGTCATGTCTGAATTATGCTCATTAGAACATTCTTGTGTCCTTTCTGATCTAGCTTTTCCACTTTTCTGAGTAGAAACACCCCCGTCTTCCGAAACAGAACATATATGCTTAGCCTAATCCTCAATCTGATGTTTATCCTGGTTACCGTGTGTCTAATTCTACCCTGATCTCAGACAACAAAAACACAAACCACTAGAAAAGAAAATACTGGTTCCTACAACCAAATGTGGACAGAGCTTTGTGTTTTGGTCTTTTGCCTGTTCAATTCTTCTCCTCAAACATCACAGCTTAACTCCTGGGTGGCTGCAGACAGGGCAGCTTCCCATAACAGCATTGTTCCGGTCTCGCCACGCTTCATCCAGCTGACACAGCTTTTTGCTTTCAGGGTACTGAGAAATTTGTTTCTGTAGAGAGGCTAGTGGCAGAGCATGTACTGTTTTCCTGTGGCTCCACAGGACTGGGAGGACTGGGGTTTTCAGAGGTGTGTTGTGGGCTTCTTGCAATGATTTGCACTAATAGTGAAGATCCTGGCTGCATGTTGGCACAGTCCGTTACATTGCTATTTCAGTTTGCCATGACTACAGGAACTGTTGTGACTCTGCCTGGAGGCTCAAGTAGGTTCTTGTGGACCATTGTCACAGTACAGCTACACCCCTTGGCAAAAAGTCCCTCCCCAGCTTTCCTGTAGGCCCCTTTAGGCACTGGAAGGCCACTATAAGGTCTCCCCACAGCCTTCTCTTCTCCAGGCTGAACAACCCCAACTCCCTCAGACTGTCTTTGTAGGAGAGGTGCTCCAGCCCTTTGACCATCCTCGTGGCCCTCCTCTGGACTCAGTCCAACAGGTCCATGTCCTTCTTGTGCTTCAGGCCTAGTAGAGTTCGGGTAGATGACTTCAGTTGCTCTTCCCTTATCTACCATTACTGTAACCCTGGCATAGAAGGCCACCAGATCTGTCAGGCACAATCTGCCCTTAGTGAAGCCATGTTAGCTGTCCCCAGTCACCTCCTTAATTTCCACGAGCCTTAGCATAGTTTACAGGAGGATCTGTTCCACTATCTTGTCAGGCACAGAGGTGTGACTGTCTTGTAGTTCCCCAAGTGTTCCTTTTTTCCCTTTTTAAAAGTGTTTCCCCTCTTCCAGTAACTGGGAACTTCACTGAACTGCCACAACTTTTCAAATATGATGGATAGTCGCTTAGCAACTTCATCTGCCATTTTCCTCAGGATCCTCCAATACATCTCACCAGGTCCCATGGACTGGTGCACAGACCATATAACCTGACCCACGCCAGGTCACAAGCTGGGGGAGGGTACTCGACAGCTTTGGCACTCTATTTGCCTTCCTACTTACTCTGCAGCAAGTAGAATTGAAGGTCCCTTGTTCATTAACTGTTAGAACTTTTTTTGCATTAAAACATTTCTTAAAGACATACCTGCAATTCTAACAGTTTGTTAATTAAAACTACACTTAGAAAAGATAGTATAAAGGGTTAAATCATGTTGAAATGCATTGTCAGCCTTCTCTTTTAGTTGATGATACTACGAAACATTCTGGTTTCTATGCAATTGGAACAAAAAGACACTTGCTGGAGTGGGAAATAGCCTAAGCAAGGTAAAAGTCAAGAAGGTTAATTAATATCTTTTTTTTTTTTTGAGTCAACTTGTGCATTGAAGTGCAACCCCTCAGAAAATCATTTTCCGGATGCATAGAATGTGTAGCTGTAGGCAAGGAGAGAGAGCCAGAAATATGATCAGATTTCTGGTCTCGCTTTAATGCTGATTTATCCTATCCAGTGCTATTCACGCATTAAAAAAAAACCCTGTCAGGGGCAGGCTAAGTCAATTTCAGATTAAGAGCACTGAAGGCTAAAGAAGCACAAAAGGAAAGGCTTTCCAGAAGGTATAGACAAAATAAAAGGACAAGAGAGTAGTCATAGTTGCCATAAATCCTTATAGCCCCTTGACCTCCTTGTCTTAAGCAGGCATGTACCATGTCAAGCCAGCTTTGAACAGTGTCAGCAGATGATTCAGATTGGAATTAAAGGTATCTGGGGAAAAAAGATGCACCATCTCCAGCATTTTGCCAGACTATCCTATAATGCACATGTACATACTATTTTTGCTATACGATATATTTTGCTATACTATACTATAATGTTTTCTTCTAGTGGCATGGTCCTGGCTGTGTAACTCCAGGCATCACACTTGTTGAGATATGAGCTGAACAATTAAGTCAGTACTCAACGCAGTTATGCTTAGGCATAAGTTATCAATGCGTAGGCATAGCTTATCAAATGTCTGCTTGCTGCAGGATCTCATTATAAAAAGGGACATGCTAGAAGGAGGCAGAGAGATTGTAAAAGTAGTTGCTAGTGTCTTTAGTCATGTTGGCTTTCTCAGATTCTGTAGTGGGCAAGAAAAACTGTTTTAAGGATGCAGACTCTCCTTAGGCTAAGACATCTCTCCCATGACCTAGCTGGAAGGGCTGAATTCAGTTATCTTCTTCAAAAAATCCCATTACTTGTTTGACTTTCCCCTTGTCCCTAGTATGAGGAGGGATGAATCTGCTTTATCCAGCGGCATGCTCTGCTCTTTTACCCCTGCCAATATATCCTCTCCCTGTGAGGCCCTTGAGGCACTCGTGGATGGGAATGTTCCCTTCCCAGATCTATTCAAAGCAGAGTGCCTATGGCCTGCCACACTGCTCTTCCCATACAGAACTGGGACACCATTTCACAAATGATAGTATAATATCATCTGGTTCCCTGGTTGCTGTCTCTTTGTGCAGGACTTCCAGTAGAGGGGGCCATTTTAATCTCAGAGGATTAAATTCAAACTCACCCTTAGCATCATCCACATTTACAACCTGAACTCGTGCCTGAGAGAAATACAACTGGCAAATATGGTGACACCACCCTAGTGGGACTCTGGAAAGGATTGTATAGAGTAGAGGATTAAAAAGGCAGGTGCATTGGCCCAACAGAAGACACAAAGGCATGAATAAAGACCAAAAGTTTTTTGTCCTGCTGACAAAGATAAACAGAAGGGCAAAGAACAGCAAAGTTCTTTGCAGTTGTCTTGCACACCATGGAGTCAAGTTCAGTGTGTGGAACCTGACTGGGTCACAAAATCCAGCCAGTTTTATCCTTCCACCTTTGGGATTAGCTCCTTGCATACTGAACCTGTGTTTGCATGCAAGACATCAATCAAACATTGGCTACTTCTTGCAGCCCAGTGTATCAGACAGAGTAGGTGATCAGATATGCAAGAGAGACATGTTTGACCCAGAGCTGCAAAGGAATATTTTCTCTCTTATTATTATTCAACAAACCTATCTCTAATTGAGCTGCATTTCCCTCTTTCATGAAATTGCTACTAAAACTAGGCATGGTCTTTGGTCTCAGAGATACAAGAGCATCTACTTGTGCATTTTTTTTTTTTTTTTATGGGTGTCTAAGAGAGTGTTAACAGAACCACAGAGTATCTGTTTAAATTATTTCGGCAGCTAAGAGAGTTACATACAGTGTCAGATATTTTTCAGATTAGTCCTTTTAGCAGCTGATAACATATGGGTCTGAGCTGAAATGCTATGATGTAAGCCGTGCAACAGGCCTGCAAGGCAAATTAAGCAATAACATGCATGATGCTCTGGCATCATAACAAACTGTGTTTCTTCCTAAGTGGTGCATGGCAGGGAGAGGTATTCCCTCCCCTTCACTCTCCTCTCATTCACCCTCAGGCACAAGATGACAGACTCTGTGCTAAGTGTCTCAGGCTGCTTTGTGTGGCTGATCGTACCAGCTGTCCTCCTGGCAGCCTGCAGGAGTGGGACAGAAGGGCAGCACCTGGAGGAGCTGGCAGGATCCGTGCCTCCCGTTGTGGGCAGAGTGCCCCAGAGCCACTTAAGTGGGGACAGCAGAGCAGGACATCCTGGAGAGGAAGGCTGGCCTCCCAAACTATGGATGGGAAATCCAGGAGGAACTGAAAAACAGTGGCACATATATGAGGAGTTCGGGGGATCTGGGAAGAAAGGGGATGCAGAGTGGATAGGGGCAGAGAAATGGCCCAGGGCAGGACAGGATGGGATAATGTGGAAACCACTCTTTGTCTGGGAGCAATTCTTCTCCTTGAGCCCCCTTGTGAAAAAAAAAAAAAAAAAAAAAAAAAAAAAAAACAGAAAGCCCAGCTCCTTGAGCTCCTTGCAGTCCTCAGCACGTGCTTGCTGTTTGCTGTGGAGGAGAGACGCAAGACTTGTGCACACAGGAAAAGCCACACTCCCTCACGTTGCATTGAACCCTGACACTTTCTGAAGTCCAGCTGCATGTCCTAGAGGTGCTGTCTGCAATACTAATTGCTAACCTTGGTAACTTCGTGCCTTTCTGGGTCCTTGGAAATTCAGCCTAGCCTCGGTGGCAAGGTGCAGATGGGATATGCAGGGACATGTCCTGTACTGTGATGCTGTGACAGGGAAAACTCCTATTTTTGAAATTCGTTATAATACCTAGCTGAACTGCATAAGGTTCACATAACACTTTCTGGCTGTTTTCTAGCCAGGAAACCCAGGCCTCAGTGGTGAGATCATTAAAGCTATCCTTCTGGAAACTCAGAGGTGTTTAGAAAGCCTGTTAATTACTGTACTAATCCTTAAAACAATGCTGGCTCCTGGGATTTCCTGAGCATTAGCATTTTAATAGCAGCTGGGCCCAGATCACTGCATTCCCCACTTGCAGGAGTACCTCTCCATGCAAATAATGCCAGTGTTCTCCAGGGCCATGCACCAAGACAGCCAGAGGAGGCAGAGAGTGTCAGAAGCTGGCCCTGAGCATTTCTTAGCAGATGCGAGCCCTTTTTGTCTCATTACCACAGAGCTGACATCATCTGTTTGCTATGTTTATCTGACACCTATGAAGCGTCAGATGGTCCCTACCCGCCGTGGAATGAGCTGCCTGTTCTTTCCAAAATCGTGTCCCTGTGAGTGCCTTACCCCAGGATGCTCAGCAAGCCAGTGGGTTAGCAGGGGGACAGAGTGCTCTGGAGCCAGAGCACAGTTGTAATGACACAGTGGAAACTAGATGCCTAATCCATGAAAAATGCCTATGACAAAATACGAACAACTGAATTTATAGTCGTAGTAACACTGGGAACAGAGCTTGGCAAAACAGTTGTATTCTTTCAATCAGGGAAATAGCTGTTGCCCAGCAGCCCTCACTCTTTCCAGCTGGACACTCACGTTCCCAAACACACACCGTTGAAGGCAAGCCTGCCTGCCATTGGCAACAGATGCCCCTGCACAGCAGAGGGAACAGCAGCATTTAGTGCACCATTTGTATTTAACTATTTCTGACAGACCAATCAATGGTTCTCTAGCAAATTTCGCCATCCTGGTTGAATGCATCCACAACTGGTCTGTGTTAGTGCAACTGACAGTTGGCAAAGTGGGAGCCCCAACAGCCCTCAGGGGGTCCCCCACTGCCCCTGGACTGCTCCTGCTCCCCTGAAGGCAGCACAGAGGAGGTCTGGAGCTGAAACTGAAACCCAAGCACACTTTAGTCAATGGGCACAAAGGCTCCTGTATAAAAGGTGTTGCCCAAGGGCTATCATTTCTCTGTTTTTGTTATGTCTACAGCACAGAACATGTGCAAAGCATGCTTAGACAGATGTACAAGGATTTGTTTGCAGGGTCTGTACCTGATGGCATGCACAGACTCACAGACTATAATGATAAAACTTTACTTTCAGGGGAAAATAAAAATGAAATGAGAGAGAAAGACAAAAGGACAGGGAAAAAACTCTTTGGTGGTGAGTGAGAAGAGAAGTAATGGAGGTTCCCAGGCAACTGTCCCTGTCTTGGTTTTGCCTCCAGTGCAGCAGGTGTTCCCCCCATACCAACCATAAAGCTTTTCATTTGTCCCACAGACTCCCTCCCATTTGTCCCTGTTGATGGGATGCAATTTTCTCAGAGGTAGGTGCTGCACACTGGCTGGCTGTTATGCCCTGTGTGTGCATGTAACTGGGCTTCTGAGCATAATAAATGTTACAACCGAAGGCAAGGAAAAAGGGGGAAAGCAGGTAAAATTCACACATCAGTAGTAGTTGCTTCCCATGAGGACCCATCATAACAACATTGACAAAGGCTGCAGGTGTAAAGCCATGAGAACAGTGGCACCACAATAAAGGGAAAACACTCCAACCCACAGCTGGAAAACACAGCCACAGAAGACTGAGTGAAAAAGCACCAAGCAAAAGGCAGGCTGCAAGGCTGCAAATTTCTGCTTGCAGGAGGTCTACTTGCAAAGGCTTTTAGCATTACAGAAGCTAGGGCGCCTGAGACACCTTGTAGCAAGCAGCTTCAGGAGGAAAGAGTGCTCATGGTTGATCTGTGCTGGGCTGGAGCACTCAGTTTAGGAGCTGGAGAAGTGTTTATGCTGGGCATCCTGAGAAAGGTTACCTCCTCCTGCTCTGCAATATTCCTCTGCAGCTCACTTGTGTCAGGTTTGGATAGACGTCAGCTTGTCCTCTTTCCTCAGATTCTAAAAACTCACTATGCCTTGCTTCAAAAATTCTCTGTGCCTAGTCTGAAGACAGGAGAATCAGAGGCATAGTCCTCAGGTGTTTCTGTGAGCTGAGCACTAGCTCCGCTGTGGAAATATGTCTTCAGCTAGAAGATAACACTTAAACCATTGTTCAATAAAAAATGGCACCTTCAGGCAAGAGTAGTCAATTAATGGGTATTGCAGGCTAAAATGTTATTGCAACCCATGGTTTTCTGTCTTCACTTATATAAATCAGGTGTAACATTGGCAGCTCTGAGAAGACCATCTGTGTAAGTGTGGTTTCTTTGTACAAGAAAACAAAGGGCAGTTTGCTCTGCCTGACTGTGACATCATGTACCTGAGTAAGACAGACTGCTGAAGAAGACTGGGCTTGGCCTGATCTCAAACTGAGAAGTTTAAGTGGATTGTCACCACATTTCTCCCATTCTGGAGCTATGTGGTTTAGTTAACTGATTAGCAGCTAGCTCAAGTTAACTGACAGCCTGCTCATGGCCTCAAAACCAGGTCTAGACAATGTAGGTTTCAATCAGGTAATCTGAACACAATTAAAACTAGGATCATCAGGGCAGCTGTGATGGTTTTGTGTTTCCACAGCACCGCACTGTGGGTCTGCTCAGAGCTCACCTAGATTTCTTTAAAAACCATACTGGCCAAACACATGGATCTGAATAAATCCAACAATTGTTGCTATTTGAGCATTAAGCCCTCACCTTCTGATGTGAAGGTCACATAAAAGCACATAAATACTAATCTGCAACATAACATATTACATACCAATTTATGTAAGCACATCAATCTTAAATTAAAGGGTTTTCAACAACAACAACAAAAAAATAATCATGTTTATTTTGATCAGCAGTGCTGCAGGAGGATCTTGGCAGACTCTTGCTACTAGGTTAGTAATAGTTTTGATGCCATAAGAATTAGTTTTGAAGTCTATGTGTTCTCATATATGTTGAAAACAACAGGACACAGAAGGAAGAACTGGGGAGAAAGAAACAAGTCCTTCATCTGCAGTCGGGGATGTGCCCTAGCTGAGTTTCCAGGTGAAGTACAGCAAGTTATGGTGGCTGAGGGGGACAAGCAGAGGAGTACCTCCTTACTGAAATACCAGTCTCTTATAAGAATTGACAACGTTGTCAGACATGGTGCCTTGGTCCCGGAGCAGACCAAGCAGCTGTTCTGCTGCAATTTGCTCTGCCCTTCTTTCTACAGATGTGGATTAGAGGAAGACACTGAGGCTTTCTCTAGCTGCTACTAAATTACGTAGTGTAAAGCAATGGAGAATCAACCCCAGATATGTTTGTGAGAAAATGAAATAGTATGATGTTTTCTTTCACCATGTGCGTTGCTGCACAACATCGCCAAATACAAACAAGATTTGTCACTCTGAAGTAGCAGAGGGAGATCTTGCTCAGCCTGTTATGTATGGCAGGAACAGCTTAATCACTAGTAGGGTTGCTTACTTGCCTAAGACCATAGCTGTATCTTTCAGGAATCATCAATGTTCCACTTAGGAAATATTTTTGCCTCCAGTGATTTGTATGTGTATGTTAGCTATCCAGCAAAAGATGGCATGACTAAATAATCCAACAAGTGTTTTATCAGCTTGTGTTTGCTCCCGATTCAAAGACAATGCCCCAAAACAGTCATTCCCCAGGAATGCAGATCTTAGAGCTTTGGCATTAAATTTCACTTAATGGAATTTGCTGCACAGATAAAACACAAAAAACAGCAAGTCTTGACTCTGAGGACATTTCCTCTGATAACAAACAGTTGACATAGGAAAAAATATAATTTATCCACTGGTTTGTCTGAGGTCAATGATTTAAAAAAACAAAGTTTTTAAAAAAAAATAAAATCCAGACAAGCACCCCAGAAGAATGGATTTCAAATTGATGAGGTATTTCATCTTGATTTTCAAGTCATATGAGCTCATTTGTTGCCAGACATGCTTTAGAGGACTGGCACCAGGAGCTTCAGAGGAGTTGTGTTGCCATTTCAGCAGCTGGAGGAAACCACTTTTCATATCTGTTGCCCCAAAGCCCTCCGGACAGCAAAGTGTGACAAAGTCCTGGCCTTGATGAGGAGAGTGGCAATGAATCTTACCACATACCTCAAATGTCTCTGGAACAGAACCAGCATCCACAGGTCTCTTGGTCTCCTGTGCCTGATGGTCTGCCAGGACAGACATGGGGAAGCTTTCTGTAGGTTGCAACAGGGAAAGAAGAGAACTGAAAGAAGTTGGAATATGTTTTATAACCTTGGCACATGAAGGATTTGTCTGGTGGGCAACTGCCTCAATTAGTTATTGCTCTGGCATACCAGTCAGGCACCAAATTTCATAGCAACATAGAATGGTTTGGGTTGGAAGAGACTTTAAAGATCACCTAATTACAACCCCCCTGCCATGACCAGGGACACCTCGCACTAGATGAGGTTGTCCAGAGCCCCATCCAACCTGGCCTCAAACACTTCCAGGGATGGGGCATCCAGTGGAGATTATGCATCTCCAGAGACTATGCATCTCTGCATAGTCTGACAGTGTTTTGTCACACTCAGGGTAAAGAGTTTCACTCTTTAACTTTAAAACTATTACCCCTTGTCCTATCACTACACCCTCTGATAAAGCGTCCCTCCCCAGCTTTCCTGTAGGCCCCCTTTAGGTACTGGAAGGCTGCTGTAAGGTCTGCCCGAAGCCTTCTCTTTTCCAGGCTGGACAACCCCAACTCCCTCAGCCTGTCTTCATACGAGAGCTGCTCCAGCTCTTTGATCATCCTCATGACCCTCCTCTGGACTCAGTCCAACAGCTCTATGTCCTTCTTGTGCTGTGGGCCCCAGAACTGAATGCAGCACTCCAGGCATGGATCTCGTGAGAGCAGAGTAGAGGAGAAGAATCACTTTCTTTGACCAGCTAGATACACTTCTTTTGATGCAGCCAGGATACGGTTGGCTTTCTGGACTGCAAGCACACATTGCTGGCTCATATTGAGCTTCTCATTAACCAAGACCCCCAGGTCCTTCTCCTCTGGGCTGCTCTCAATCCGTTCTCTACCCAGTCTATATCTGTGCTTGGGATTGCCCTTGCCCATACAGAGGAACTTGCACTTGGTCTCATTGAACCTCATGAGGTTCATACAGACCCACTTCTCAAGCCTGTTGAGGTGCCTTTGGGTGGCATGCCTTGCCTCCAGCATGTTGACTACACCACACAACTAAGTGTCATCAGCAAAGTTGCTGAGGGTGCACTCAATCCCATTGCTCATAACACCAACAAAGATGTTAAACAGTGCTGGTCCCAATACCAACCCCTGAGGAACACCACTTGTTACTGATCTTCACCTGGAAGTTGAGCCATTGACTGCAACTCTTTGATTGTGACCATCCAGCCTTATCCACCAAGTGGCCCATCCATTGAATCCATGTCTCTTCCTTTGAAAGAGGATATCGTGGGGGACAATGTCAAACGCTTTGCAAAAAGTCCAAGTAGATGATGTCAGTTGCTCTTCCACTATCCACCATTACTGTAACCCTGTCCTAGAATGTCACCATATCTGTCAGGCACAATGTGCCCTAAGTGAAGCCAAGTTAATGGAGGTTCTCTAGCCCCTGACTTGTCAAGGTTCCAGAAAAAAAAGAAAAAAAAAAAAAAAGATCAGAACATCAAGTGGGGATCAAGTAACAGGACAGAGATATCTATTGTCTAGCTGCATCTCCATTAAACAAGACCAGCTATTACCTTCCTCATGTTCTGTCCTCCTCTAATGGCTTTCTAGTCTGAAATTGTGATGCTTAACTGCATTGTGCCATGGAGTGATTGATTTTCTTATGCCAAAGCAAGGGCCTATGCAAAGAGACCTAAAACAGCCAAGCTGCTCCACTATAATAGGTCAACTCTGCACCATAAACTAGCTAGAGGCACTCTTTCAGCTGATACACGAACATGTTGTGCAGACCAGTATGCCCACTGGGGAATATGAAAGGGTATTTTTCTTCCCATTTCCTGTCTATTGCTTGTCTCTCTGAATGACAGCCCTGAAATTAAGGTGCGTTTGCCACCTCTGTTAAACCAAGTGTTAAACACTTCCACTCTAGAGGATATTAGAAAAGGAACACTGAGTAGTTTGACATTTGCTATCACAAATGGCAGTCTACATGCTCTTTTCAGGAGTAGATTTCAGTCCCTAGGTGAGATATTATTTATAGCTGAACACATGGATAGACACAGGCCTCTGACTTTCTCAGGAAGAAAAGAGGAGGAGGAGAGGTCCTTAGCAATAACTCAGTTCCTTGAGCTTCCCTGCCCTGCTCCAAGGGCACTGGTATTGCAAGGGTGTGTAGAATGGATCCATCTGCAAAGTAAAAAGAAGTCTGATGTGAGTCTTGCAGGTTGCTGGTGGAAAGGAACTCCATTGTCTATAATTGCCAGTGGTTTTCTCATTTACTTGTCTGCCCATTCAGTATCAGCTTTTCTAAAGTGCTAGGGAAGATGTGATAAGGGAGCCATCATTCACAAACAATGACACCTTGACTGGCCTCCAGAACATGCAGGGGTCTGTCCTTATCAAGAACTGAGTGATTGTCCTCTTTCCAATGCTCTGCACCTGAAATAAACTGACAGTGATAAACAACAAATGTCACCTGGAGCAGAACTGTTTCTATTCAGCTTACCTTTGCAATAATCAAGTACTAAGAAATAATGCCTTCTTGCCCCTGGGAGCTCTGCAGTCTTCTAGCTAGCTCTGTAGCTTGGAGGGCAGAAGAAGATGACAGCAGGCAGGAGAGGTTATTTGTAGAATGGGTTGGAAAATTGATTTGTTCCAACTGTAAAGTAGTGTGGGTGAGAATAAAAATAGAAACCCTTAGTCAGATATATCTGCATTCACTATCCATTCTTACAGCTTTTGCTAGAATGTGGAGAGGAGCTCTTTGGGGGGTCCATTATTTACTTTTGTCTGTTTCCTCCCTTTTCTTAAATATTTTCACTTGTCAAAATCCTGTCATATAAGAAAACTGATCTTTCAAGAACTTCCTTTTCAGTGAAAACTCTTGTTAGGTCTGATTTTCGTTATGAGTCAGTTATATAATTATGCTGTCTGTTTGACATCAGTCATTCTGTTCTGTAGGAGTAGGTGAAGGTATTGGCCAATATCTCAGAGGATTAAGTTTCCACAAGTTTTATGGAAGTTGACACTTGGGTAGAAGAACTATTGTAAAAGGAACTTTGACTTAAGTTCACCAGGCCTTTGAGTTCCCCCATTAACCAATGTCCCTTGTTCAGCCAGCAATTAAGGATCAGCTGGAACAGAGAAACTGTGGATGGGACGTGTTTGGGAACACTAGCTGTGCTGCTGAGAATGAAATCTTGTACAAATTTTTGAGGAAACCAGCCTTGATAGTGTTCCTGCTAGTTTGATAAACCTTCTCAAAAGTAAGAAGAAAAACAGCTCTCTTTATTCGCTGCTCCAGAATGAGAACAAAATATGGACAAATTGCTTTTTCCTCTAGCTCGTTACTGCTCAGATTGAACAAGCGTAGGAATCTAACTGTTCCTATTACCTTCATGGTCCCAAGGCCAAGGAAGCCTCTGCATCTTTCTTTGAGGAGCAGTGGAGATGTATTTTGGAGTGGGCATCTGGGACAAGAGCTGAACAATTAGTTTCAGCCCAGAGAGGGATTATAAGGTCCTTCCAATATCTTCCAATACGTGTGCATCATTTTCCTCTTGAGAACCTGAGGGATAGCATGCTAAAGACACAAATCTTCAAGGCAGATAATTTTTTTTGCTCTGACCATAGGCAGAATGTGGTGGAAGAGTAACTAAGTCATCTGATCTCTATGAGGATCAAATTACGTGAAATATAAAAGAAAATATCTATCTGAAATATATTAAAAAAAAAAAAAAAAAAAAAAAACACTCTAATAAATCTGAAATAGGACCCCAGTTGATCCCATAGTGTATGACATATCTTTTGACTATCCAGCTGTGATGCCATCTCATCACTCTCTGATGGACTTTGTCCCTCACTAGCAGTGGTCTGAAGATCCACCACTTCTCAGGAGTTTCTTTAAGCCATCCTGTGATCTGCAAAAATAGTGCTGTGAGTTTTTAGAAAACAAAGACAGATCATGCCATGCTGCAACTGTCATCAGAACACTTGGAGACTCATTTTAAAACATCTTTTATGGATACCTGAATTTCTGATGACAAATATTGGAAGGCTATTTTAATTGTTGGCTTCATCTTTCATGGAACACATCCATTTCATGGATGCAATTAGGTTCTTCCCTGACTCCTCAACACAAGAGCTGTCCGGTGAAATTACTTGTGTGTGTAAAAGACTGAAAGGAATATTTTGCTCTGTGTATAAGTTCTGACACTTTTCTTGTTTGGTTCTTTGATCTTTTCTGCATGCAACACTTGAACCAATTTAAATAGAATGGGCCCTTGTGCAAGCCCTCCTGTGGAAATACGTTCAGTAATTTAACTAACTGTTGTGGTTTGTACATCTAAACATATCAATGAAAGTTAACCCAAGACAAGCTACCTTCCCTGATGTAATTTTAAAGCACATTTTTAGGGCTTTGACAAAGGAATTATGGTGAGTCAGCAACAGCAGTTGGAGGACTTATAAGACCTTTCCTGATCCTGGTTTCCCCTGCTGTCATAGCAGCCGTGACCACCCTGGTTCCCAGCCCCGCTCACTGTGCCAGTGAGATGCCTTGTGAGAGGCAGCAGCTGAGCTCCAGGCAGATCACTCCCTCCACAATCTGTGGCTGGGCTGTGTCCTCCAAGAGCAGTGAGCAGCACAAAGGCAGTGGCCAGTTCAACAAGAAGAGTTCTTAAGCCTTCCACCCAGAGTACTGGGAGATCAGTCAGTTCATATGGCCAAGTCAAAGCTCAAAATGAGGGTTCAGATGTTGCCAAGGTGGACAATAGTCAAAGGCAAAGGACATTGTCCTATCCCAAAGATGTGACATAAGGCAAGCATGCGTTGTTTGGGAGGTGACTGCAGAGGAACAGTAAGGGAAACTTTCAATTGCTGATGATGTTCTCTGGTGACACTTCCCTCAATGAAACTCATGCCACCTCCATGCTAATAGGCTGGGACTTACTGCACTTCAGGACTCTGCATAATAACACGATCAGTCACCTTGCCCAAAGTTTTTCTTTTAGGTTTGATATCTGAAGTGACTTTATGGCTTGGCACAGCCAGGCCTTTCACTTGTAATTTCACAGTGGATGGTTAACTGCATTTACACAAGTGCATCCTATAGTGCCTACTGTGCTAGTCTTTCTGCAGCAGTAACATCTAATGTGCTAGGTTCTGTGCAAACAAAGATGTTTATTATTGCCCTGAATGCCAAAATCCAGTAGCAAATGCTATATAAAGACAAAATCTTCTGTGTTTGTCTTGTTACTTAAGGGTTCTTTTCAAGGGCAGCTATTCCTGGCAGCTGGAGTAGGAGAAAATGTTTTGTGCTAGTGTCGGGAGAATATGGTCCAGCTAGGCAGATGAAAGCTCCTACACATATCAAGTCTTCATGTGTACTAAGTCTTGTTTTGGAAAGGCTAGGCTGGACAAGACGGTCTCTGGATTTTGTAGGACTAGACACATACCGCATCCTGTCTTCAGTTGTATGAAATCCTATTTGAGTGCCATGACATCCCTTGGGAGCAAAGACTTCTCTGGCTGCAACAGCTAAATAGGTGCTCTAGAGCTGGAAGAACGTCCACTGTTTGATCACTGTTTTGGTGTGAAATAAAGTAATCTGGCCTCTGTATATGATTTACTTAACATTCTAGTGACATGATTCAGCTTGGAACCGTCAGCAGGCTTTGTGCCATGTGGAGAAGCAGTTTGAATTTGATTTCAGGTTCGCTTGTATAAGTGCCAGAGGGCTTTGTGAGGGTGCTAAAGTCCTAGAATGCCAATCCACCATCCAGATTTGATTAAAGTGTATGGTGACCATTTGTTTTAACAGACAGCCTGCCAAGAGGTCTGTAAGAGATTGTATTACTTTAAGCCATATATAACACCTCTACAGAAAGTCTCAGCTTCTGTGGGCAGTACTTCATGGGCCAAAAAGGGATAAGGCATATCTGGACTAGCTCTTTGCTGTTACACTGGTTGTGCCAACATCTTAGGGAGGTATTGGATGAAAGAGTGATGGAAAATTTACATACTCTTGAAGCCTCTCCTCTCTGATGTGAAGAGGCAGAGGCTGCCCTACTCCTTTCTTAGGGTTTGCTCAGCAGTGGCACAGTACTTTTCAGATCAGACTGAAAAAAATGATGCTGCAGCCCCAGATGTCTTCAACAGTCTGGATGGAGAACTATGGCCTGCACAGTGGGTGCCCATGACAAGTACTTGTTGGCAGTTTGCCCCACTTAATCCAGACATGGTGGATTTCTAATCTTATTTTTCCTTCCCAAACTTCTCTCTGAGACTAGTAGGTGTGAACTGCCTCTCATTCATCTAATTTACGGTGTCTGGTCATTGCTGTAAATGAAATGAGATATTTTGTGTGAAGAGACTATAGAGACTTCAACCCATGGGTTTTTGTGATATACTTGCACTTCCAGATTACCTGTTGGGAATTTAGTTTTTGTCATTCTGGTGATGTAGACTACATCACAAGATCACTGGAGTGTCACTGATTATATATATCAGTCTTCCTTTTCTTGTTTCATGGATTTATTTTGCTGTGCTTTTGTCAGTCATCTAGTATATTTTTGTTTTGACTTTCCCATCTTATCATCCTGTCTGAAAGGATGAAGATTCAGACTTCCTCAGTTTGGTGGGACTTACCATATAAAGTACCCAAACGTCATATATGAAAGCAGAGGTTTCAAAGAAACTTTACCTCACTTTGTGTATCTTGTTTACAAGGGACATGGCTAATCCCATACACAAAATGACTGAGAAAAGCACAACAAAGAAACTGTCTCTCTGTCTTCCCTTTTCTCCTCTCCAGAACATTGACTAGTTGACCCCATATTTTGCTTTGACTGTTCTTTCTTGGAGATCTCTGTCTCCTACACTCCTTCCCCCTACATAGCAAGGGAGATCACAGGCTGGATGAGGTGCTGCCCATAAAAATTGCAATGTGGGGAGAAGGGATGTTTAGGGAGTTGTGGTCCCAGGAGAGGAGTTTGGCACCTAAGGGAGAGAGGTCTTCTGTTTGCAGGGGTCACAGCCCATAAGAGGACCAAACCTAAGAGGAAAACACCCGCATTGTATGGCTAGTTTTATGTAGCTTGATGAAAACAACTAGAATCCAGGGAAAATAGTTCTTATCTCTCCGGGTTTCCTCTGATACCTTCTTTATTTCAGTCTGTTTATGGATGGAGAAAAGGCATTTGGGAAACAATATTAATTCCAGCTCAGTATTTTGTCATTATCCCATTTTCTTCCTAAAAACACTCAGATAATACAAGCTCAAGGCTCCAGATGAGGATTTTTGTAGGCATTTTTATCCTGAGCCTTAGCAGTTATGTTCATGCTCTAGGAATGTGTGTTATCAGTAAGTCTGGTCCCTCAGAGACTATGGTCATACTACTGTATGAAATCTACCTAGCAAGGTCACCCAGTATCTCTGTGCAAGGGCGGCTGTGGACCTGTGTAAGCTGGTAGATGTCAGTGTTAAGTGGCTCTTCAAGATGTGTTATCTTGGAAACTTCTTTCTCAAAGTGCCATGTCAGGAACAGTGCAACACTACAGCTGATGCTGCACCTATGCAAACTGCTCATAGGAATGACAGCTCCACTGAGCAAATGTGATGGGGAGGCAGCCAGGGGAGGAGGAAAAGTACAGACTGTGTGAAGACTGGTTAGTGAAAATTCAGTGGTAGAAAGAAGGTGAGAACTACTGCTTACTGGGGCATAAGTCTTTTCCACATAAGCTGCATTCATTTACAGATCTCTTCTGCAGAGCTGGTCCGGAGGTGTATAGTGGGTTTACAAGGCAAGGTTTTGTTAGTGGGGGGCCATAGGAGTGGCTTATGTAAGAAGAATCCAGAAGATGCCCTGTGTTAGATAAGGGCCCAGCTGCTGGCCAGAGCCAAGCCAATAAGCGATGTTATGTGCACTTCTGTGAGAGCATAATTAAGAGGGAAAAAATAGTGCTGCGGAACAGCAGCTGAGAGAGCGAGGAGTGAGAAGCAGCCCTGCAGCCCCTGCGTGAGTGCCGCAGGAGGGCAGGAGGTGCTGCAGGCAGGCAGCAGCAGTTCCCCTGCGGGCTGTGCAGGGAGAGGCCCCTGGTGGAGCAGGCTGTCCCCCTGCAGCCCATGGGTCCCACATGGAGCAGATCTCCACGCTGCAGCCCCCCCATGGGTGGAGGAGCCCCCGGTGGAGCAGGTGGATGTGGCCTGGAGGAGGCTGCGGCCCATGGAGAGCCCCCGCAGGAGCAGGCCCCGGGCCGGAGCTGCAGCCCATGGAGAGGAGCCCACGCAGGAGCAGGGGGTCTGGGGGGAGCTGCCCCCACCCGTGGGGGACCCGTGCTGGAGCAGTTTGCTCCTAAGGGATGGATGAATGGACCCCATGGGACGGAGCCATGTGGGAGCAGTGCTTGAAGAGTTGCTGCCTGTGGGCAGCGCCTGCAGGCTCAGCTGGGGAAGGATGGCATCCCGTGGGATGGACCCCACGTTGGAGCTAGGACAGAAAGTAACCATGAAGGGGTGGTGGAGTCAAAGTGCTATAGACTGACCACATCCCCCATTCTCCCATTCCCTCATTCCCTCATTCCCCCATTCCCCTACACCGTTTAGGGGGGAGGAGGTGGGAGAAAGTGGATGGGGGGAAGGTGTTTTTAATTTCTTTCTTCTGTTTCTCACTTCTCTAGCTTGTTATTAATAGGCAATAAATTTTACCATCTCCCTACTCTGAGTCTGTTTTGCCTATCATGATAATTGCTGAGTGATATCCCTGCCCTTATCTCAACCCTTGAGCCCTTTGCATCATAGTTTCTCCCTCTTGTCCTTTGAGGAGGGAAAGTGAAAGAGCGGTTGTGGTGGAGTTCAGCTGCCTGCCTGAGTAAAACTATCACAGGGTGGGAGTTGTCCATCATCTCTTTATACAGGCAAGTACTGCTTCTTTACATGCTTCCTTAGATGTGTCTGGACTGAAAAGCATCTCCAATTCTGACCCTGACAAGATGTCTTTGTCTCTAAATTGAAGAAGCATAGATATGATGAATAAACCACTCAATTGGTAAGGAATTGGCTGGGTGGTCACACTCAAAGAGTTGCAGTCAGTGGCTCAATGTCCAGGAGAAGATCAGTAATGACTGGTGTTACCCAGGGGTCAGCACTGGGACCAGTGGGGTGTAATATCTTCGTCGGTGACATGGACAGTGGCATTCAGTGCAGCCTTAGCAAGTTTGCCGATGACACCAAGCTGTGTGGTGTAGTCAACACACAGAAGAGAAGGCATGCCATCCAGAGGGACCTGGACAGGCTTGAGAGAGGGGCTTGCATGAACCTCGTGAGGTTCAATGAGACCAAGTGCAAGTTCCTCTGTATGGGCAAGGGCAATCCCAAGCACAGATATAGACTGGGTAGAGAACGGATTGAGAGCAGCCCAGAGGAGAAGGACCTGGGGGTCTTGGTTAATGAGAAGCTCAATATGAGCCAGCAATGTGTGCTTGCAGTCCAGAAAGCCAACCGTATCCTGGCTGCATCAAAAGAAGTGTATCTAGCTGGTCAAAGAAAGTGATTCTTCTCCTCTACTCTGCTCTCACGAGATCCATGCCTGGAGTGCTGCATTCAGTTCTGGGGCCCACAGCACAAGAAGGACATAGAGCTGTTGGACTGAGTCCAGAGGAGGGTCATGAGGATGATCAAAGAGCTGGAGCAGCTCTCGTATGAAGACAGGCTGAGGGAGTTGGGGTTGTTCAGCCTGGAAAAGAGAAGGCTTCGGGCAGACCTTACAGCAGCCTTCCAGTACCTAAAGGGGGCCTATGGGAAAGCTGGGGAGGGACTCTTTGTCAGAGGGTGTAGTGATAGGATAAGAAGTAATAGTATAAAACTAAAAGAGGGTAGGTTTAGGTTACATATAGGGAAGAAACTCTTTATCCAGAGGGTGACAAAATACTGGAACAGATTACCCAGAGAAGCTGTGGATGCCCCATCCCTGGAGGTGTTCAAGGCCAGGCTGGATGGGGCTTTGAGCAACCTGGTTCTGATGGGAAGTATCTCTGCCCATGGCAGGGGGGTTGGAATTAGGTGACCTTTAAAGTGCTTCCCAACCCAAACCATCCTATGATCTATGATTCTACGAATTGACGGAGATAATCTGGAACACTAAACCCTCCCTGCTACAGTTTGTATACTGCCTCATGCTGTTTTGCTGAAAGAGCAAAGTATGATGCTATTTAAAGTCAAACCAAGGTGCTATTGAAGTGATGATGCTCCATTTCCTGAAAACTAACATTCATTATAAATTTAGATTGGCTCTGGCCATAGCGACAGCCCTGAAGTTTTAAATAAGGTTCAGGAAAGCCCATTGAAAAGCAGCCTTTTCAATGTTCTACAATGGAGCCAAAGGCAGAAACATCACTAGTGACACCCAGTGCTAGCATAAATCTGCTTTCAGCAACTTTGGAGGGGCTTCATGTTTGATGGTTTTATTCTAGAGTTTTAAGTTTCTTAAGAATTCTCTAAATCTCCATGCTGACCTTTGCACTTTTGCTTTTTGCTCACACCACAGGAGAGAAACTCCTTGCTATTTCATGTGATTGATTTTCCACACACCGTGTTATCACAGATGGAAATGCCGCTTCTATTTTCAAAAGCCAGATTGATTCATAATCAGTGTGGCACTCCAATGATGGCAAAGGAGTGCAGAGGTGAAGACTGCTGGTTAAAGAGTTGTGAAACTGAGGAAGCACCAAGGTGGAAGATCTAGAGGTAATAATATTCAAGTCAAGAACTGCAGGAATCACCAAATAGAGCAGCCTTCAGCTAGGATGCCTGGCAATCCCGGGAACTTGGAAACATATATATATCATCATGAAACAGAGCGAAGAGATATTGAAGGCAGGCAGTGTGGAAGACGTAGGATAATGTTGGATGAGGATCACCCTGATGTAAAGGGGAAAAGGTCATACAGTTGTCTTGGACTATCCAAAAATAATAGACCTTGTGGAACATTAGTATCTTTCTTCATTTAACATTTGTTAGGCTTAAAAATTTCATATAGTGCTTTTCATATAGTGAAGGCCCCCTTCACAGTCCAATGTCGCCTCCTTTAATGTCAAGTACAGTATTTTGGTCTCTTGTTGGCATGCTTAATATCCACAAGAAGAAAAAGATGCTGTAGAGCAATAGGAGATTGTCTTTCTCTTCCTTGTTTGTACAGCATCTAGCACAGTGAGGGGTCATACCCATTTCGTGGGTAATGATGAGTGTGAGATCTGCCTCTTCAGCATACCTTGTTCAAGTCCTTTGTATGCCAGTCCAAGTGCTTGCTTAGAAGTAAGGAAAAAGGTACAACAAAACCCTGCTGAAGAATGTGTCAGTCTGACAAGTGTGTCTCCTTTGAAATGAGTGTGTCCCTACAACAGTGCATGTTGGTTTTCAGGGAATGGTGTGCCCTAAATGGCCAAAGGCAGGTCCCTCAGAAGCCTCCTTCACTGTTTCACTTTACACTCTGTCTTTGTCCTTAGCACTATTTTCCTTATAGAACCAAATAGCTTAAATGGTTGCAATAAGAATAATACAAAAAGTTCAGGGAGCTCAGAAATCCCAAATGCATTTCCCTCTCATGGAATCCAATCCCACTGTTGTACCACAGTACAAACCCATGTTCCCTGGATTTAGACATCAAACTTCATTTTTAACCTGAACTTCAGCCAATTTCACCTTAGCAGACTCTTCTCAAGAAGAAATATCCAGTTTATCTTTGACCAACCTTCATCCTGCAGCCTCTCCATACCCCAGTCATCTGCATGGGTCTCCCCTGGCTGCACAAAACTGTTCTGTGATGAATGAATTGGAACTGGTATTCAAGACATGGATATCCTAGGCATGTGTGGATTAACATAGCAATATAGTCTGTTCTGTTTTCTTTCAATTGAACTAATTTTTACTGTTACTCGATTTTTGTTGTTGTTGTTGTTGTTGTTTTTTGTACTGTTAGTTGAACTAATGGTTTTGCACATGAATCCACAGTAACTCAAAAATCTGTTCTTAGCGAAACAATGGACTTTAGAATCCCGCACTTTGTGTGCAGTGCTGGCACTGCTGTTTCCACATGGAGATTGCTTTGTATACATTAACGCAGAGTTTCATCTACAGTCTTTTCTCATGTTACTTTGCATCTTTGGGGTCTTCTGCAACACTTCTGTAATTCCAACAACAGTACTTGTTGTTTTACTACCCCAATTTAGTGTGCTTGTCAGAGTTTGTTGCCTCATTATCCAAATACCCTTTATCACAATTATTTGCAAACAGACTGTGCAACAAACACATCTGTACAGATCCATTTCATTGGAAACCTGTTTTCATTGTAAAATCTCACTTTTTAGTCACTTAATTCTTCCTGTATTTCAACCTTTAATTTACACATGCAATATCTTTCTCTTTTGGCCTGTGGGAGACTATCTTCTTCAAAAAACTGTAGGGAAGCATCTTGCCAGATTTTTTATAGGAACTCCTGCAGTGCCTAACAACTGTATCTTGCTCACAAGCATGTTCAATGACTCCTCAAAATGACCTTTATACACTGGTGAAACATTCCTTCACTCTCTAATGCCTGCGGACTCTTCTTGATTATATTCGTTTTATCTATAAATTCTGTCTTCTGTTGTTAATATGGATATCAGAATTACTGGTCTGCATTGGCCCTCCCGTAGCTCTTTTAAAACTCATATGTTACTGGCCAACCACTGTTCCTGTACTGGGGCTGTTTTAAGTGATAGCTCCCACAACACAGTAACTGATGTGGAGATATCATACTCTGGCTCCTTTTAAAGTTTTGCATAAATGTCATTGTTCATGGCAACTTTTTCAGTCTTTGTTTCATGAAGTTGTTCTGTAGGCTCATGTAGACACAGTTCTTCCATCACATCCCAAGAGAAAATGAACTGTGAGCCTTAAAGGGTTCCTTTCAAGTGAACACAGATGTGAAGAATTTATTTATTTTTTTGCTATGGCCTTATCTATTACACATTGACCTCTGCAACCACCCACATCTTTTACACAACCTCTGAAGAGCATCCTGCTCCTGGTGAGCAGGAAAGAAAGATATGTCTTTGGCAAGTATTTCCTCCACAGTTTTTGACCTTTCTGTTCCTAACTCTGATTAACCAGAAGGATTCCTATAGTCCTCATGTGGTCTCATTTGGAGCTTGTCTTCCTGCTCCTGTTAGCATATTTATCCTGCTGTTTAATCATGTCAACCTTTTTCTTTTGAACCGGGCCTTGCACATTGCTCAGGGCCAAGTAGTCACCCGGTGTGACATTATAATGCTCTATTAATTATCACTCTTCCACCAAGCTTCTGCTACAGCCAGTATATTGGTAGTTTCCTTTAGAGATATATCAGTCCCCTATCTTATTTCTAAGACTTTTAGTATTTGCAGAGAAATGTATATATATATTTATATATATGAATGTATGTATGCATATATGTACATCTGTGTTATGATTTGATTTCTTATTGTTCTGTGTTCTGATTAAATGACACTAATCTCTTCAAAATGTTTTTTTCCTTTTCTGAGAGCTTCTACTCTGTGTTTTTGAGAGTGAAGTTTCTCTGACTTCAACCCTACATGTGCATCAATCAAATATACATGTTCTACTCCATTGCATTTCCCCTTTCTTAGTTGTTGTTGTTATTTATTTATTTATTTATTTTTTGGGGGGGGGGGGAGGAGGGGTGGGCAGCTTGTCTGTTTATCTGTTTGTTTTTCCAAATTTGCCATTCAACTATTTTAGCTTCAGCCTGCTTCCATCCTGAACTAGATGAAGCCCTTCATCTTCAGAAAACAGTTCTTTGGGTCTTTGGAGTTCTTGATGGAACTGAACATTTTCCCCTAATACCTCTTGGTGTCATTTACTTGGTTATATATTAAAACTTTGATTTTCTGCACATCTGACTGGACTTGAATGCTCCAAAGGACTTCCAAACATGATATTATCTAAAACCATAAATTCTCCATACAGAAACTTCCTTCTTACTCACCCCTTTTTCAGCTGTAACTGATTGTCCATCACCATCACCTCCTTTCCAGCACTCCCTAAGAGTCTGTCTAGACACATTGAGGGATTTATTACCCTTGCATCATCTGCCAAGGAAGTCTTCATATAATCTTCTCTGGTATCCTAAGCCCAGCTACACATATGCAGAATATTTATATTCAGTCACTGTAATGGCCAACATCTTCCTCTCTGTTTGGATACCTATATTATCTTCAAGCAAGCCAATATATGTGCCCACTCTGGGGCTCATTATCTTTTTCTCAGCTGCTTCGTACTCCTTAGGCTGAGAGAGACTTCTCTGCAATTTCCAAGTAATCTCATGATGAACCCATCTTTCTCACTGAGTTTTTCCAGAGCAGTCTCTAGGGTAAGTGGTCTGTACATGGGAGCTGGGCTGTGATCAACCTGCCTGGTGAGCAATGACATATGTGCAGTGAACAGGAACATCTCCTGAGCTCTGGTTTGCCTCATAGGCTTTTCTGGATGGGAGAATGAAGGAAATTCCCTCTGCTACTATTGTTTGGGGTGACTGCATTAATTTATTCCTCAGTTTAGACAAGCTACTTGGCTTCCATATCAGGTTGGTTTCTCTGTGGAAGTCAAGATAGACTCCCTGTTACACAGCCATTTCTGTGCTGGGGTTTGCTATATTTATGCACGCTACAAAAACCTACACACATCCGCTCATTGTGCTTGTAGCCTTAAAAGCAGTGACTCTTCAAATAATATTATTTTTAAACTGTTTCATTTAATTCTTGACTGAAAGTCTTCCCTGGGTCCTCAGCACGTTTGAAAGTATCTGCTTTAATAGCCATGTATAAAATAAATAAATAAATAAAAGCTATCTCTGCCTGCATGAACCTCATTTAGCAGCACCTTAGGTGCTGCTAAAGACAAACAATTTGTTCATATGGAGTCCACCTGCCTGCCTGATTCGATATTGTCAAAGCTAGGGGGATTTTTTCTTTTGTGCTTCGCACTCATAATGATTCTTCCAGCAAAGGAAGCCTGAATAATCTCGCAGGAATTAAACTGCAGGCTAACAATTTTTCCTCTTTTCATCTTTTCAAAACAAAGTGGTGTTTGGGAGTAGTCCTGAAACTTTCAGTCAGTAATTCTGGACACCAGGTATAAAACGCTGGCCCCTAGTGGTAATGAACAACTACTACCAATAGGAAAGCAAGTACTTTCGTGAAAGATGGTGAGGAGTACCATAAAGCACAGCATGCCTGAAATAACCGTGGCATTTTTTATTCTTCTTAATGCTTGGGCAGCAATCAACCTTGGTAGGAAATAGTAGAAAAACACGAATAAGTGGTGTGTTGTGAGGACTAGAGTCAACATCAACTCCCTAAGTTGCCAGGACCTGAGTGAATGCACTTTCCCAAATGAATAAGCTTTCTGCTATGTTCTAAAGTACCCCTTCCTTAAAATAAGCCTGCTCTAGGAATCAATAGGGCCTGTTAAATGGATTAAAAATGGACCAAAAAATAGATCTCAAAAGGTAATTGTTCAAGTGGACCAATCTGTGAATGCAGATGATTTTAGTTGTATCCCTGAGGATGGATTTCAGTTTGAGGGCTGTTCAATATTTTAATCAATAATCTGGAAGAAAACATAAAAATCATTGCTGATAAAATTTGTAGATAAAAGAGGAATGCATAGAATAATGAATGTTAAAGGAAGGGTTCCCCAGGGAAATCCGGATTGCTAACCTGTATTACCCAGCCTTTGTATTTGGCTAATAGTAAAGAGGAGTAAGCACCAGTATGTGATGATGTGGGGACAGTTCCATAAAGCCATGTTTCTGGTAGGATAAATTAATGTGCATTTTGGGTGAAAGGCTATGGCTGAAAGAGTTAATGCTGCCCTTCTTTACTGGAGCCCTAAACAAGGAGCAGGGACTGGGATTTAAAGACTGCTGGCTCTAGCTGTGGTGACACCATCCCTAGCATCCTCTGTCCAGCTTGACGTCACATTTATGGAGGGGATGCTGGAGGGGGGGATAAGGAAGATGCTATACAGGATTAAATAATATATATCTAAATTCAGGAGCTGAAGAAAAAAAAAAAAAAAAAAGTATAGAAAAAAAAGTATAGATTAACTGCTGTAAGGGAAGTGGTGGATTCTCTTTTCACTGAAAGCTAAACATCTTCCTGCAAATTTGAGTTACTTAAAAGCCACAATGATTTGTTGCAGTTCAAATGAGGAGGTAGGTATGCCAGGGGTACATGTAGCATCCTGCCAACTGAAAATTAAGTTGCTTCAGGGGCCTGTGTCCTGCAGAAAGGTCACATTGAAGAAATATATTTCAGCCACTACTTTCAGTTGACTCTAGCTGCTGCCATAGGTGAGGCACTCACTGGAAAATCTTCGTTCTGGAGAAGTGGGCTCAGAAACAACACGCAAAAACATTTTTGATTCTGAGCAGACCTGATATGGGAGAGGGCATGCATGAGAGCTTTAGTACTTATAGTTCGCCATGATTATTAAAGTGCAAGGTCTGTTCCTAATCTCAGTAGGAGTCTGAACTGAAGAACTCTTGGACCCCAAAGATCCTCCACTTGATTTTATTGCCTGACAAGTGTCCGAGTCACAAGCTACCAGATGGCACAGTCTCCTAGAGGGATGGAGCTGTGCGGACGTGATGAGAGTAGCTGCAGGTTTCAATTTCAGTCCCAGCCCACTGCTAATTTTCTTTAGTCACTGATGCAAAATATTGATTTCAAGGCAGATTTAAAAGTGTTACTAATCCACAGGGGAATAGCAGTATGTATTTAAATTCCATATGTTGATTAAATCTGTCAAAGGTCTTATAAGCAATTACATACCCATTTTTTAATTCATTTAATTCTCTGTTCTATAAGGCACAATCTTCAAGGTAGGGGAAAAAATAGAAATAGTACAGGAGTGGGAAGATGTGAAGTAAGGAATGGGAAGACAAAAATTAAACCACTATGTCTGCATGGTCTCAGGAGTGAGTGGCTGGTTCCTTGCTTATGTTGTTCAATGTCTTCTGAGTCCATTGCACCAAAGATGTCAGTTTAGAGGAAACTGCTCATTATTACAGCATTTCAGCAAAGTTTAGGCGGCTGGGTGTGGTTTTCTATTTCCAAAGCCATTTAGGAAAGTTTCCTGGCTAGTAAAATAGATCAGGGTGGTGAGACTTTCCTAGGCAGTATAACCACCAATATACATGGTCCCTCTGATGTTCTGTTCTCTCTTGCATGCCATTTCTTCTTTTGTGTCCTTCTGTGCATGCAGTCCAGTCTATTTGTTACAGCAGCCAGCTCTGTTCCAGATGGAGTTTCACCACAGCTTTGGTCCTTGTCAATATTTCAGTCCCTGTCTCTTCTTTCTGGGTTTATTTCTGCTTCTCTGTTGTCACATCTTGTTCTTACTGAACCTTAAGTGGAAGAAGAGTGACAGAACAAACAGCACCAAGTGTTTTAGGAGAAAGAAACTTCTCAGCCTTGCACTGGGCCTTGAGTGCTTAGGTCTCTTGGGTGCATTTGGAAATTGCTGGCTTAATTTCTGATTAGAGCTGGTCAAAAATGTTCTGACCGAACAGCTGGCTGACAGAAAATGCCCTTTTGATTAGATTGAAACATTCCACAGAAACATGCCAGTTTTGATCAAAATTATTGAAGTGTTTTATTTCTGTCAACCTAGAGCTTTTGGTTTGATGATTTTTGCACACTTAAATGGTGTTATGATAGACTAAATGGAAAAAAAAAAAAAAAAAAAAAAAAAGTTTTTATTTGAGAAGTTGCATTTTGAGAAAATTATTTTGATTATATTATACACAGCCTCCCACCCACCTTCCCCCATCAACACCCCAGCTCAGCCATGCTCCCCACCATTCCCCCGAGCAATCTCCCTTCCTTCCAGCACAAAGTCTGTCCTTGAGACTGGTCGTGTGGCATTTCTCTCCTCAGCTCTTTCTAGGCATGAAAAAGGGCACCTGATGCTTCATTTCCAGTTCAGCTGGCTGTCGTGAAGACAGCCATCTAAGCAGGATCTCCTTGCAACACCCAGTGAAGTGTTATGCTAGGCTGGTGGCATCACTCAGGAGGCTTCCCCACCTAAATAGATAAATACTTCTAGAGACAAGTGAGGAGAGATGGGATTCAGATAGCCATCCTTTTAAACTTCCCTGTTAAACTCATGGGCAACATCCTGTTGCATTTGTCCCCCTCTGCCCCACCACAGTGAAGGACAGATAACAACAGCCCATTCTAGGCCTGCTTTCTCAAGGGTGAATTCAGGGAGAGGCATCAATGACAGACTTCACTCTGAAGAAGTGAGGTGTGCAATCCCTGAACAACCCCATTTCTGCTGAAAGGCACAGTAGAGAGCTTGAAGGTGGTGTTGCAGAGCAAGCCAGGATGCAGGTCCCTGGAGAACAGGCCCTGAGGGCACAGACTTCGTGTTGAAGCCCTTGAGGCTCATGCTGCAAGGGAGAAGGCAAGCCAAGCAGTCCTGGGTACTAATCTGTGTGCCCTGAGAGAAGAGGGCAGTTGATGAAATTAAAAAGCAAACAACCATAGGTTGATGTGGAATTCCCCTAGCACAAGGCCTAATTAAATTTGGGCTGCCATGCAGAGAAGCAGACTTGTCAGTGAGATTTCCAAAAAGGGATTAGATGCCATAAATGGAGACAATCTGCATTTGTAATTACACTGCTTGGGATATTTCTGTGGGGTACTTAGGCTTGTCATTTCAGGAATAAATTAATCTGCAGCTAGGTTTGGGGCAGGAGTTCCTATGGTGAGAAGTGTTTTAATGAAAGAAATATTATCGACATTTTATTGCTTTCTCCAAAACATTTGGTTGCCAGTCACTGATGTAGGCAACCCCTGGACTAACCTGACCATCAGTTTGTATCTCTGTAGTATTTCTAACTTTCCTACTTTATATTACGTTGTTGTGCTAACAAAGGTGGTTCTGGTCTGCAAAGAGCAATGTCAGAGCACGATGAAGCACTTTAGTACAAATGTAGCTTTCTGTTACCTAGTCTGCTGTTGGGAAGTCAAAAAAAAAGAGATATAACTAAGTTCATGAGACTGCAACAATGGATTAAAATACAAATTAAAAACTTCATCATGAAGCAGAATAGGCATGCACAGGGCTGAATGCTCTGCTGGTGGAAATCTGCTCATAGCAGAAGAAACTGAGGAAGTGGGAACCGTGCACATGGTATATTCACATGAGCAATAAGTATGGGACATGTGGATGAACATCTGGAGAACATGAGCCTCCTGGCTGCCAGTTTATCACTGCTTGTGCTGAACAACATACCTTTCTGATGTGGCAGTGGAAGCTCAAATGCTTGCAAAGTGATAGTGGTTTCTCTCTTTCAATTGTGGGAGAAAATGGCAATTTCCAACAGAAAATAATTTCTTCAAACTTTGCACAGAGAGAAACATAATTTATGGAATAACCATACTGTAAAACATGACTGAAGGGAAAAGGAAATGGAAATTTGAGGAAGGAGAAGAGGAGGTGGAGAGGGAGATGGAGATGGAGATGGAGATGGAGAGGGAGAGGGAGAGGGAGAGGGAGAGGGAGAGGGAGAGGGAGAGGGAGAGGGAGAGGGAGAGGGAGAGGGAGAGGGAGAGGGAGAGGGAGAGGGAGAGGGAGAGGGAGAGGGAGAGGGAGAGGGACAGAAATAATACCAGGGTCAGAATTGCAAACTCTTTGGAAGTATGGGGTCTATAGTGACAGTCACAAGGTTATTGTGAAGAATATCAGGAAGATTAAGACAGCCTTGTATATTGCTTGAAAACTTACTTCTGCACAAGAAAATGCAAGGTCTTCTTGCTTAATGAAACTCAGGTTTGTAAAACTGAGATGAGGAAGAGAGATGCACAGATTTACAACAAGGATGTATTATACCTCTGGTGATTATGCAGTTAATCCTTTGAAGTTATATATACTTATAAGCAGAATCTTGTGAATATTCCAATTAATCCTGGTGTGGTTTTTACTGATTATAATAATAAACACAGGTATAAGTATTTTTGGAATAACTCTCTCACTAATACCTAAAGAAGTAAATGGCCATGATTTAGGAAATGCCTTTTTCTTTCTTGCTTTCCTAATACTTTTTCTTTGGTTCAAGCCCCAGTCAGACCAAACACCCACCCCAAAAGTCAGTCATGGATTACCTGATGATTTACGAAATCAAGAAATGGACTCGTTGTGAATGCTCACTCAGCACCAGCTGGGTTTTTGGAAGCCCCCGACTTGTAGCACACCTATACCATGCTTCGAGGCTCCTGCTTTTGTACTCAGAGTCATTAGAAAACCACCAACCAACTCCAGATACACAAAGTAGATTATAGGACATCTTCCCAGATTACTGACACCCAAATACTCAGACACAGTTTTTGTTATGTTTGTTGCCTTTGCAGCATCCTGGTATCAGTATTCTTATCTAAGAGGTTTAAATTTCAGGATTTCCTCCCATCTGAGGAGTTTAAAAGGGATATTAGAGAGACAGTATGCATAAGCAATAGATAACACAGATGTTTAAACCACCATGGCTGAATTAAAATGACTACCACTGACATTACTGTGATATATGTGATTTTAGAGAAGAGTTTGGGACTTTTTATCTCTCTTAGGGAACCTGGAGCTAGTGACATCTTTGGCAAAGATCTTTGTTCTCTCTGTGAGAAGAACTCCAGCAAGTCATGCTGTGCCCAAAGAGTGCTGGGAATGGCCCAGAAGAATGAGTTAGTTGGTAAGGGATACATATGTGTAATGCAAAGCTCATGTTTTTGCTGACTGTGTCCCACTGCTTAGGACTGGGATAGTCATTGTTCCAGTCTGTTCAGTTCTCAAGTTGGTTTCGCAAGCCAAATGTTCCAGTACATAAAAGGGCTACAGAGACAGCTGAAGATAAAGGGTATCTGTGTAAGAGATAGGAAAGTGTTGGGGATACTACGTCAAATGAGTGGTGCAGAACACATCAGTGGGATTTTTTATTATTTAGCCATGGGACATGAAGACATGGGAAAACAGGCTCCAGAGCCACACTGGTCCCTGAGCAGCCTGTCTGTAATGGCAGTAACTCTCCTCACAGAGCTGTCTGTTTATCTCTGATAGAGCACTTGTCCCACCCTGGAGAAGACATTAAGGGATTAGGGTTTATGGCATGTTTCATCTCCTTTGTTGCTACTCTGTGCAGAGCAGCACACACAAGATCTCATCAGAAAAAGCACCTTGATGTCATTTTGGTCCCTGGAGTAGCAGCAAAGTAAGCAGAGCTTCTTGGTGGACCTGGGCAATGATTTCTGAAATCACAGTCTGTGTCTTGTAAGAAAACGTGTGAGCAAGGATACAGCACTTCTCAGCTTACTGAGGAGCTTATACACTGCTTGATCCCCCTAGCTGTTGTGATGGCTCTGCCCTATGAAAAACGATGTCCACCATCATCTGCTGTGTTTAATAAGCTGGTCTCTGAATAGTCCAAACTATGCTGCCTTACTCGCCCTCCCCCTTCTTCCTTTTCTCCACTGCTGCAATGACAGTGCTGCTTCTCCCAGCTGTTAAAACCTTTCCTCCAGCATGATCTTCTTGCCAGGCATTTCCCTTCTGAGATGCAGCTGAGTCATCCAGGGGTCAACCGCTCTGACATATTAATGGAAATCTGACAAGGTATGGGAGCTCACGGCAGCTCCTCCCATTGCTTTTCAGGCCCGCCGAGCTCACCAGAGGCCGATCGCTAGCTGCCTGCAGGACAAAACAGGAGGATTGTGTTGGCAATTTGGCACCCGGCACCGAACATATTGGTTTCCCAGTCACAGGCTGTTTCCTGGAAACCAAATAATCTCTGTGGCCGGCACCATCTCCTATTATTCTTTATTAAGACTTTAGCTCAATGTATCAAACCGGCCACAGGCACAATTCAATTAATTGGCCTCCTCAGTAGACTTGCTGCTCTGAAGTAAACAAGAAGGCTGGCTTGGGAGAAGGGAGCGTAGCACAGCCAGGCTTGCCTTCCAAGAGGAAAGTGTTGAACGGCTGCAGGAGCGATGCTGGATGCGGGAGCTTTGTAGGCATGAGCGGCGCGAGCTCATCCGACTCGGAGATCCTGTCAGCAAGGGCCACAGAAGGCCTCCAGCTCCTGGAGAAGGGTTGTGGGAAAACGTGAATGCATTGGGAAATGGCTGTTCCAGTACACCTCCAAAGAGAGAGGAACAAAACTGCAATTGCTGGGCAATGCAAATGCTGCAGCAAGCAGCAGCCCCTTATGTTGCCTACAAGATGTGGTTTGCAAGGTTTTCCATGAAGCACTGGCCTCAGCCTGGGCTGGGAGACGAGGTTACATCTCTCTCACCTTCCATTCTCATGGCCTTTCTGGAAGCACAGCCCATATGAGCACTGAGGATGGTGTCTCAGGACTGTTCTCTCGGTGCACTGGGCAGAGCAGGCATGGAGGGGCTGGTTTTGGCGCAGCTGCAAATCTGTCTGTTCAACACCATTTCCCACCCCTTTCCTTCATTGCTCATTTCTCTACTCCCTTCTGCAGGCTGAAACCCTGCTCTAAACCCCTTACTGAGTTCTCACCCATTTCACCTCCTTTTCCACTATTTTTTCTGATCCTGCTGCTGAAGCTGGTACAGAACCTGGCAGCTTTCCTGAGGAGCTTGAGTATACAATGGCCAGTGATTTCTTAGCCACAAAACAGTTCAGAAAACTGTCGTTCTGGGAGGGCCCAAATTCCTGCAACAGAAAGCCCTTGGTAGCAAGGTGGCTGCTTGTGAGAGTGCTCAGGCAGGTTTCACATAGGTACAACCAGAGATGAGCAGGGTGCTCAGGTATGTTTGTAGGGAGTTTGTGGGTAGGGGTGGAGGCATGCACTTAGACCAGGGAAATTTCCCCCATCCTTTTGACTTTGAAGAATGCCTTTTGCTATGTAAATAGTCCTCAGAACTTTTTGTGATTCTTGTTTTCTGTGACCCCCTGCACCAAACACATTTTTTCTAGAGCTGGTTATGAACGCTTATGTAATGCACTCAGTCTCTCTGTTGTGAGTCAGATGGGACATTCAGCATATTACTGATTTTTAATAATTTTTTAATTTATGCTGAGAAGTTTTCATTGTTAACATAATCTGAGGAATCACCACTTCTATGTACAATGAGTTGTATTTCAGTAGAAGAGAAACTGTTTTTTTGCATATATGAAAATGTTTGTAAATTCTACTACTCATTCGTCTTTAAAAATAAAAAAAAATAAAAAATAAAAAAAATGCACGTAAGAAATGAAAGTACCACCCCACTCAGAAAGAACTAACCATTAATAATGATTTGTCAGTAAATGGATTTTTTTGTGTGAAATATAATTTTGGTCTTGGCTACCTTATAAAGAGAGAAAAGACAAACTTTGGAACAAACTCTGCCCTTCTCTGTTTCAAAAGATTATTTTAAACAAGTTCATATTTCCTATTTAATTTTCTACATTGACAACAACCCTTTAAATTGGAAAGTACAACCATACCTCTTCCTAAACTTTGATAGAAAAAAAGAGATCACTGAAAGACTAGTTAGTGCTTCCTTCATTTAGAAAACCATTTGCTCTCAAATAGTCATCTTGTGTCTGACACAGAGAAAGATATATGAGACTTGTCAAAGATTTGAAAATACCACTATAAAGGCAAAATAACCACTTGTAATTCATAACTCAGATGTTGTCATTACCAGAGGTCAGCACAAGAAAAGACTCTCCATTTTTTGTACTTCTCCTGTATAAGCGTTAAGGCGGTTGTAAATCTCTGTGACAATTGCTTTCACATCTGTTGACACACATAGTCCATGGCTCTTTTTAAACAACTCTCTGCAAAAGAAATGCAATGAAGCTAGCATCTTTGAGTGGTCCATGAACTTGGACCCCCATGTCACACCCACTCTCGTCACATGCTGCTTGCTGGTGGGTTCTGCTAATGACGGTGTTCCCACTGAGCTCAGACACCAAAAGTTAGGCTCCTCCTTTGAGGTCACTGCCTGAGGACAGGGTAGGGAGACCAAAGAAATATCATGTTATCAAAGTAACTATTCCAGCAGTGACCCACCGAAAAGTTCCTTAATTATTTGTCTTCTTGGGACACAGCCGTGTACACAGGTGAGCACAATCCCAGCATCACCCATAAAAAACACAGGCGCCTCCCTCCACTTATCATAGTTTCCCTGTTCCCTCAGCCCCTTGCAGACACTTATGCAGAGCTAGAGCTCATGCTAGAACTGCATGATTTGCACGTTCTTCTTTTATGCTCCAGTATCACTGTGTGACCAGCTGTGAACCGCTGCTTTTCCAGGATCTGTGCATCCAAATGACTAGGAAAGCATATATGTTTGGTGGTGAAAGTGGCTGACCACAGGAACTCCCTTCTTCAGAGTAAGACGTGCTACAGGCATATAAAAGCTATAGGCTTGATGCAGATGTAATTGGATGAAGTCCTACAGCCTGTGCTTTACCGGATGTCAGCCTAAATGAGCTAATGGTCCCAGGCTACCTTTAAATCTATGAAATAGTGACTGTTAAACTGCTTGATACGGGACTTCTCTGATAGAAATCTCTCCTGTTTGGATTTAGACTGCTCCACAACATAGCACCCATGCATTGTCACACAGGAGTAGCCGCAATAGAGGCATCCTTAAATAAGGTCATAGAACATCTTTGATCTTCTCCCCTGTTGACCCTGCTCTTTTTTTTACAGTTGAAAACTCCTTTCAGTGGGATTTTTTCATTTGGATGTGTGTTTAAGATCCTCCTGCCGTTTCTGGATTTTGGATGCTTGCTCTGATTTTTGTGAAGGCTTGGCAGGAAAAGTTTTGCCAGCAAGAGTGTCAGTGCTGTAAGAGGAAAGAGACCTCTATAAAATGCTAGGGTTTAGATGTGTGGCTGGTACATACCAGCTGAGCCCCGGGAAGCATGCACTCTTCTCTCATGCACAGTTCCCACTTACTCTTTTCCTGGATTAAAAGTCACTGTGCCCTTGTCACAGGGTTGTGCAGGTGGTGCAGTGCCCAGCGTCATTTGCCTGAGTGTCCCATGGGAACGGGCAATTGGTGGCCAGGACAGGGCTGCAGAAGGTGTAGCTAGCACTGCAACCTGGAATTTCCCTCACATGGGAACTTCAGAGATGAGAGAACAAATCTGAAACATCTCAGGAGTTATTTTACCAGGGAGGCAAATTTTGAAAGAACGAAGCTGCAATTAAAATGGGACCTTCAGCCTCACTCTCTTGCTTTGTCTGCATCTTCTGAGCTTACAACAACCTGCTGGCTGCACTGCCAGGATGGCCCACAGCCTGTGAAATTGTGAAGGGCCCAGGAAGACCAAAATGCAGGTGAAGTTAAGCTCCTGAACTGCTTTCTGTCAAAAGGTTTGTCAAAATCGATAGCATCACCACAAAAGCTGTTATTTCAACACATCAGCATTTTGACTTCCAAGTGATCCTGGCAGTACTAGTAGCTATAAAGAGCAGAATCAAGAAATTAAGAAAGGGAAATTGTTGAACTAAGACTGCACTAAGATTAGAAATGTATAGTATAGGAAATAACATTCTCTCACTCCCCTGGGAAAGAGACTTCTAGCCAGCTAATAATAGGTTACTTTTATCTCCATTTTTTATAGAATTCTGTAAAATATGTTAATTTATGTGATTATTTTTTATGAACAGGGAAGATGACACATTGGCCCTTTATAAGTAACATGAATGCTCAAAAATATTCTTCATAATTGCACCCACAGGCTTTCAAACAAGTTTTCTCTTGGTCCCACTCAGTCTGGGGCTGAGGACTGTGCTGGCAAAGGACGTCAGTGTGTGGACAGAGGTAGACTGTCTCCTCTTGGCAGGGCATTTTGTATTCACACTGATTTTTCCATGTCCCTTGAAAGTTGGAAAAGTCTGAAGAGAACACATAGATTTCAGTATTCTTCCTGTTGCATTTTTGTTCAGATATCCTGAAATGCTGACATACCTGCCTACCCTCAGAATTTGCGGTGAGTGTGCCTGTAGGGTCATTGAGATATTCTCCTTGTCTCCATGATCTGCTGGGATCCAGTAGTTGTACTTTAAGAAAAGAAGGAGATAAAGACACCACAAGGTGTTCTTTCACCTAACTTACATTGCCCGGGTCAGTAATATATTTGTGCTAAGCTTTCTTGGAGGTAAGGGAAATGATAGTATGGTTTTCAGGTACACAGATGAAAAGAATCAGAGACAACTGCCAAGCAAGTGCCTTAGGTAATACAGCTATTGTGCATCTTGTTTAATACTCTCTCCCCCTCCTGAAACACCTAACCACAACATCTTGCAGATCTTTTTATTTTCTGTAGCTGTGTGATAGGCTAAGCGCTTCAATCATTTTTCCATAATCTCTTTTCTAGTCATGATGAGACGTTTGCTGTATGGACAGTTATTCCCTAGATTGTCTCCTTGAATTCAGCCTCATTATTTTATCATTTTGACAATGAACTGCATTTGCCATCTGCTGGTTCCAAATCTCAATATAATCCAAATCCCTTGGAATCTGGTTATACTGTTTCTTGTTATTTGCTCGTCCTCCAATTTCTGCATCATCTGTAAACTTGGAGCTTTCCAGCCAGATCCTGCTCTCCATTTTTTAACCAGTGTAAACCTGGACCCTCTCCACTAAAGTCTGTGGAATTACTCCAGAGCGAACAAACGGAAACCAGAGCTGGATATTGCCTAGGTTTTCAACACCCTCATCCAAGTAATTTTATATTTATATATAGACACATGTTATGAACAACAGATGTCCTAAAGCTGACCATGAGGACACTTTTCGTCTATTCTGTTCCTATGCCATTTTTCTAGTTGACACCCATTTTACCTCAGTCCCTGTTGTTTGTGTGAAGTTAACTTGATATTAATGAACACGCTCTTACTCTTATGAATGAAGTTTTGGCAAAATAAGAATACTTTCAGGCTATGTTTACACTCTTTTTTTTTTTTTTTTTTTTTTGGATAAAGATTTCGTCTTTCACTATGACAACAAAGCATTACTATGTAGCAGCCCGCTACACACGTCTGGGGACAGTAAGTTTACTGTGCTCTCTGGAATACACAATAAAAACTTGCAAAGTGCCTGGATGCATGGAGCTCGATACTCCAAGCCAATGTGGAGGAGCAACCTAGCAGAACTGCTGACCTGTTACATAGCTCTACAACTTAGCATTATGAAATCCCTTCCCTTTCCCACACCTCTGGAACACGAATGTGAAGCAGAAAGCAAAATGGGTCTTTTATCTACAACTCTCTATTTCTTCTGTGCTAGTGAATCTCATTGTCTGTCATAGCTGCATTTTTCAGCACAAATGGGAAAGACCCCAGGGCAAAGTACAACAAGCAGAAACAGTACATAGGCAGATACAACCCACTGTCAGGACATTTTCACAAAACTTTGAAGGTGTTGCATCTGAACAGGCTGCTCTTCTTCCTCACACCTGTTCCCAAGCCCTAATCTTTTCCTCACAGTCTGCTATTTTGCATTTTGGCCCATCATTTCTGTCCCAGTAGCAGGAATGACACAGAATCAAGCTGTCCTCCAGTGTACAGCACCTAGTATTGTCTGTCCTGTGGAAACCGGAGTAATGTGATCTTGTAAGTCGAGACTGTCTCATAATGTGCACGCACAAGGGAGTTCAAGTGTTTTTGGCATTACCTAACTCCCAAGCACTAAACTTTTAGCTCTAATATTCTCTTGGCAACATGTGGTGCAATTTATATATATATTTCTATGCAGTTTCCTAGGTTTTTAACACAAGAAAATATAAATAGTGCCACGTGCAAATGCAACAGCCCACCCATGTGGTCCATCAGGTTTTGAAATACAAACACCATCAGACTCTGCTGTTTCCCAGGTTAAAGGTCTAATGTCACCAGCTAGCTGCTCTGGTGGGTGGCGATGCTCTGTAGACAAGCATTAGAGTCACCACAACAAACTGTAATTAAAACAGCGTGGAAGAGGAAACCTCTGTTTTATGCTCATTAGACCGACTATGTAGTTTTAGGAGATTTGGCTTGAAAGTTAGACTGGGAAAGCATTGGTGAGATCCTGCCTTGTGTCTTGTTCCCCCTGTAACCTAATCCTCTTCTTTCATAAAAGATGAGAGCTGACTCGTCTTCTGAATAAGATGCTGACCATTTTCTCCCTACAAATAATACGGTAGGCATGCAGAAGAGCACCTCCCATGGGAACAGTAAATGTGGGGTTACGTGAGTGCCAGTTAAAGCACCTTCTCTGAAGACAGAAGTTATATATGATCAAAAAAAAAAAAAAAGAGAGAAAAAAAACTTTTCTTCTTGTGTCCCACAGAAAAACATAAAGCAATATCATAGTAGCATAAAAATCAGGTGAGTTGAAGAGCCAACGCACAGCAGAGGAACATAAGTGCTGCCTTGGCTCCAGGATGAAATTCCTGCTGAACTTCAACCAAAACAGTTACTGGAGACCTTCAAAGAAATTGAAGTTGTTGAATGATAATTAAAGGTTCCTCAGAATGAGACAGAAAGCATTTCCCTTGGACTTTACAGTTCCAGACTCTCCTTCCCATGTTCGAATGTGTTTTAACAATAAGGCTGGAGGAGGCAGTGAGGCTCTGGTGCTGACTTTTGCCCTACATTTCAAGGAGAGTGGACACAAGCAGCCATCTTCTCATCACTTCAGTGCCAGGTACCACTTGGCTGGACTGCTAGTAGGCTGGATCTCAGGCTACCCCTCAGGTACCACCTTGCAAATGCCAGTGGAAGGTGAAGCAACAAGAAGAGTGTTGCCAGATTCCCCCAGCATGGAGCAATTCTCTCCCAGGACCTGAGCATCTCAATCTGATAGGGCTCACAAAGGGCTGAGTTGTCCAGATGACAGTACAAATGCAATGAAATGCCAGTATCACCCCTTTGGGCCAATACTGATCCTTTGAACATAGGTCATAGATGACAGTTTGCTTATCTGGCTTTTGAAGAGAGGCACTGCAATATCCTCTGACATCAGTCAAACAAATGTACCTTTCAGGAGCTGGAGGGGAAAGTGAACAGGGCACAGTGATAAATGCTGGAACAGAAGGATACACTGAATTTTGGCCACAGCTGGCTTTACCTGTACTACGTAGGATGAACTACATTGTAGAGTAGCTCTTGCTGCAGCCTCATGCTCTGAACTGCACAGTGTGCAGCGTACACTAGAGGAAAGCATTCACAATATGTTTTCTGACGCAAATGCTGCAGAAAGTGAGTTCAGCAAGGTAGGGGGCTGTCATGATCTGTCAAACAGCCACCTGGAGTAATACATCAGACAGGCAAGGTTGGAGGACAAATGCAGGTCATACCTTGTACATACACCTGGAGTTATCCATCCCATCCACACATTATGCTCTGAATTTCAGAGGAACTCTCCAGAATTTCTGATGAAGTCATCACCTCTACCATTACTTATTTTCTTGTTGCTTCCATTACAGCACAAAACTGGTTGTTTTTTATGTCAGATATAAAACACCTTAAGCAGACAGGAGAGTTTTTGCCATAGCAAAGCTGAGGGCAACTGTTGGAAAGAGCAAAATGGGTATAGCCATGTGCATGGTGGATGGCTACAGTGCAGAGAGATTTTTGTTTCACAGGACATTCCGTGGCAGTTATAGCAGTTGCCTTTCTAAGGGAAATAACACACTGTTATTTCTTTCAACATCAATCATTGTGCACCATAGTTCTCAAGCCATGCTGTCTCTCAGGGCAAGGCCTGGTTCCATGGCTGTGCAGTCATTTTAAAAAGGCACATGACAGCAGCTACAGGGGAATGCATTGAAAAGTGTCCAGTTGCAGCTTAATTGAGTTATTGACAGTTTTCTTGTCATCTTGATCACAAACTTCTCACCAGGGTAATCCAGTATTCCCACAATCTTTATGAAAAAGGTTATGCAAATCACGTTCCTGACTATAGATTTTCAGGGAATATGCCTGAGCAGATAATGGACCCAAGACCCTTAATCAGAGGACATTTTGATGGAAGTAGCTCAAAATTATGCATTTCTTTGATCTTTGTACAAGAAATGTCCACATTCTCACAAGTACCAGCAGTCTGATGCCTACAAAGATAATAAGTGTATGCTAATTTGACTAAAACTCACATAAGGTTATTCTAGTACAGAAGAGAGCCTAGGAAAAGGAGCGATATATTTTATGTCCATTTCCATTCCACATGGTATGGATTCTCTCACTGGTTTTGATTTAGGACTTGTTGAGTTGTCCGTTGAGAAAACTATCCTTTACCTCCTTCTATAATATCTATTCTGGGCTTATACGTTCCCAACAGCAAAATTGATTTCCCATTCTCAGGCCAAAAAAAATAACATTCCAAAGAAAGTAGCTGAGATGTGCTTATGCTCATGCTTTCTGTATGTGTGTCTGTGCACATCTGTGTACGTATGTGTATGTGTGCTTCTTGGTAAGGACAGATGCTCACGCCACTGGTATCACCATGCTGCTGCTATAGTCTTGAATTAATGCCACCATAAAACTCAACAACATTTCTCTATACTCCCTTCTAAACGTGAGCAAAATCTAACATAATCCTTTGATTGTTTAGAAATGTAATTTTTCTTGATGCCGTAGCTAGTCTGTGCTTAGAATCCCTGTGCTACACAAATTCATCCCACATCGTTGTTAGATTAAGACTTCTTCGTTAATTGAGTTGAATTGAATTGAATTGAATTGAATTGAATTGAATTGAAGTGAATTGAAGTGAATTGAATTTTCTGAAATTTACTGGAAAATTATTTTAAAAAATCCATACATATATATTTAACAATATTTACAAATTGATTAGTCTTTCTTGTAAATTTCAGTTTGATGAAACAATCACATCCAAATATTGGACTGGAAAAAAAATTATATTCTGTATCTTTCTTTCTAGTATTATTAATTGGTCTTAGAAAAAAATAAATAAAAAATATATTTAAAAAAGCTTAGCTGTATGTATGGTAAGTACATGTACAGTTTCCCCTGGGAAAATGCAATTGCATAGATCTAAACAAGAGTTTATTTTCCTGGTGGTGAGCTTAATTCACCAAAACAAAAGTGCATGCTCACATGCAGTTACCCAAGAACAGCTCCTGCTCGTTACAGTCACTCTGTCAAGCACAGACAAACCTTACTTGCGTTCAGCACTTGTTTAAATAAATGAAATGCAGGAAATAACTTTGGAAAAGCTGTGCAGCACCCTCTAGCGAGGACACAGTTAGATTAGGAAATAATATGGCTTTATAATTTATTAACCTGGTGCTGACCCAACCAGCCCAATATCTGATTCAGTCTCTGCCACTATTGACCTTCAGCAATTTAGTTCACTTTTCTCTGTCTCAGTTTCCTCACTTGTAAAACCAGGAAAATAATTGTCCTTTTTAAAACACCCTGGGCTTTCCTAGTGACAACTTTCTCCTGTGCACATACTATTGTTCATATCCACATTGTGTGGGCTAGAGTGGCTGCCCTACTTCCTGAAAATTTACTGTGCAAATGTATGGCTATATAAGCTCTCTGGGTGGTGCTTCACCTCATCTCTCAGCTAAGTTTTTTGGTTTGTTTGTTTGTTTGTTTGTTTTTTGTTTGTTTTGTGTTTTGTGTTGTTGTTTTGTGTTTTTTTTTGTTGTTATTGTTTTGTTTTGTTTTGTTTTTCAGTATGATTTGTACCAACAAAGCAGTGTCTTATGGGCTGGGAACATAATTGTACTGTCAGTTTATCAAGATATTTCTCTCTCACTTTAATAAATGCCATTGTCTTTCACCATTGGATTTCATTTTTTCATTTTATTTTGGGATTTAGGAAAGGACTTGCTTGGAAGAAGTTGAGGAAAGAAGGAGGACAGGGTTTTGGTCCCCATTGGGACTTCTAATCAGGTGAAGAGATTTTCAAAATGACTGAGCTTTTGACATTCTCAGAGGCAACACCTAGATAGTAAAGAGACCTTCTAAGGAGCTGGTCTTCCACTTCTAATTTGCATTGTTCTTTATCATTGCCTACTGCATTCCTGCTCGTGATCACTGAGCATATCACTGCTGCTAAAAGCAGGACACTGTCAGGCATCCCAAGCGAAGCACTTTCCAACTTCTTGAGTATACTGGAAAGGATGAAGAGTCAGTTTAGTGTGCAAAAGTAAAGGCTGCTTACAGTGTCCTCCTTCCTGGATTTTATCTGTGACTGCAATCATCACGCATATACAGATGATATGCGCATATATATATATATATATATATATATATATATATGTATGTATATATCTTTTTCAAGTCATGCTGGCATTTCAGTGCATGTTCAGGCATGTAAATATCAAGTTGGGCCAGTTGGGATATCTATTTGTTCACACTGTGTGAGGGACAGGATCTATAACGAAATAACCAAAAACTTCTTCGATGGAGCTGGTTCAGTGCAAACCACATCATTTTGAATGTCTCTGATTCAAACATAAAGTGACAAAATAACTGAGGTAATTAAGGACCTGTCTGGGCTGGATGTCTAAGAAGCAGATGAGGAAAAAGTGCCAACACATTCCAACAGATAAGATATGCTATTACCATCTCTGTGGCTGGTTTGCACTTACCATGGCCTGCCCATTACTCAAGCACTAGCAGACTGATCAGGCGGAACAGTTTCAGGCCAGTCTGTTCATATCTGAACAAGGCTTTTACCATTTTGGAAGGTGCCACAAGGTTTTCTTCCTGCCCCTCAGCCAGGTTCCTCTCTTCTTTTGCACACTGCAGTCACACCAGTCATGCGGCACTTCTCTTCTTTACATCAATTTTGCACCTGTGAGTGAAAAAAATGTAGCAAACTAGACCTGATCAGAGCAGCTTTTTATTCCTTCCTCTGCAGCAAGATCCAAGACATAAGGTTGAGGGGAGGTCTTTTCACATGTGAGAGCCAGGTACAGGGACACACAAAATCTCTGGGGTTTTCTTTGCCCTATCACATGCTTTTTGATTTACAATGATTGTATTTCAAATTAGAAGTCATGAATGTGGTTTTAAGAAGAAAAATAAAAAAAAAAAATCTTTCTTCTGTTTTAGAGTGAGCAGTCTTCTAAGCCAAGACTCAGATTTTCCGCAGAAATAAGTTAGCACATGCTGATTTCCAACAAGCAGGGAGAAGAGACAAAATTTTGAAAAGAAGAAAGATTAGAGACATGCAGGAGACAGAAACTTCCACAGGATCCCACATATTGTATTATCTGATTTGATACCTTGTACTATGCAGCCAGCTTAGTCTTTCTTCTTCTGTTTTAAGTCGTGCTCTTGGAACATCATTTTATAGTGGGATCAAGTCTTTCTCCTGTGGGACTGCAGTTTTGAACATCACAGTACTATTGGCAGGAAGACTTGCACAATTCCATTATGTGCAGTCATACAAGATAGAAGCATAAAAGTCCAGACAGCCCTGTATTTAGCAGTTGTAACCCTGATTTATCTGTTACATTTTTTTGTTCTGGTATGAGCAGAATTCAAGGACCCAGATCCTGGGAGTATGTGATGATCCAGTTACCTTCAGCCCCATTTTGGATTGGATTATGGAGGTCAGAGTGAGAACACATGTGCAGAAACATGGCCACAGCATGTGGCACGAATACACATTTTTTTGAACATATTGCAAGACTTCCCTTATTAAACTCATGGATACCACCAACTTTGTCTTTCAGTGTCATGCCATCAACACTGTTCCAGCTAAACTGCCCATGGACCAGCACTGTGGCTCAGTTGTGTACTCAGAACAAAGGGGCTGTATGTTCAACCCAGCTACCATAAAGCTGGATGCTGGTATTGTTCTGCCCACAGCCACCAGCTGGGATCAAGTCCTTTTATGAGCAACATAAAGCTACAGACACGTCTAGTCTAGGTTTTAAACATGTGATTTGAAGTTGTTCAAGCTCATTAACATATCTTAAAGTGCTAGATAAATCAAGCTGTTTGGTCTTGGGTTGTGCTAAATTCAGCTCTAGCACACCACCTTGTGAGTCCAACTCATTCCTAGACAGATTTATAGGAGGCTCTAACTCACCTGAACTACCCTGACACATTTTAAAGACAAGGCTCCATTTGATGCTATGGAAAGCACTTTTCATTTCAGAAGTAAGGGAGATGAGAACACACCAAGAGTTCAGCTCCTCTGAATGCATCTGATAGCAGCACTGGGAAAAAATATAATGCTGCATACAATCTGTGAAATAAAACCAATGAAATGCAAATAAGTTAGCTGGTGATTCATGTGGGTCCTTTTCTCAGATGCAATGAAGTGAATTATTTTTGAGTTGGCTCTGTAACATGCTAACACAGAGCGAAAAGTAGCAGGCAGAGGGTATTTCTGTGCTTCTCTCACCCTGTTGCACAAAACTGGGTTGCAGAGAAGTCCAAATGATGAAAGTTCTGCAGGTTCTGGTCCTGTTGCTGCTGTGAGGATGATGTAGTGTTGCCTTGGTATGTCTGTACTTGATGCTGCTTGGGAGAATTTTCTCCCAGTCCGTGCCTGTCTGCTCAACACACATCTGGGCCCACATCAGACTCTGGCTGGATCCCACTGTTGTCCAAGGTGAAGAGCCTACAAACCAGCATCCCAAAGGAGGTGGGCACACAGAAACCTTGGAACAGTGTTGGGCCACACTCCTTTATAGGGAGGGAATACATCCTTCAACAGACGGCAAGAGAGGGAAACTGCATACATTTTGTCACTTGTGCTAGCTGGATTTTAGTACGTGTTTTTGCCTTTCTGACACCAAGCTGTGTTTTGAGGAGGTTAACTGGATGGCATTGAGGCTAGGAAGCACTTACAAGCAGGAGCTTATAACAGCAGTGATCCTGTTCATGGTCTCTGAGCATGTCTCAGAGAAGTCCTGCCTACTGCAGCTAGCCAGAGCAAGGGCTGGGAGTGTAATGCACCAGCTGTCCCTTTTTCCTGAGTAGCCTCTAACTTTGGGTTTTACAGCTCTCTTCTACATCTTGCATAAGCCAGATTCAGAAGAATATTTCACAGCCTCACGATATCTATGTACTTACTGAACAGCACCACATCGGCAGTCTTTTCAAGGAAAAAAAAAAAAAAAAAAAAAAAAAAAAGGGAAAAAAGGCATGTTATTTTTGATTGTGAGAAACTGGAGCTGCTCAGAAACATCTCTTTTGGAATGCTATCAAGTCATTTCTCCAGCAAAGTTTATCAAATCACCTAGATTGTCAGAGCTGTGTATCTTAAAGTACTATCTTAGCAAGATAGGATGTAATTTCTGAATTTGCAGCAAGATTTTTTTTTTTTTCACTACTCTCCACACTCTGAGCAAACAGCAAATATGGCATGAGCATCTGCAATTGCCACTACTCATCTGAACATGCTTGCTGCAGCAAATCAGTATGAGGCCTGGTGAACACAACACACATATGATGGAAATAAAATGAAATGGAGTTTCAGGAGTAAACTTCTTTCATGGAAATACCTCCAAAATGCCCTATCATAAAGGAACAATGTGGAAGAAGAGAACCACATGTAGAAGCATTAACTTGTGATGAAACCGTAAAGATAGTAGAGCTTGGAGCCTGTTTGCAGAGACATGTATATGAAGATATTATTGCAGGATTTCTCCATTTTGATAAATTTGTTTTTGTGTTGACAAGTCCTGGGTCATGGATTGGTGAACTACTGAAGAATTCTCTTGTATCTTTTTCGTATCTAAAAAGTCTTTTCCTAAAACAAAAAGTAAAAGTGAAAGCCAGAGGAGAGTAATGTCATATAATATTCATTTCTGGTAAAATGTGCATTTTCTAGATTTGCTGATCTACGATTTCATCAACGTGATATTTGATACTCTTCATGTAGCAAATAACCACAACACCAGCAAGCTCTTTTACCACATTAAGTTTCCCAGCAAAGTAGCCGAGGCACAAAGGAGAGTGTTCCAATGTCCCAGGTTTCTCCTAAGCAAAGCTAAGACTTTAAAATGTGCTTACATTTCATTAACAACAAGGAGAACGTTCTCGTATTCCATAAATATGCACCACCAACAATAAACAATATAAAACTGGCAACAATTTTTTCATTTACTGGATTAAAGTTTCTATCCAGTTAGAGCTGTGTTTTGTCAATTGCATCTCCACATGTCTACTGTTCACTCTTCCTCTCTGAACTGAGAACTATCTGTTCCTTGGGACAGGAGTTGCTGTACATAATGTTAACCACCTGTAACTTTGTATCTACAGCCAAGACATCCAATTTCTGTCTATTTGGTAGATCACCCCCAGTCTGCAATTCATCTAAGAGATAGATGCCTCAGAGGAATAGACCCTACTGGAGGTACTTATCTGTCCTCACCTGTGCAGCTTGTGTGGAAACAGCACTCAGACTGGCTGATTTATATTTTGGTTGCTTATGTGAAGTGGGAGAATTCCCTGCCTTGTTGATTAGAGTCCTGCAAGACCCGAAAACTCATAGCACTGCAGTACTGCCACGGAGCCCAAGCTGGCATCAGGGCCCCATTGTGGCACACATCCTACAGACAGCTAGATACGGACAGGTCCAGGAGAGACAAGTGGCCAAACTGGGCAAGACAGAAAAGCATAAAGAGGTGAAGTGGTTCCCTGAGATCCTGTGCAGCTAAGCAGCAGCAGGAGGAAATGCCAAGGCATCATCTTTCTTGAATGAATATCACCCATATCAAATCACATCACTTCACCTTAAGCTACCTGTGTCTATCTGTCCATTAGGTCAGAAAGCTCACTCTGGCTTCCTCCAGTGGCATTGCCAACCGTGTAAAATAAAGTCAGTCTTGACAAAATAAAATAGGAGGAAAAACATAAGTCTGGTTTCTTGGGAGGAAAAAAAAAAAATTATATGAACCAAACTCTTGCCAAACCTGTGGCTAGTTCAGAAATAGATGTGAAGACTGGTCAGTTTGTATGAGAAATATTTTTGGGGCTGAGTTATAACAAAAGGAGAGAAAGAAACATCAGTGAAGAGTGTACTAGGGGTGGAAGAGCACATCTAACACGAAATGATGGTGATGGTGTCCTGGTGTCCTGGACAAGTGACTTATTTCTTCTTCAGAATTGTGGATGAGAGAGAGGAGTTCTTAGGGTAGGTCACCCTTTTTTTTTGTTGTTTTTGTGCTGGATGTTTTGGGCTGGATTTACTTTAGATTAACTCCTTGTTTCATCCTTATTTCTCACCTCTAGAAACATAAAGATATTTTTTTTAACTGTCCCAGCAGTACTCTAAACTTGCTGAATGGTGTTCCCCAGTCTGAAAAGCATTGAAGAGGAGCCAAGGAAAAATGGTTGTGCTTTAAAATGCCAGCCTTTGTCTTGCTGGAAGGGGGATGGGTAATGCACCGTCACACAAAGCCTTTATCCTAATGATGTCGCCTGTGAAAATTCACTGCCCACACGCAAAAGCGCTTCCTTTCCTCGGGGCTATACAAGTTCAAGCCTCAGCATTTCTGCTTTGGTGTGTGACCGTCTCCCTGAAAGGAGAGACGATTGCTAGGCAAAGAGCCAGACCTCCCTACACAGTGAGATATCCGTGCATGGTCTTCCTACACGGCCTGGAGAGGGGGCCTTGGGATCCTGCACCCGCGCAGCCCATGCGTCCTGCACACTGAGGCACCTTTGTGCTCTGCCCTTGCCTCGGCACCGCCTGGCCTACAGAAATCTCCCTGCAGCTGGCAAAACAGTTGACACAATGGCTGTTATCCCACCTCCCCTCCACTGCCCAGCTTGGGAGCAGGCAGAAAGAGCAAGGCTGGATCTTGTGTTCCCAGTTGTTGCCCCACTACCCCCCATTGCTGTGGTGTCCCAGTGGCAGCCACTTGTGTATAAATGGTACACGGACAACCAGCAGGGGCAATAAACCTCTGACTTCTCTGTGCTGATGTCCCTTAATCCACTTTGAGGGCAGAAACCAACGAAGAGCAGAGCAGTCTAGCTGAAGTACTGCACTGAAAGAGAAAGGCACAGAGCAGGCAATGCTTGAGCTAGGAAGACCAAAAATTGCCAGTCATGTAAGCAGACCCAATGCCAAGCGTGTAAACCACCCCACCACCTTCCTGCTAAATTCTTCACGGAATTTTCTTTAATCCTGTGAATTTAAAAAATAATAATAATAAATAAATCTTTAATTTCTTCATTAATTTCTTGTATTATTTTTTTTTCAATAAAGCTCACAATACTTCTAGGCTGATTGAGTGCCATGCCTCTCTTTGGCAGACAGCACTGTTGTATAATTCCAACCTATTCGCATTCCTCAGCTTACTTTCCAAAATGTTAAGTTCCCCCTTGCTTGCCAGATGACAAAAAGGATCGCCAGCTAAGAGGTGGTTTTAAATTAATTGCTAGTATTAAAATGGCAAGGAGAAAAAACTTGTTGGCCAGATAAACCCCTGTGACCAATGCAGAAACACACTCCCTGTATTAACACTTGTAGTGCAGAAAGCAGGAAGATGGACTTTATCCTCCATAGGGACAGTGGTAGGGTGCTCAGAAGAGAAGAAAACAGACTCCCAAAAAATCTAAAGTAGAGCTCATTACTCTACACATCTTTCTGAGGGACCAGACAGGTTTGACTCAAAGCAGGGGAGGCAGAGAAGGAAATCTGACCTTACTCATGAGTAGGAACATGGCTTATCACTCACAATGTCTCTCCAATGCTTGACTTATCAATACTGCAGTGCATCCAGAAAAGCACCCATCTGCATGGGAACACTACAAATAAAGGCATCTGGCAGGCTCCAAAGCTGCCTTTTAATTTCAAAGATACTTTGCCTTTATTGCAGGCATCAGTTTCTCAGAAAGCTAGTAATTTAATATATTTCTTATAATAAACTCTTTTATTATAATTTCTATGGTTTCATAACCCATTATTATTCTCATGTGCTTAAAAGATAGTTGAAGGGCAATTTCAGTCATCTGCTCCAAACCTGTTTAAATACAAGTAACTTTCAAGCAATAGTGCCACTGTCAGCCAAAAAAGGGAATATCCCTGTAATTGTCAATTTTGCTTTTCTAAAGAAAAGGAATGAGAAAAAAGGAAAAAAAAGGTAAAACATTTGCAAGATTGGAATGAGAGTCCAGAATGAATGTCAAGAAACCCCCAGCAGCCATAATAAAAAGATCTTAAGTGTTTTCTTTTTCTTTATTTTTTTTTTTCAAAAGGCTACAATAAAATAGGCATTTTTATCAAAACTTTTGGGGTTTTCCAGCAGACTGGGATCAATACTTCCTCTCCAAATACTTGGGCAATGAGTCACTGATCAAATGTCAGCCACAATTTATTCATTGTGCAATGTTCAGATTTCAATGCACAGCCTGCACTGTGAATATTCCTAGACTTACTAAGAGCCCATTCTGGTATTTCTCCCTCTCTAAATTGCTTTTGTTCTTGAATGTCACCAGAGCATCTCAGTGGACACACACAGTCAAAGCAGTTTTCTTAAGACAGTCAGTTGTTTACTAAATAATTCATCAGTTGCACAAAAGCCAAGAAGGGGCAGAAAAGCTCGAAGATGAAACAGCACTTCTATGAGAAATGGTGTTGCTCACACACCCCCCAAGTTTCTGGAGGCCACCCGTGCTTTGCACTGAGCCTGCAGAACATGCAGCATGCTCAGTGGCTTGCTTTGGGAATACACGGAGAGGCACAGGGGAAGGTTGGTTTCTGCAAATAAATAAGTGACTTGGCCCTGGAGGGAGGCAGGCTGCAGACCTCCTTGCCATGGGATATTTGTTGCTAAAATTTAGCGTGCCATCCACACCCCTGCCAACTCTCTGCAAGGACCTTTTGCCTCAGCATGCTGCTGCAGATCTCCCACCCTGCTGTCCCATCCTACGCCTGTTGCTACCACAGCACTGCATTTTGAGGCTCTGCGGGCAGCAGGTGAATTTGCCCCCATAGGGCAGTAAAATACAGCTTTTTCTGCAGATGCTGCAGTGCTTTGGTTCCTTGTACCTGGCCAACTCCTTTCCTACCGAGATGGAAGAAGCAGCAAACATTACCAGGAGACGAGCCAATGCTCTCACTGGTCAAAGGGAGGTGGAGGCCGACTGGAAACCATCAGGGACAACAATGCTTCTGTGTTCCCCTGCCACCTGGACAAACCTTGAGATGTCAGGATGTCTGGTCATGGAAAACCTAGCCATTCTTCAAGCAGTGGAAATAATGAACTACTTTTTCCAGCCTGTCTCCTGTGTGGGTTCAGTTACACCTAACACAACCTCCCTCCACAGCAAGAGACAGCATGGAGACTTCTCCACCACCCTTCTAGGGTGGGGGAATGTACTTATCACTAAGATCTCTCCTCCTCCTTCAGACTGGGTTGGAACTGCCAACAGATCCAAAACATGTTGAGACTGCTGGGACACACACACAGTTACTGTATAGCCTTCATTTTCTGAGGTAATCAGTCTGAAAATGTCTGTGCGTTGGCCGTCATGAAGAAGTAGAAAGCCACCATCTCCCTCTCTCCTTGCTTTCATGGGCATGTCTGGCTGTGCAGTTTCTCAGTCGGTTTGTTTAGTTTACTGCTCTGGATTAAATTTAACGAATTAGTGTTACTAAAATTATACACATAGTGGTATCTTCAGCTGTAATTGCATTAAAAAGAATGTGCAATTTTCTCTCACACGGGAAGGAGGTTTGGAGCAAAGAGAAAGAACAAGACCACTCTAAAGATTACTAGTAATAGAAATAAACCTGGCTTTGATTTAGGCAGCATCAGCTTGATGTATTTATAGATTTTCAATTACATATATCACAGTTAGCCTGAAAAGCTTTCCTAATACTGCTTTAGAATTTAAATCACTGCCTTACTTTTTTTTTTTTTTTCCTTATCTGTTCCAAATCTGGGAAATTAAAAAAAAAAAAAAAAAAAAAAAGCACTTTTCATTTTACTTTTCATTTTTCTGTGTTATTGAGTTTCAAAGGTAACAAAGGACTGCTATTCAAGACATTAAGAAATTAAATTTGGACTGGCAGTTTGGAACAGATTCTCTGCAGCATTCAGCACTTTTGTACACCAGGATTTGTTCTGGAATAAGTATTCCTGATTGCCCACTCCGTGACATCTTCAGAGCAGATTAGATTAAATTAGCATATTTATGCCAGCATGAGAATGGATCTCACAAATGGAGTGGATAACAAATCTTTCTTTTGTTTTATATTAATCTCATAACATTAACAAAATTAATGCCCCTTTGCAGACAAATATTTGGTCTTTGTTGGTACAGGAACATTTGAGAAAATTAATTCAGGATAACTTTGAAAAGGAATTTGTTAAATTGCAGTAAAGCCCTGTGACCTCTGTTTAGTTTAATTGGGCCTTAATTCGTTTAACTCAATTCTTGTCCTAAGTCAATTAAACTTAGAAGAATTATGACCCTGTCGGCTCTGAAAGAGAATGCCCACACACAGTTTAATTACTACAAAGGAAAATGTACACCTTTTTTTTAATTTGAATCATTTTTCTTCAGTGTCTTATGCTGACATCCTCTCTAGTGGCCTACCAAAGTCCCATTGACTCCCAAACATCATAAGGATTTCACATGAGACTTATAGCTCCCACCTCTACTACAAGTTATCCATCGCTCCCTTTCCCCCAGTACAGTGCCTAATGCTATGGACACCACTCAGGATGGAGCCAGTGGCACCTTTTGTTTGTGCAGACATTACCACCCTGCAGCCACACAGGACTAGTCAGAATAACTCAGTTGGGTTGTCTTTACCCTTGATACATGGCATAATATTATCAGCACAATTTTTCTTTTTTTTTCTCAGGCAGTCTTTTCTGCTGTTGAACAGCTAATCTGGTGCTTTGCACAGAGAAGATCTTAGTGATTTATTGATGCGTCCTTCTCTGTAAATCACACTTTACTTTTACTAGCAAACCTGTGTTTCTTGAAAAACACTGCACTGAAAGTTGCAGTATTTATGCCATCTGAAACATGAAGATGCTTCCCACATGTGGCAGGCTGGCAGATGCACAATCTTGACTCAGAGAGCCTCTTCATGGTCTGTAAGAGGATGCTCCAATTTCGAAGAGTGCCTTTGATAAAAATGTTCTTTCCTTGAGCATGGTGTCCTTAGCTGTAACACAGAGCAGAAGGGTTTTGGAAAACCAGCAGGCATTTCTTCTTATTTTCTGAATAAATAGACTCTCTTTTTCCTTGTCTGTTATTGCCTCTGCAAGTCTGGGATCACTTTGTCTCATAAGTGATGAAGAAATGAGCTATGACCTAATTCAAAAAAAAAAAAAAAAAAAAAAAGAAAAAGAAAAAAAAAAAGACTTGAGTGATGTACAATTGCACGTGCAATCTCTGGATGCTGACAGTTAAAAGGTCTGAATTTGTGATAGTTTCATCACTGAATATGATGAATTATCAGCTCTCCGGTGCCTGCAGACACCTCAGTGGAATTGGGTTTGAGGAAATGACTGAAGAACAGCTTTGCCAGAGGAGAAAGAACTCACAAGACTACACTGAAATCTGGGGGATGCACAGGACACCAAAGAAGCTCAATGCATTTAACCTGTCAAAGAGAATTTAAGAGGCAATCTCAGCCCAAGCCGTATGAGAAAAGATATATGAAACCAGGTCATACCAATGCAACAGATAAGAGCAGTGGGGACCTGGAGTGGGCATGGTTCTGAGGAATGAAAATGGGTTAAGCAGCTTCACAAAAGGGAGGTTAACAAGACATTGCTGTGGGATATGGCAATGTCTCTGTCTCCTGGGAATGTTCAAGAGAATAGAAGTTGGCTTCTCTGCAGAATATGTTTCCATTTTTCAAAATGCCTGGGAAGCAAGGACTCAACAGAGAATAGTGTTACAGCCTTTCCTTACTTTGCCTTTGGGTTTCTTTTTGGTGTCCAGAAAGGTTCATGCTCACCAAAGCTGTACTACACCCCATTGCAAAGACCAGTCCCACAGATGTGGAGATACACAAAGCACACAGTCTGCATAGAGGAGCTGAGCCACGTAAGGGCTGGACAATTAAAATAACTCCTTTCCTATCTGTTCCCAGTGAAGTGTTTTTTTCCTGCACCTTGTGGAAGCTTGGCAGCTCTTGAGTAGGACTAGGAAAAAAAGAGAAGATAAAAGCCAGTAAAGGCATCATGCTTAATTACGTCAAGAGCTTCTCATAAAATTCTCATTAATCATCCTGCAATTCTACATTCAACACCCTTACAGCAAAATGTCTGCAATTTTGTCTTGAGATGAAAGACAGAGAATGGAAATACTGTATCCTCTTTCCAGAAAGGAAGTGGGAGGAGGGTTGGCACAGATCTGTGTAAGAGAGCAGTGACTGGTGGAACATGTCACAGTGTCCTCTGCAAGCAGGGAGCCCCAACATGCAACGGAGCAAATGTAGAATAATGTAGTTTTCCTGCTGGCTGTCAAAGAGACTATCCAGACCAGCAGCTATGCTGGTGAGCACAGCTCCAAAGAGGGCACAGTCCTGCATTGACTGGTAACACTCTTCATTTAGCTTTCATTCCAGTTCCAAGGCTTGCTAATTCAAAGGCAAAAATGGATATCCTAATGGATATAAAACAGTTGTGACAGCATCCAGATTGAGCAAGGCACTTTCTAACCAAATACGATGAGTTTTGCACTACCAGCTCTGACTTCAGGGTCTCTTCTTCCAGCATAACCCTGCACCTTACATTAGCATCTTTACACCATCAACTTTCTCCATCATCTTGGCCTTACATGGCTTTTCAGCCTGATCAGCATGTACTCAGCAACCGTGTCTGGCTTTTAGATTTGCAGGTATGGATGGCAGGAGGCAGCTGCATTGGGTGGAAGGAGATCAATGAAAGATAACACCAGGAGTTGTCTGGGTATGAATCAACCTGGTAGCCATGGAGCTTAAAAAACATAAGGACTAAAATGTGGATTCCCCTAGGTATCTGAGAAGAGGCAGGACAGATGTGTACATATCTGTGAAATATCCTGACTAAGGAAAGCCATGATCTACGTATGTGAAGTGACCTGGTAACATGTTTTGAACCTCAGCCTCCCTAGGCCATGGGCAATAATTGTCTGAGGCAACACTCTGGGAGAAGCAGCTCATTCATTACAGAGATTGTTTGTAACGTGTAGTTGTCCTGCTATAAAGCTCTGCATTTTCAAGACAATAATCTCCCTCACCACTGATGCTTCTCCAGAAACCTGCCTGGTATCTGCTTTCCTCTGTACCACCTCTGATTCTCATGCAAGAGTTTTCCTCCCACCTTAAAAGGCACTGCCAGCTGCAGTACTGGGACTGTCTGAGAAGAGGAAGGAGACAATAAATAACAAAGAGGAAAGGTGCCCTTTGTTTGAACTGACAGCTCAGAAATTTGATCTCAAGTGAGTTTCTGCCAGGTTTACAGGCAGAGGCATCAACCCAAAAACAGTAATTGCTTTAGATATATATCTCCAAAAAAACAACAATCCTGCAGGACGAATTATCCCTCTCACAGCACATAGCATCCCAGTATTCTACCAAGTCAATTCCATTGAACTTCAAGTTGCATTAAGCCTGGTTTCTCTGGTTTGTCTTTATTCCATCATTTTGCTAGTGCAGCAAGATTGTTTCTTCTCAGCTCAGCAATTGTTTTTCCAAGAGCAGACCTCAGGCCTCATGAAAAACTGCAAGCACACTTTGAAAACTTAACCCTCTACCAGGTTTATGCTACCTACAAAGTTGTCCCATGGTAGTGAGGAGTTGACCTGCTGGTGGTAACTGTGAAGATTCAGGGTGTATTTTCAGCAGTTTCTTTCCTCCTCTCCTACCATTCCAGCTTTTGCTACTAGCTAGTCAAGACAACAGGAAAGTAGCAGCTAAATTCCTGTATGTGCTCAAATTTCTGGTTCTTGCAGCCTTTGAACCTGGGGGAGTGCAGTCATGTATGTCTAAGTGCCTCAGAACATGCCCAAGTCTGGTTTATCTGCAGCAGGTCTTAGCTCTGGATACATCCAAACCCATACCAGTGAGGGTGCTCTTTAGTTGTCAAACATCACACAAGGAGCTGAGTTGTATTCATATCTCCAATTTACTTGGAGACACATGAACTTGTGCCCCCCTTGTCCATAGGAGCTTATTTTCCTAACCTGTTTCAAAACACTCTCACAGTCTTATACATGCTGGCTGCTCAGTTTCACAAAGTAGACATAACTAGTGAGTGATGCTGTGAGTAGTTGAGGGGAGTGTCCAAACCTCTGGGAAAGCATACTGAAAAGGGCATACCATGCCCAGACTCCCTCCTTCTTCCCATGCCGTGTCCTTCTTTTCCCAGCCATCATTCCCCTTTTGAAGGAAAGGACTCAAGTGTTGCAGGGTGTTGAGTAAGGACAACACTTATGACTCCTCAGGAACACCGTGCCTTCCTTGCAGATTTCCTGGCATCTTTACCAATTGGTTTCAGCCCTACTCAAGTCTGCTGGATTTCATGAGCATTAATCTTAGGTACCTGAGGCAGTTTGGTCAATAGGACACCAGAAGGTAAGCAGTGTTCCCCCCACTGTCTTCTGCCTCCCCCTGCTTTGCACTAGCTGTTGAAACAGCTGTTCTCTGCCTTAGAAATGGCAAGGTTTCAGTCACACAGTCATCAGCCCCAAGGAGCTCTCATGGATAGAGGATTTCCCAGGCTCAACACATGTGTTTGAGAAAGGACTACCATGTGTCCGTTTGGAACATTCCCCCAGTATATTTATATTTGCATGGAAAGATACATTGCAGATAATACATATAACATATATCATACATAATTGCTTTATCTGTAGCTAGAGAAATATGTATATTTCTTTTATATAGAATTATATAGATAAATGTGTAT